>NC_043713.1:27762208-28062208 GCF_006229205.1 Suricata suricatta | reverse complement strand
TGGTGTACCATGCGAATGTACTTTATGCCACACTTAAAAGTGGTTAAGAAGATAAGTTTTATATTATGTGTATTTTGCCCAGAATTTTTCTGAATGTTAAAAATGGAATAATAATCATCTCTAAAAATTATGTTTTTTACTTTATTATCTATTATGGCTCTTCAGAGTGGTAAGGGGTGCATAAAATGAAGAAAGCATTGGAGGCCAATCTACAGGGTCCTGACAGATTTGGAAATGAGCCCCACACTTCCACCAGGATGTGTGTTTGCAGGCCTGTGTGTGAGAGGGAGTTGCATATGGTTCCACAGAGCAGATTTAGAACCAATAAGTAGGAGTGACAGGGAGGCAGAAATTCATATTAATGTAGGAAAATTTTTCTTTTAAAAATAAATAAAAAGGCTGTGTAAGAGAGATGAGCTTTCCCAGGAAGTAGTCAGCTCCCTCTCACGGGGGTGTTTGAGCAAACGCTGTGGTCATGTGCAGAGTCCTTCCTACTCTCGTGGGATGCTGGATGACATAACTCTAAATTGTTTTCCTTTCCAACATTCTGTAGCTCTCTTTTTCCCCTTGTCACTGGCATGAGTGTTTCCTTTCATTCCCCTAAATAATGGCATCTATTACTACAAAAGAGAAAAACAACCCTGGAGTTATTAAGGACTCCACAGGTTCCGTGGGAGTAAATTGAATTATCTAGAGACAGATCAAATCCGCTTGTAAGAAACTGTTTTGTTCTCAGAGGAGTCACCAACTGTGACTTGGACCTCAAACTTAGGGTTTCCAGTTCACCAAAGGGAAGGAAATCGGCAAACTCAACTCACCGAATTGGATTTAAGCTTAGGAACACTTTACCTCCTTAAAATTGCCATATTAAATGCCTGTAAGAAAAAGATTTAATTAGCTACTAAATTGTGTTCAGTGTTACACACGCTTCTAACATTAATCTTTGTGATTAGTGCCAACAGAGGCCACCTTATCAGCCACAGCATCATAATTCTGAGCTAGAGGTATGCTTTTTTAGACAGTAAGAAAATTTTGTTGTTCTTCTATCTTTTAAATTTTGGCAGCATCACTTACAGGGTCAGTAACAGGTGCTTTTTGTATAATTCCTGGGACAATGAAATCATTTCCTTGCATAAAGTCTTTCTCAAATAAGCCTTTAATATACTCATTTCTTGAGCCCGCCAGTCTTCTGTCCCAAAGTTAATGAGTTGATAATTAAAGTCAGAGTCAGTTCATTCTGAAACAGGCTCAGTGCCCTGAAAACTTTTGGTGAAATGAAACTAGAATTTCATAGCATACTGTCACTACCTTTATCATATTACATATCCTAATGTTTTAGAATATTCAGATGATTTCTCTGAGCTCCTTAAGGTTAGGATTCATGTCTCTTTTAACTTGGTATCTCTGTATATAAGTACAGTGGGTATTTAGTAAACCTCAGAATGAATGGTGAAAGTCTACAATCATCCCTGACGAAGAGAACCATGCCTGTTGTTTGTAACTGGGATAGTTGTCTTTAAGATGTGATTTCAGGAACCCATAATGCACTGGGGGGCCAATGTTGGGGACAAAGAGAGTGACAAACCTAACCATAGAAGCTTTGCTCTTTATCGGTTTTACACATTGGATCCCATGCAAAGCTTTCTCTAAGCATATTCTGAAAAATGCACGTGAACAAATACTTAAAATGATTAGCAAATGTTTTCGTGGTGTATGTCTATGTGGTGTTTTGTGTGTTGCAGAGCTTGGGATAAGGTATAATGTTTTCAAGGTTTTTTTTTTACTCAGTTTAACTCTCCATTAAATGCTTCTCTAGTCTGAAGGAATTGGGCTGCTTTACAATACAAATTGTTCCATTAGGGATCTGTCAAGACAAGCTAAGGATTTTGTTCATATTTACCAAGTTTTTTGGTGATTACCAAGTATTTTGTTCTTTTCCTTCTAAAGAGATTTGAACTTCCCATTAGTGGATTTATAGTGATCACTACTTAACCATATTGGACAATGAATTACACAAGAAACCTACAGCTTCTGAATTCTTCCAAACCCTACAATGATATAGAAAAATGTATTTTACCAAAGACTGTTACTTTGACAGTTACTTCTAGTTGTTCCAGAAAATCCCCATCTCTGTAGTCGTTCCCTACACCCACAAGGGTGATACAGTGGTGGGCTGATAGACTCTTTTATGTCTGCAAAGGGCTGTATGAAGAGAGGTGGGCAGTGTGGCCTGTAGGGTATAATAGATCTGCTGCTGACTTTGTTTAAGTGACAGAAGAAAGAGGTTCATGAGGGATGGGGAAAAGGAGAAGAAACAAACTGGAAGGTGAGCTGAATGGTCAGAACTGTGTCAGCAAGCCTGAGGGTCCTGGGCTTAGGATTTGGTAAGGGGGCTGGTCCAGATAAGGAATTCTTACCAATGAAGAGTTCAGGGGCCCTGTGGTTGGACACTTCCCATGGGAATGTGGATAAATCCCTTCTACTTAACATATCTCCAACTTCCTCTCCCTCTCCGTGTGTGTGTGTGTGTGTGTGTGTGTGTGTGTGTGTGTGTGTGGTCTTTACCACTTTTGTCTTTCTTTCCATGGTAGCCTAACCTATAGACACTCTTTGCTTACCCTGAAACTGATCTTTACTATTTGGTACAGTTTGTAAAACCACAAGTCCCTTGGGCACAAAAAAGAAAGAAGTCCTGATATGTTCTCCAAACTATATAAGAAGGTCTTTTTCAAGTGTATTCTTTATCTCTGCTCTTAGTGGGTAGAGATTTCTTAGACATGTGTTAATTGGAAGGGACCCACCTAGATGACCTTGGCTCAAATCAAGTATTCTGGAGACTCTAATTTTCTAAATGCTTCCACCTTTTTTTCTATCTTATGTGGAAGTCAGTATCTGGAAGTAGGTGTTGGGATAAAAGTGAAAATGAGGAGTAAAAATTAAAATTTCTATTCTTCCTCGTGATTATTCTTATGAAGAAATCTAGTACAAGCAACCCCAAAAGAAACCAACTTCCTTCCCACCATTATGTCATAGAAGTTCAGAGAGGGCCATTTTTCAGTTGCCATGGAATGGAAATGGCCGATGGCTGACTGGCAGCCTTTTAAACACTCATATCTATATGCAGCAGCGTTGAGGATGCTCTTTCCGCAGTGGACTTGACACCACCCATGTGCCCATATACCTTCTAGGCAGTGTAAATGAAGGTACACCACCCTCTCAGGGCACTCACTATGGGCGTATTTCATTGCAGAAATTTCAGATTCTTCACTCTCAATCCCACCATCGAAAGGAAGCCCAAACTGTTCCTTATTGCTAGCGGATCTGGAGATTTTTTTCAGAAGAAAAAGGAAAATTTCTTCCCACTTCCTCTTTCCCCTACCCTCAGCGCAGTGAAGAAATAAAACACAAAAAATGCAAATTCTATGGGAGAGAGACCACTGGTTTGTATTCAAACTGAGGTGCCAGTGACTGGTAACTGATGAGTCCATGAGAAGAGTTTCTGCAGAAGTAATTGAGGAAGAAGAGAGTAGGAGGGCCTGGTGTCCAGCATGCTTAGATGAGAGACAGCACAGAAGTGGAAGTAAAGAATGCTGAGTGAAGGCCGAGAGCCTGGAAAGCACAGCATCTCCTTGGTTTGCCTGAACCAGGACGTGAGATGGTGAAGTAACATCCTCACTTCCCTTGGCTCTTGATCAGCTTGGCATCCAGCGTGTTCCGAGTTTACCTATTTTGTTTAAGTTGTCTGAATTTACCTAGTTTTCGTCTGGTACTTGCCTTTGGCTTATTCTTTTATCCTAGAATTTGGTATTTTTTTGCAGTGCCCTTGGGAGTGCCAGTGGGTTCATCATTTTATCTTTTGTGCTGGGATGATACATGCAAAGTAGCTTACTATTTTTGCTATTGTTTTTAGCACTTGCCAGAGCAAAACATTCCCCAGCCTCAATTGTTCACAAACAGCTCAAAAAACACTTTGAGTCTTCCCTTCAAAAGATTTCAGTGATAACTTACAGATGATAACTATACAGATGTCAGTAAACCAATTTTATCAGAAGGTAAGGGAGACATTATAGAACAGAAAGTAGGCAGTCACATATTTCATGTAACAGGAGAGTGGTGATGGGAGAAGATGGATTGGAGAAAGTGTTCCTGGCACTCAGGGAAGGTGTGAGAATTGAGGTGTGCCTCCAGACGCACAACTGTCACTTAGACACAATGAAGAGCACTGCATGACATGTGGAGGGGGGTTCTGAGTCAGCTGTGGCTCACGGTGAGCATCACAGTGGCCGGCTACGAATGGGGCCGCCTGTCCTGAACTACTTGAAGGAGGCTGATATTGTGATCTCTGATCTCCTTGAATACTCGCTTGTACACTGCTTTTGGGGTCACCAACTGCATCAGAGTTGCCTGGGCACTTTTTAAGTATACAGATTTTCAGGATCCACTCCAGACCAACTGAACCAGAACTTCCGAGGGTGGGCCTGGGGAACAGACACAGGCATATGGACAAGCTCACATTTGCACACACACACATTTTTAGGTTCCCCAGGTGACCCAGGTGAGCGGTCCACGTGAGAGGCACAGATGGAATAGACAGAGAGCTTACTGCTGGCAAGTGAACCAAGCCAAGTCCAGCCATCTCCTTTCCTGCCTTGGGCTCTGTGAGGGGACATTTTTCATGGTGGATCCCCGACAGAGGTGGGATCCTCACAGAACTGGCCCAGGGATGGCACAGAGACCCCCACAGTGTGGCAGATGGAAGGGACACCATCCATCTTAGACCTCCCTCGGGCCCACTGGGGCCAAGTCACGCCCAGGAAAGTTGGCCGAAGGCGGAGGCAGGGTTGTGCCCTGTGTTTTCATCAGCATGTGACCCTTTCCAGTCTTATCAAAATCTGCGTGGGTATTTCCTGCTGACAGGCCCCTAGAGGGGCGGCAAGCACAGAGACCGGCTGGGAAGCAAATGGGGGAGAAACTCTGTATTGTGGATTCAATAATCAGCTCTGTGATCCCCCCCCCCAGGGATAAATATTGTGCTTTGCAGCTTATATGATGGAACAGACTTCCTATGTGTACGATTCCAGGAAGAGAGTTAATAAAACCTCTTGATACCTTGCCTCCCCGGCAACATTTATTTGTCTAGCAGTGAGGCTGTGTGCTGTTCATACAGTACTGGTGTTAGGTTGACATTTGTTTTGACCTTTAAACTTTATGCTTCCTCCTTCGCTATCCTTTCCCCCCACCCCCGCCTGCCTGCCCACCTCCTGTT
Organism: Suricata suricatta; assembly: GCF_006229205.1. NCBI lineage: Eukaryota > Metazoa > Chordata > Mammalia > Carnivora > Herpestidae > Suricata > Suricata suricatta. Next base: position 28,056,942 of record NC_043713.1, on the reverse strand, counting down.
GTTCCTCAGTGAGTGAGTTTGATCTTCTGCGACCTGGGCTTTTCCAGAGGTTGACTCTCCCAGGCTTGGATTGGGTGGGGTGCAGCCTTTTCCTCTTTTCTCTGTGCAAGGGTCATTGTGTGACTGTAAAATTGTTGTCCGGCGGCAGCACGAGAGGCATTTCACATGTGGGGAGTGTGGAGAGTTTTGTTTTTTCTTTAAATAAGAAAAGGAAAAGAAAACACCTCCAGATACACATCTGCCTGGGGAGGGCAGGGCCGGGCCTCCAGCATTGGCTAGAGAAGGCTGCCCCTCCTCTGGAGTCTTGCCTCCGGCCCAGCGGGGATGGGGAGCCCATCCCTGGGAATACTGGTGCTTGTCAGGGAAACGAACATTCTTGGCTCCGAGGCTTCTTCAGGTCCTGGGTGTATTTTCATAAGAGTGTAACCCCAGGGCTAAAGGAAAATTCCACTCCTTGGCAGCCTGGTATTTCTGTTCTTGGTCATTCTCCTCAGCTGCTAAGTGTTGTACTTAAGTCTTCAGGGTTTGCCCTCAGACTGGGTTTGAATCCAGCTCCGTGGAATACCGCTGGACAACCTTAGGTAACTTCCCATTTCTTCACCTCAGTTTTCTCATGTTTAATGGAGTTTATGGAGGCATATTGAAAATTAAATATGATGAAACATATAAAAATGCCTAGAATAATACCCAGCATTAAATAGATACCCAAAAGATGTTAGACCTTAATGTTATGATTCAAGTATCTCCTACCTGAAAGAATCCTTAATTCCATTGGCATTTTCAGAAATTGGACTTTTGTGTGGAAATATCTAGGAAAGGTTCACGTGTTCTTTGATATATGTTAAAGACCAGGACATTTTCTTTATGCAGGTCCATGGAATGGATTGTTACTGTCCCTCATCTTCCTTCCATACCTATTCCTAATGAATAAGGGTCCATAATTATCTAGCTATGACCTATGGTGTATTATAAAAAATAAATGTAGAGTTTGTCTGTAGAGGAAGCATGCTCAGTAAGGGTGCCCTTAGACCTCCCACCATGGGGTAGACGTGCAAAGCCTTTCCCTGCAGATGTTACGTGCTCTGTGAGCAACCTCCCTTCACCACGACATTTTAGAGAGAGGAGGTGCATGAAGGAATCCTCAATGACTATGACTCTAAGCAGTGAGTCTAAGTTGCAGACATGTCCCCAAAGGCCTCGTGGCAAGGTCAGCTCATAGTCAGGCACAAAGAAGGGTAAGGAGGAAATTCCAGCAAATGGTGCAGCACTGGCTTGGCAGGACTGGGCTCTGCAGGTCACCTGCCCACGCCTTCACGGCAGGCAGCACCCTGAGGTTTTGCTTGAGTATGTTTTTGCTACGCCAACAGAAATTTGCTTTCTTCTTGCTCCTAGAATGTAGAGAAGTAGTAGTTCAGATGTTTGGAGCCTCACCCTTTAAGTGCTTATACCCGATTAATGGAAACCAAAGCCAAAACCTAAATAAATAAACAAGTAAACAAATACCCAATCCAACTATTAGGGCTCTGTGGAGTATCTCAGCACAGCCAAAAAGGATATGGTCAGATTCCAAGTAAGTACAGTACTAATCTTTCTCTTTCTCCCCTGCTCCCGACTCCCCCTTCTCTGAGGAGGTGTAATAATTTCTTTTTTTTTTACGTGGCCTGGCATGGCAGAATGTAGCTCCGAGGTGACATGTTAACATACTTCCTTTCTCCTGCCACAACCACTTAGAGTATCTTGGGACAACATGGCCATCGAATCAGATTAAAAACAGAAGTTTGAGCCAAAGGTAGATCATAGTTATTGAAGGGGAATGTGAGAAGGAGGAAGGAAGGCCCAAGATTTTTGTGCTAATTCCTGGTTTGCTATGGTTTTGACAATGTTCTTCTTAAAAGGATGGTAGTCTTTACTGCCTCTTTAGGTATAGGCATGGGCCTCAGTATAGTCAGGTGGGGTCAGGCTCAACTAGAGCGGGGGTGAGGGCGTGGGAAATTGTTCTATCTGCAGAACTTTATTGAAACATATACTTCAGGGGCACCTGGCTGGCCCATTTGGTTAATCATCAACTTCGGCTCAGGTTATGATCTCACAGTTTGTGGGTTTGAGCCCCAAATTGGGCTCTGTGCCCACATCTCAGAGCCTGGAGCCTTTTTCAGATTCTGTGCCTCTCCTTCTGCCCCTCCCCAACTCGTACTCTGTCTCTGTCTCTCTCAAAAATAAATAAAACATTAAAAAATTTAAAGAACCCATACATTCCTGACCTATATCTGTTGAAGTGTCCTTCAGGAGTATGTGTGTATGTGTGTGCCCTGCTCTTCACCCCATACCAACCTCAGCTTTAGACAATCTCTGTTACCGATGATTGTCACTAGCTGTGACATGTATCAGAGCTTAGCAAGAGTTTTCATGCAGAATGTGACCTGGCAGTAGCTTATTTGTGGAGAGGGTGTGAATACCTAGGGTTATGGGAACTTTGAGTTGAGGGTAAATCGTGGGTCATCTAACCTAACCCTTTACGGACACTCTGGACGATAAGCTTCACCCAGCTTGAAAATGTCATGCAATCTGGAAGCCAGAATTTGAACCGTGTTGTCTGATCCCAGAGCACACACCCTTGACACTTAGGCATGCAGACAAATGACAGTAACCTCCCAATTTGAGTGAGTCATGAGTCTCTAGATACTTAACAATGGATTCATGGGATTCTACATTTTTAGTTGGATTTTATTCTAAGTCAAATCACTTCAAAGTTGGTATAATGCTTTGCAGAAAGGATAATGACAAGGTCCCTCGAGGTAAATTTAGATTTTTTTTTTTAACTTTCCTGAAAATGCTAACGAAAACGTTAAGAAAGCTGATACTTTCAAATTAGTGCCCCATGCCTTCTTGCCAGAAATGAAAACCTTTAGCCAGTGGGATGGATCTCTTTTCTTATTTTTTGTTTTTCTTTTAACTGCTATTGGGGAAACAAGTTCGATGCTTATTCATTCAGTATATTTTTTGACCATTATTTTATAAAGGCTCTCTGTACAAGTTCTGGTGCATACATGTTTGAATAAGATGCTCTCTCTGTCCTCAAAGAACTCATCCTCTTCTGAGAGACACAGACAACTAAATCCAACATGTGGATATTTCTGTATGACAGATGCTGTTAGCAGGATGCAGAAGGTGCTAAGGTAACAAAGCTGGGGAAGTCAGGAAGGTTTCCAGAAGAGGTAATATAAGGTTATGAAGTCTGGACTCCTCTCTTTTTCTTGCTGTGTGCCTGTAAGAATTCAGTGCTTAAGTTTTGCTAACAATTTTTTTCTGCCATGAGTTCCTCCACAGTCTTATTTCCAACAAATGAATTAAATATAACTTTTGTCGACCGTAGTTTCTGACCTCTTTTTTGCTGGTAGAGGCATACTTTGTTTTATTGTGCTGCACTTCATTGCGCTTTGAGAGATTGTGTTTTGTTTTGTTTTTACAAATTGCAGGTTTGTGACAACCCTGCATCGAGCATGTCTGTCGGCACCATTTTTCCAACAGCATTTGCTCACTTCATGTCTCTATGTCACATTTTGGTAATTCTCACAGTATTTCAAACTTTTTCATTATTCTGTTTGTTACGGTGATTTGTGATCAGGGGTTATGGCTCACTGGAGGTTCAGATGATGGTTGGCATTTTTTTAGCAATAAAATATTTTTTAATTAAGGTACATACACTGTTTTTGGTTTTTAGACCTAAAGCTATTGAACACTTAATAGATTGCAGCATGGGGGCACGTGTGTGGCTTGGTCAGTTGAGGGTATGACTCAAGACTCTTGATTTTGGCTGAGGTTATGCTCACATGATTTGTGAGATTGAGACCCATGTTGGGCTCTGCACTGATGGCACAGAGCCTACTTGGGAGTCTCCCTCTGATTACTCTCTCTCTCTCTCAAAATAAATACATAAAAACTAAAAAAAAAATAGACTGCAATATAGTATAAACCTAACTTTCATATGCATTGGGAAACCAACAAATTTACTTAGCTCACTTTATTGCAATATTGGCTTTTTTGCAGTGGTCTGGAACCGAACCCACAATATCTCTGAGGTACCCCTGTAGTTTTATTTTACCTCATAATTCCTTCACTCAACCCAAGTAATTAAGATGGAGCATAATTTTCAAATTTAGGTCAGTTTAGGAATTCCCAAGCTTGGAAAGCACCATTTTTGGTCATTTCTTTCCCTATCTTAGACTGAAAAATAGCGAGTCATAAAGACAGGGTTTAGAATGATGGAAATAAAGATAACCCGATTTGGAAAGGATGTTAAAAGTCATCTCCCTGACTGCCTGCGTTTTGTCCCTCTGGCACCTGCGGCCCAGTTAGGGAGATGCTGCCTCAGCCTCAGCCAGGTAGGCTTGGACAGGTCTCTGCTTAAACATCTTTCTTTGAACTTTGATCTCTGCCTACAGTTCTCAGTTCAAATCACCCCCAGGATGACCGGAGCCTGCTTCTGCCTCTTATAGCTCTCAACGTTCAATGAACAAGGACATTGTAACTTAACTGGAATTTACCTGTATCTCTCTTTCATCTCTTGGGAAGCGGTAAGGTGTGGTCATCTATGAGGAGCGGCCCTGGCAGGTAAGGAGGTGGTGCTTATGAAGTCATCCCCTCCTGAGGGTGTTGTGTGGATGGGCGGTCCAGGCCTGGACATTAAGTCAAGCAATTTTTTAGGGCACTTTGGCCACTGGCACTTTCTCCTTGCCCACTCCCCCATCTCTTTCCACGGCTCAGTTGTTCTCCGAGCTAGTGCTCACATTTAGCTGTTCCTAACTCGCTCTACAGCACAGCCCGCGCCTTCCAGGAGGATGGCCATTCAAACCCAGCCTCGATTGATTTTTCCTAAAAGGCCAAAGAAAATATGATTTCCAAACCAGACAGAATCTACCCTCATTTTATTTAGCAGCACCGTGAGGTGGAACTGTCAGGATAAGACTCTATCTAGCAAGTTAGAAACTCCCAAAGCCAGAGGGACAGGAAATTTCATGGTAAATATTTAAGCTCCTGGGCTCCAGGGCAATTGGAAAGTACGTGTTAAGAAGCTTTTTTCTTTCCCTTTAATTCCCCGTATTCATCACTTGAGCTGTGCCATTTGGGTTTATCCTTTATGCCTAAAGAGGTCCTGCCTTTTAATCTGTGAGCCAGGGGGGGAAATGGTAAAGAAATATAAAATACCCTAAATAATGCCACAGAGAGATAATATCCTGGGGGGACATTTAGCACTCAGATGCCCCTAACCGCGTGAACGTGCGCACAGAGGCTCGTCTCCGCGCCCCTGTTTCGTAGAAGAGGATACTTGGTATAGGATCAGCAGGGCTTAGGGCTGGCCCTGAACATACTGTTTACACTTTGCCTGCTTGTGCCTCAGTTTCCACTTGTGAAGGGGAAGAAAAGTTTCTCCTTAGGCTGTCTCCCAGGAGGCCCCAGGATAAATATTAGACAAGGAGGGAGTGAGTGCTTTCCAGGTCAGAGTTGAGCATGAAGGTCAGATAGAAATTTGGTGTCTCCTCAGTACTAGCATTACCCTGATGTGTGACTTGGTCTTCTTTTAGCAGAAGCACTGCCTTTTCTTTCTTCCCAAATATAGGAGGAGAGACCAGGGATCAATATATGAAATAACTTGCTCAATATTCCCCTACTTGTAAGTGCCAGAACTGGTTTACACACTCAGCTCCGTGCTTGCCACTTAGGATCACCCCATCAGCATGGACCGTTACGTTGTGGCTGTTAGTGGCATCTTTGTGATTACGTTCTGTTTCCTTATGAACCTGACGTTGTTCCCTGCACTGGTACGTACCATCTAGCGTGTCCTTGTCGGGTGGGGAGTGTTCTGCCTCTCTGCCTCCTGGGGGTCTACTCTCTCCCTCAGAGCAGGCATCACCCTTCCCCTCCCCCAGGATTCCGAGCAGATAGACTGAGGACACAGGAGACTCTTGGACACCAGTCAGGAAGAAAGCAGGGGCTTGTGACAAGCTGAAATAGGCACATTTTGGGGCCAGTGATAAAAAAAATCTGATTTCTCAAGCACTTTATTTGTCTGCTGGATCAGAATGGCACTGATTAGTGCTTTCCATGGAAAAATAGAAGTTGGGGAAAAGCCTTCCCATTTCTGAACTTGACTGTCATATTTACAATCTCTAAGCAAATTTCTGGAATTTCACCGGCAGATTCCCTGGAGAATGGAAATCAAGTTCCTTGTGTGTGCCTGGGCTGAGGGGCATGCTGGCATGCCCTAACGTGTCTTTATCTGCCAGGCCCCCTCCTTCCCTTCTCCCTGAAGAAGGCAGTGCCAAGACTGGAGCTGTTTAATTTGGCTGAGTTTGGAGGCATTGATACTGAGCTGGCCTTGTATGAAATTCACTTGCTGATTCCTTCCGTCTGAAACTGGAAAGTGTAACAGCCTCTGGAGGACAGAGAGGCATCCCTCTTTCCATCCCTTGGTCTTTGAGCCTGCAGGGCACTGATGCCCCAAGGCCTGGAGACCCGCACAGCAGACTGTTCAAGCTGGCAGGGGATGCCTGATCACTCAGCATCCTCTGCCTTGAGTTTTATTCTGGGTACTTTGTAAATGGGCTCAGTGTTGAAAAGTTCATGAGAAGCTTACCAGTGAGAATATGGTGTCACTTGTTTGGCATATCTGTACAGAACTCTCAAATACTGAATCCTGAATATTTGTTATTGTTGTCACTTGAGTTTCTTGACCCCATCTCAGGAATTTTACTAAGAATTCAACCCCCCAAAAACACCTATGTTTTATTTTTTCTGAGGCCAAAAATGCAATTATTTTAAGTTAGCAAATCCGGTGGTGAGACGCTACTTTCCATTAAGTGACTCCTTTGCTTTTAGTCTCTGAAAGTCTAGTGTAGTTTTTGTGTCCACCACCCGCCATTGCTATCTGGGTGCCACAGAGAAGGGCTGGGAGCCTGTGGAGGGCTCCATGGAGGGTGGAATGGTGGAATTTGTCATTCCTGTCCAGAGCCTGGGGCAGACCTGGGATCTCTCCACTGGAGCCCCTGCAGAGACTGAGCTGCCTGCTGAGGTCTATTTACTTAGCCCCAGAGCGTTTAATCCTGTTCAGTGTGGGGTGATGTCACTGGGTCAGAGCCTTGGAGCTGGGCAGTGGAGTGGAAGAAGAAGGATGAATGGCTAGTTGAGGCCTGAGGTATTGGGTGGCCACTGTGCAGTGGCTGAAGCAGCCTCCTGGCCATCACCGTGTGTTGATTTTATAGTGAGATCATTACCTTTCCTGGGTTGTTAAATGCAGTTTAATCTTCCTTAAGACAGGGCTGGACAATGTTGCTTTTGTGACTTCAGAGAGTCACTAGACAAGTTAGAAGAGGCCGGGTTTCCAGAATTCCACCAGGAAAAAAGCACAGTCCTGTCAGAGTGGGGGATGTGTAAAGTTTCTGTTCTCTGGAAATGTGCACAATGTCATCGTCATCAGAACCTCGCACTTGGTGGGGATGTTGAAAGGCCTAAGGGCATGCATGGAGCTCCCACAAAGTCCTTCGAGCTGGGAAGGCTTGTCTCAGACGGGGCATAGCATAGCGCACCCCTGAAACCAGGAGTGTCAGTTCCCAGAGCTCTAGAAACACCTCATGCATTACAGATGTCAAAATACATAAACTACCTAGGTGTGTATTAGTTTCCGTTTGTGACTGAGGTGAGGTCTTGCAGTTCCTTTCTTCTCTCACAACAATGAGAGCCTGCCAATGGTTACTTTGGGGACAAAGTTGGCAGGAGAGGACAGACAGAGAAAGGAAGGGAGAAAGGAAAGGAGGGAGGGAGAGAGGGGAAAGATTGCTTGTCCAGGCTGCCCACTGCTAACTGCAGGGAGACTTTGTAAAGAGGCAGGCTTTGAGGAAAAATCTGAAAACATGCTTGGAGTCTGTGTGGAAGCCTATCCAACCCTCTCTAAGGGTGGTCACCTAATTACCTGCCTTTACTAGCACCTCACCTCTCCGCTTTTCTGCATCGGCCCCTAAGTTACTGCATTTCCTTCCTGCTGCCTTTTATTTTTCTCTGTGGTTATGTTTTCTTCTCTTCTTGTCCAGCAGTCTAACAGAGTAAAATTTAAATCATAGCATCTACAGATTCTACCCAGCACTATCGTCTCTCACACATAGACATGCTTATGTGCACCACCAGACTTTCCTACCACCACTTTGGGACTACAGAAGGGAGCTCTCTTCTTGCTTGAGAGGGGGTGACTCACGCCTATCTGCTCCCAACATGGTCTCTGCCCAAGTGTGCAGTCATCTTGTTATTCAGAAACACGAAACCCTCAGGCAAGCTGGACTCCAGCTCTCGCAGGAGGCACGTGTCCCAGGACACCCAGTTGTGTTCCATGATGATGATCTTCAGAAGGCTCCAGAAAATGGGCATCTGTTCCTCCACCTCCCTTCAGACACCTTCCTAATTTCCTACAGAGAATGTCGACACATACTTGAGGGGTAAGGAGCCCCAGCTCCCTGATGGCTCGTCCCATCCTGGCCTCTCTGAATTGTGTTTCTCATTTTAGAGCTACCATTTCTCTCTTCATTTCATCCTTTGGGTACTTAGGATTTTCAATTATCCCCATTACTTTTTAGGATCATGAATCTCAAGGGTTTGTTTTTTCTAATGGTCCCTTTTTCATATTTTAGGACACACCCACTTGTTCTTAAGTTCCAGAATTGACTGATTAAGTCCAGGCTGGGACTTTTCATCCCCGTCATGATTTGGTAGCCTCTGTCATTTGAAATGTCCGTATTCCCACCTTCATATATACCTTTATCTACCTATTCATTCATCTACTCATCCATCCATCCATCCATCCTTCTATCTAAACAACGGATATTTATATAAAACTGGCTACGTGTTAAGCCCTGCTCTAGACCTTGGCCTCACAGTGAACAAGACAAACCTATTTGCTCTCATCTTAGAGTTAGAGTCTGCTGGAGAAAAGAGACTTTAATAAGGAAATGTGACAAAGCTGTTTAATGTAGGGCAGAGGAAGCAATGTGCTACGGCAGCCCAGAAAGGGCACTCACCTAGTATTGAGAGTCACAAAAGTCTTCCGAAAGAAATGGTGTCCAAGTTGAGAGCTGAAGACTAAGGAGTCAGCTAGATGAATGGTGGATTGGGTGGGATGGTGGCATGTCTGGCTGGATCAAGAGAAAGAGCGGCAGTTTGTTCAAATGACCTACGGCAAGAATACATCTGGTGGTTTGGAGGAACTGATAGGCACCAGTCTGTTAAGCCTAGGCCAAGCAAGGCAAATATGCAGCCAGAAGGACTAGTGAGGGAATTGGGGCGGGGTGGGGAGATGAAGGGCCCCCACAGTAGGAGTATTCCTGGACTTCATCCCAGAGACAATGGACAATCACTGAAGATTTTAAGCATGGAAACAACACGACCTTAGTTAATTATTTCAATAGTTGCTCTGTACGTTATGTGGAGAATGGGTTGTAGCTAGTAAGGGTGGCTATGGGAGATATGCTCACCTAACTGAAATTCTTAGAGACACAAAAGAAGTGGCCCACATTGTTTTAATTGGCACCACTCCCACTCTGATATTTTTTTAATGTGCCCCCTTGTTCAATCACTAGAGCCACAATGTTACGGTGTACTTCCTGAGACAATTATGCATGTGCACACATGCACGCATGCACCCCCCCCCCCGCAAGAAGGGTCCACATCATTTTCACTTATGCATCCCCCACTTCCTAGCATAATTTCTGGCATAAAAGGTGCCCAGTGAATGTTTGCCAAGTTGATGAATGAATGAAAAAATGCATAATTCTTCGTTAGACACCCTTTTTAAAGAATTTTCCCATAATTGTTTCCTTTGATATCTAAATGAGGCACATGACAGAATGCAAGGGAGAAGGAAACAATGCAGAAAACTGAACCAAGAGCCTGGGTTCTCACCCCCCTCTGCCTCTGAGAAGTGAGCAAGTGGGCCATAGTGCAGCTTCTTGATACTCTGGTTCTCCAAGTGTAAAATGAAGGAGCTTGACTGGAGAAAGCCTACTAATCACCCAGTTTGGGTAATTCTATGACTTAAGACACTGTAATAGTGTTTAAATCAAACACAACCCTTACTATTGGCAACCCTCAGCATTTTGAGTTTGTCATAAAATGTTCTTTGCTAGAGGGATGTCAGAAAACCAGGACCACTTTGTCGTGGGGTATTGCTTATTTCCTTCTGATCTAAGGGATTAGGGAAAATGAAGTAGCTTTTAGGAATGCAGGACGACCTCAACCAGAACATTAGAAGCCACTTAGAGAGGCAGGCAGCTTCCAGCAGGGCATAAGCAGAAAGAAGGGATTCCATTATAGAGAGATTTGTTTTCTTCTTTTTCTCCCTTAAAGAGAAAGAAAGGGGATGAAAGAAAAACAAGACCGGAACTTCACATCCTGATAAGAATTTCCTGGTATTTACAACATGTAAAATGAACTTTTATTTTTTAAAAGAAATGCATTTTTGCTCCTTGGCCAACATGACTGCTTTGGGGGAAAAAATATAGTCTTTTGGTTCCAATATGTAGATCAGACAGAACAAAAGAGCACACAACTTTCTTTCTTTTAAAAATATTTATTTATCTCATAGGGGAAGGAGAGAAAAGTCAGGAAGAAACAGAAAGGAAGCCCTGTCAAGAGTGCTAACTCAAATAAAGTTTCATGACTGTATGGAAATCACCTAGTTTGGGTGTTTTGTTTTCCCTCCTGTTGGGAATCCAGAGGGGGCTCCTTTCTTAAAGGACTGGTATGGTTCCAGTGGAGAAAGCTAGATAATCTTTTGAGCTAAGCTCAGATAGCCATTCCACAGAGATGGATAGAGATGTGCTTTTCCAGATGTCCTGGGGGAGGCAGAAATGCCCGGGACCAGTCCCTCCTCTTCCACTTGGTTGTGCTCTAGATAGACAAAGGAAGGCGACATGTCACAACCACCTTGTCCTTAGAATAATTATATCTGGGAATCCCTACCGTCTTTCATATACATGACTCCATCTGATCTTCACTAGATCCTTACCTGAAAGAGTCTTAGTAAACTTGAAAGAGTGCTAGACTTGTCAGACTTCTGGGATTTTCCACAAGTCACATAACCACAAAAAGCCTCCATTTTCTTCTCTGTAAATTTGCTTTCCTCATCTCTGTGTTCATTCTTCCCAGGATTATTAAAAGGATCAAATAAAATAATGGATTTAAAATTGTTCCATACACTCTGGGAGACTCAACAAATAGAAGATATCTTGCACATTGTGGTGGGCAGATAGTAAGTGTTCTGCACATTCCAAGAATGAAAACATACTATGTTAATAGTAGCCTCAATCAGAGACTTGTCTAGGGTCTTACAGGGTCCTATATATTCTTCTCTTCAGCAGAATCCTGGGACTTCATCCAGGAAGGAGTATTTCCAGTGTAATCTGTGGTTGCTTCTTTCACAGTGGGATTCAAATGAAGAGGAAATCAGTATAAAGCTTAACCATGAGGCAGATTTCATAAACCATCAAGTGTTCACAGAGCTCATCAGATGCATTTTTTGAACCCACAAAATAGAAAGTTATTCCCAAGGCAGATCCATGGTAGTGGTGATTGTGCTACATGGTAGAATGTCAGTGGCAGTGCTTGGTCAGTGAGCTAAGGAAAGACTATGTCCAAAAAAGAAAAAAAAAAGAAAAAGGGGGAAAAAAAGAGAAAAAATGACAAGGGTAATGATATTCTATTGTGCTTTAAAGTTTCTTTAGACTTTCATGTATCGTAGACTATTTGATCCTTTTGGAATTTTATAATATAAGGAAGAAAGACATCTCTATTATTCTCCAACTTGAAATACAGAACCTAAAGCCTTGGAGAGTTTAAAATAACTTGTCCAAGGTCATAAAACCTGTAAGTGGTGAGTCTAGAGTCAAGTCTTGTTGAGACTTCAAATTCTTATCTCCACGGTGCTACTGCCACCAGTTGTCTACATTAAGCCTTGGGTAATTAGTTTATTTTGCCTATATTGCAGATTTCCTGTAGTAAAATTGGTCATCCCTAGAAAAGAAGTAGGCAGTTTTGTTCAAGCAGCCCAATGTAGGGGTGAAGGGGGGGCACCCTGGCCTGATGGGCTGAATCCTAGAAAGCCACTGACATGGTCTTGGCTAAGTTAGTGTCTTTGTTCTCTGATCTAGAAGATGAATGGGTTGGACTATTCCCTTTAACTCTAAATACTATGTTTTGAGAGACATGGATGAAGGGAACTATAATTCTAACCTTTCCTAAAGATATAATATGGAGGATAGGAGTTATTCTTCATAGTATGCTAGTTCTAATAATTCATTTTGTTTGGTAGAGTGCTTTAAATTTTTTCAAGGGCTCACCCATCTTGTTTCATTCATTCTCACAATATTCTTTAGAGGGGTTGGCCAATGAATGATTTTTATGACTTCTTCTGACCATTCGTGCCTTCCTGTTCCTTAAATAGACCTAGCCAAACCTTCATCAGGGGCCTTGTACTTGTTATTATCTCTGTTTGGAATATTGTTCTCTGCCATTACATGACCTGCTTCGTCTTGTCACTGGAGTTCTGCTCACATGCCACTTCTTCAGAGGGGCCTTTGCATATTCTCCCACTTAAAGTCCCTATGGCCCAGTCATTCCTTGTCACACTGACCTGCTTTATTTCCTTCAGAGTATTTCTTGCCCCCTGAATTGTGAAGGTTTGTTTATATTATCTGTTTCTCCATGCTGGAATTTCAGCTTCAGGGGAGCTGTTTCCTGGTCAGTATTATAGAACAGTGTTTAGCACATGATAGGAGCTTAATCTTTGTTGGCCAAAATAAACATCTTATGGGAAATTCAGCAACTGGCTCAAGATTACATAGTCAAAATGTGAATGACCTAGGACCAGAATTCCATCTCTCTATCCCTGTACAGTTCCTTACACTTGATATTATGCAGCCAAGATATATGCATATTTATACCTGGGAGTTTCTGATGACTACCGATAAAATTTAGAATGACTGTGAGGCATTTATGTGAAACTGAATGCATTTCTTAAGGGAAATGAGGAAATCCCTGAGGCTTCTACCGTTTAGCTTATGATAACAGAACTTTATAATCTATCTGCTTTGTATATTCAACATCAATCATCCCGTATTTGTTTTAACTCATTTTTAAAGGAAGCTTATTTTAGGAGCACTTTCAATAGTTTTTATTGATGACGTTTAGATTCTAAAATATATACACACCATCATGCCACACACTCGCGAGAGAACATAAACAGTGACATATGGGTTAGATTCCCGGTCAAACTGCAGAGATTTTCTTCTCTCTGACAGAAGCTCAAAGGGCTTTATGTGTAAGACATTAAACACATGAAGTTGCCAGGGCATGGCTGTTCCCTCTAAAATCAGACTCAGAGGTTACAGTACATGAATTTCCTTTTTTTTTTTTTTTTGGTTTAAGTATTTATTTTGAGAGAGAGAGAGAGAGAGAACACAAGTGGGAGAGGGGCAGTGAGAGAGAGAATTCCCAAGCATCCACATGCGCGGAGCCAGACATGGGACTCAATCCCGCAATTGTGAGATCATGACCTGACAGAAATCAAGAGTGGGATGCTCAACAGACTGAGCCACCCAGTCACCCCTACACATATTTCCTTGGTGGCCTAGTTTTTCTTGGTCATCCACTATGAATGTGTCAGTTTGTTGGAACTTATTTTGGGGATCAGGCAGAGTTGAGTAGCGCTTAGTACTGCTATGGGAAGCAAATGCCCTTTTGTTTGCCCTATCTTTTCTTTTTTGGGGCATTAAGGAGATTCCCTATGGATGAACATTTTTGAGAGTTGGTGAGGCCATGTTTATTGACTTCTCAGTCTCTGGACTTTCTTGAATTTTCACTCAGCCTTCTACTTCCCTTTAGGGACCAAATGATTTTAAGACCCTTGTCCCCTCTCGTTGCTTTTAGTTGTGATTTTTCCCTTTTGTTATTTCTTTATTGAGATAGAATGTCTCCAACAGCACACGGCATTTCCAGTTAAGGCTAAGTATGGTTTTGTAAAAGGACAAGTCAGCATTGACTTTTTCTCTTATGTCTTTAGAGACATGCCAGAGTTTTGGCACTTTGGATTTTGTAAGCGTGACATACTCCTAACTGAAATAATGTTGTCATTCTCCTATAAGTATTGTCTAATAACTCTCACCCTAAATCAAGGTATTACCTTTCTTCTAGTGCAAACTAAACACTTTTTAGTTCATTCTTTTTTTCTCACCCTCTCTCCCAAGAGTTTCCCCCTCTTTTTATAAATGACCTTGAATAGTTGTATATTTCATGGGGTACTTATTCCCCTGGATCATTGCTGTCTATCAGTCCCACTATTGATTTTTCACTGATGAGGCTTGCAGAGATATGGCCATTCATCTCACCCTTTATTTCCAGTCTCTAAGCTACCTTCCTTTCTGTGACAGAGCACCTCCTATATTCCTTGGAAATGCAGTATTTGAATAGTTATTGGTTGATGTCTTTTCCAAAGATTTTGAAAGGTACAGAGTTGGTATCCTTGATTTTCCCTATATACATGCTTATTGACTCATAAAGAACACATGCCTCCCAGACTTTTTGGGTTAATATTGATATAAGTGCAGATTTAGACCTACGTTCTAGCACAGGTAGAAATACAAACATGTGATCTAAAGGCTTTTTGATTTTTACCCCCTAGAATTACATACTTTTCCATACCACTTATTTATGGCACTACTGGGCTGTTTATACAGTTATAAGCATAAATTATTGACCAAAGCAAAAAGATATGCCATATGGAACTTGGAAATCAGAGTTTTGGACAAATGAGCCTTGATGGTAAAGACCAAAGGAAGCAGGCAAGGTAAGACCCCACATAGGGCCTCTGGCGAGGAGAGCATGTGTTTCCAGTTCTAAGAAACATCAACTTTGTTTGGCAAAGAGAAGCTATCCATGGGAGAAAGCAAACTTCCTTTGGCATCAGTCAAGTGTTCCTTGAAGATGTAGGGCTTCCTTCTTTCCCCCTCCTACCGAAAAGAAGTTCAGTGGCACAGAGTTGGAAGACCACATGGGACCAGAGGAGTGAGGAGATGTATTGACTTTCACTTGATTTACTCAAGCAATTGAGTTTGTCTGGGGAAATGTGATCTTTTCCATCAGCTGTCATGCTGAGATGCTCCTGTCATGTTGTCAATAGGTTTCAGGTTTTGATTCTTTCAAATTTGCTGTGTATCCACTAGGGGAGCAGACAGAAGGTACTTTGGGTACCAAGAAGGGAGAGCATTTTGAGCTGCTACCTGGGAATTCGTTTACAGACTTTGAAGCCCTGTCAATTTAATCATGATGGTGTGCAGTAATGTACAAGGAACAATAATGCTTTTGAAGGTAATTTAGATTTCTCTTTAGGAATGATTTTATTTATGAGGAGATGAGCATGAATAGTGCCAGGACGAGAAAGGGCACTGCTGTGTAGGCAGGCTTGTTTCCTTAGTTATGGTGATATAGCTTAATTCGATATAGTACAGTAGCAATAATTGGAAGGATATTTCATTTATATAGCACCTGTCAGCCTGAAGTGCTTTCAGAATCTCCACAAACAGGCACTGCTTTCCTTCTCAAAAAAATACCATTGAGTTGAAGACGGAACTGAGACCAGCCCCAGAAGCTCCAACAAAATGCATAACTGAATGGACTATTGTAGACAACCTGGGGATGGGTACCCCTTATTTTATGAAACAGGTGAACTACTGAAAATATATGTAGAAACTGATTTTTTTTGGAAGTCATCTCTTCAAAAATAAATACTAACATATTAGGTATTGGCCATTTAAAGATAATGTGCGAAAATCCTTCTTTAAGAAAAGAATGGAAAGAAAAAAGAAATGAACATTTCTTGTAATGTGAATAAAGACCTTCTGATTTGTCTGTTTTACTCATTTGAACTTGTATACATTCGGGGTTTCTTTTCATTTTTGTTTTTTGGGTTTTTTTGTTTGTTTGTTTGTTTTCAAGGCAGGAACTGAGTTAGTTATGCTTTAAAGCTCAAAGAAAAATGCAGCCCCAGAGGATAATTTCCCAAATGATGTTGGGTGGAAAAAAACCCTCCAGCTACTGAAAGAAGTTCACCCTCAGGAGTGCAGAATATTAGTTTCTGGCTGGTTACTGGGAAAGCCAGTCATGTTGGTGGAAGTGGTACCCCTCCTCTTTAGCAGAGGGGATGGGAAGCTGCCTCTTTTCACAATGTCTTCCCCCAGCAGCAGAGGGTAGAGGTGTGGGAAAGACCTATCTTTGGGGACTTACCCAGTGACTTTAGGGGACAGCATATAATTTTCAATGTATTTTCAAATTATGATGTCAGCACATAGCAGCTGGTGTGTTCACTGGCAGAGCTACTCAAGCCGGGCCTCTGTGTGTTTCCTCTTGAGGAGGATCCTGTGAAAGGTTTCAAGGTATGACTTCAGGTGGCTGAGCCATTAGCAGAGTGAAGGGAACAAGTGCCCAAAAGCCACAATATTCTGTGGAGCTGTAAGACCTTATCTTTGCAATATGCTGGCTCCCTTATGTTGTTATTAGTTCTGCTAGAAACACTCCTAGGAAGGGAGTGGAACTGTTTATGGAAAAGACAAACACTCCATATTCACGTAATTAGGAAAATTATCAGTCATAAAAAAATGATCATTTAAACATATGAACAACCCTCCACTCAAGAAACCTATGTTTCCTTGTGGTTTAAAACCAATTGCTGGCTAATCGAGTATTCTATCCATTGATTCTAAAGTGATCAGTCATGTATATATGTTTATAAAATATATAAATTATATATATATATATATATTTTTTTTTTAAGTGACTATGGGTAAGAGGAGAAAAGGAAGCATAGGGTTTGTCCCTACTTTACCAAAAATAGCTCTGGGAACGGAAAGGAATCGTTTAACAACCCATTGCTTCATCTTTCCTCTGTAAAATGAAGGACAAAATGACGGTAGGTATGCTTTCCAGCTCAACATTTCTAAGGCTCAAAAGAGTAAAGCTGCGTCAAATCCAGTTCTTGAAATGATGTTTCCTTCCTGTGTGCTTTAGCAAGTACAAGCATGCTCTCTTGAGTCTGACTTCATTCAGTTTATTAGAGGATGTAGGGAGAAAAGGGCAGGATCTAAGTGTCCGTCCAGAAAGTAAGCGGGGGGCCGCTCAGCAGTGTCTGTCTGTTGTGGATTGTGTTCATTTCACTCTCTCCATCCACTCTGAGACTCATGTTTGGGCAGCAGCCCGTCATCCTGCTCTCTAGCTCCTGTTTTTTCTGCTTGTCTTCTTCAGAAACAAACAGAAGATTTGATTTTCTGGTGATTCTCTGTTCTTATCTGTTAACAGAGAAGAAGGAAGTAGGATGGATAGTGGGCTTTTAGCAGCCTGAGTCTGTCCCAACCTGTATGCATAGTAAACTAACTCCTCCCACATTCCTGAAATTTAGCAAAACCAACTCTGACACGCCTGGTTTATGTTAGTTTTATTTCAGAAAGTACTTTTCCACACTGATTCCTCCTGATAAGGCCTGCCTGGGGCTGCTTTGCTGGCCCCTGGAGAGTCAGAAGTTATTGTGTGGCAAGCTGTGTGATCCAATTCACTGGACAAACCCAGGAATGATGTAATTTAGCCAAATCTATTCTTCAAACCAAATCTCCACCCATTAGGAGATTTTTCTCCCTTGTCCTTTGAGTCCTGGTAGCTGCTGCCCGGATTACAGTTCTAGGATCCCTGCAGGAAAAACAGCCTGTGTTTTATGTGAAAGAAATAGCCACATATCCCACTGTCATTTTTTCTTGTGATTAGTTTTGCTCCAGAAGGGGGAATTTGGGTACTTTGGAAAGCTCAACCTAAACAACAACATGGTAGTAATAATAACAACGAATCCGTGCGCTCATCAGCAGGGCTATTCAGTTCTTTCCCTCTACCAAGCACTTGGAAAGATAAAAGGCAAATCTAAGTACTATAGCATCCAACTTATTAGTCCCACATGAACTCATGTTTACAAAGATTTAGTTTTCCGAGCAGAAAGTATTTATTAGATAATCATTCATTATTTTTTTCATTTTGATTAATCAAAGCCAAACAGAATTTCTGATCTATAATAGCCAGTGTAATCATCTAAGATGCTATAAAGCCACATACAAGCTGAGAACTTTGCTGTTTTAGTTAACATGGGCAGCTTCATCCCCAATACATGTAAGCCTCCTCTGTGCTTTTTGAAGTTGATTCCCATGATTCATTCACAGAGCAGTAAGGTGTAGGCTCTCCACATTAGCTGCTTAGTAGAATCACCTGAGGCGGGGCGGGGGCGCACTTTTAAGACCTAGGATGCCTGGATCTGACTCCCCAAGGGTCTGTTTAGTTGGTGTGGGGGTGCCAGCTAGACACTGAGGTTTTCAAGAGGTATGCAGCCCGTGTTGAAAATTACTTGTCTAGAACTCCTTGCCTCAGAGAAATTTACAATTTCTTGGATAAGATAAAATGAACATCCCTTGAAAGAGAGTAAGTACTCTGAATAAGTGTATGGCCTAGACAAGCTGTAAGAGCACTTGTTTCCTCAAATATAATATTTACTTATTCAGTAATGTATTTTTTCAGAAAGATTGATTGAACACCTAGTATGTGCCAAGCACTGCTGCAGACCCGGAGGGCACCAAGGGAGCAGAGCTGGTGAGGAATCTGCCTGTTGGGGAGTTCAAGGTTCGCAGTAGGCAACAGAGATTCTGAGGACCTGGTTGCCCTGGAGGCAGGCCTGGTGGGATTGGTGGAGAAAAACAGGGTAGAGAGGTGGCCTTTCCTGGTGCTGCAAAGAAGATAGGAAGGCGCAGTGATGAGTGGAGGAGACAAGAAACCATTCTCTATTGCTTCTTCCTCCTCTTACCAGTGTGGACAGAGCATCCATTTGGAGCCAGGAACCTGCATAGGAATCCTAGCTCTAACACTCTTAGTCCTGCAGTTTGGGGTGAATCATTTCACCTCTGACTCTGCTCCATCTTCTGTTAAGGTACTGTTCATTTGGGGAGCATTAGATTTAATGGGTATAATGTACCTGATCCATAGGAGGTGCTTAATAAATGGTAGTTTTTACAATTATTATCTGTAAAGGGAGAAGACAGGACTGGGTGATACAAATACCCCATCCAACTCCAATACTCAAATATATTGCCATGTTGTAAAATAGGAAGAAAGGCTTGGCTTGCACTGGAATAATGAGGAAATGTTTTATATTTGTGTGAAAGAGGAGATATGAATGTCTGCATGTGTTCCAGGAAATTTTTAGGGTACATTGAATTCTTCCCCCTCGTCCCCAGCTAGAAGGAGCAGCAAGAGCCAGAAGACAAGGTGCAGTGTCTGCTGTCTGCCTGAGAAATGGCCAGAGCTGTACCTGAGCCACCTCCCAGGGAGCAAGCAGTGCACTGGACTCGTGCTCTGAGTGTTTCCCGACCAGCCGACACTAGGACAGCTGCCAGTGCCTGCTGGCACATGGACTTTCGTGTGGCCCACTGCTCCTGGAGCCCCTGAACCTGCGGCCCGCATTCCTTCCCCCTGCCAACCTGGCACCGGCATGTGTTAATTGTCTTTGCCTGACCACTTACCCCTCACGCGATGCCTCCCCTCCACGGACACCAAACCTACCAAGTATGAATATCATTTTTGATGTAGGCTGATGTTAGAAGTTTGCCTCCCACCTTTTTTTTTGTCTCCTTCCAAAGGAGAACAACCTGAATACCACACACAGTGTTATCTTGCTCTGACTTTGAAGAGGAATTTCTCCCCTTAGGGCTCTATTCCTGGTGTAGCATAATCTAAGGAGAAAAAAAAAAGTTTATCCCAGGGAAGCCAAGTCAGCCAAGAGTTATTCAGAGTGTCTGACTGCCTGTTATATTTAGAAACTACTCAGAGGCCAGCTTGAAGAATGCTCAGAGCCTTTCCGACAATGAGTGGTCCTCTTTGAGTCCTTCTGCTTTCTTGGGGCGGCCAGACAAAGAAAGTCCCCTTAGCCTGCGGTGTCTGTCTGGCCATTGTTATTTGGGTGTGATGAGACTGGAGACAAGGAGACCAGCAGCTCTCTCCTATTAGGACCCTGAAATTAAAGACTGGAGTCTCCAAATTGTTTAGTGTCCAAAGCTTCCGTTTCTTTAGATGCATGTGTCAAAGCAGATACTAGTTGATCCTCTGGACCTGTTTTGTTATCTGTTAAAAGGGGACTGGACTTAATGCTCCAAACCTTCACTGCACATTGAAATCATTTGCAGAGTTTGTTAAGAATATAGGCGCCACTGCTGCGTGACCAGAGATTCTGATTTACAAGGCCTGGTTGGTGCACATAGGGCCTTGGCGTGTTCTCCGTGCTCCTCCTCAGGTGATTCACATTTCTAGCTGTGGTCAACAATCACTGTCAAGTGCTTCTCAAAGCGTGGCCCCAAGAGCAGCAGCAGCATCTGGGAGCTCATTAGAAATGCATATTCTCGGACCCCACCCCCTACCTACTGAATTAGAGACTGATGGTTGGGACCAGCAATGTGTTCTGCCAAACTCTCCAGGTAGTTCGTATGCATGAAAAAGTTTGAAGAAGCAGTAGATTGGATAACTTTTTAAGGCTTCCTAGTGGGTTTCGAAATCTATAATCCTATAAACAGCCTAGACAGGGTGCAAGATCAAGCCAAGGCCACACAGCTCGCAAAATAGGTGGTGGGGCGCTTATTAGAATCTCAGCTTTCAACTACTATCCAGAGCTCCTTTAATTATCCAATTAGGAAAATGTTCAGGATTCACGGCATGTTTCCCTCTCTCTGTTCTCTGTTTCTCTCTCCCTCTCTCTGGATTTAGCTTCTAAATCCTGTGGGCCACAGGATTTTGGAGAAAAATGTTATATTTAGCTTAGGGGGTACCTGCCGAGCAGGATATGTCCATTGTAAAGAGAAGTTATTCTTTAATTCTTAGGCATGTAGTAAGGGGTGACCTATTTGTGAATTATTGGACACTTCATTGGTTTCTGTAACCACAGTGACCAAGTGGTTTGTGTTGGAGTTGGTTGGCAGGTGAGTATCAAGATCGCAGCGCAGGGGCACCTGGGTGGCCAGTTGGTTAAGTGTCTGGCTTCGGTTCAGGGCATGATCTCACAGTTTGTGGGTTCGAGCCTTGCGTCAGGCTCTGTGCTGACGGCTAGCTCAGAGCCTGGAGCCTGCTTCAGATTCTTTGTCTCCCTCTCTCTCTGACCTCCCCTGCTCACACTGCCTTTCTTTGTCTCTCAAAAATAAATTTTAAAAATTAAAAAAAAAAAAAAGATCGCAGCACAGCCTGCGGAATGTGAAGAGGGGAACAGTGAACAGGAGGGGAAGTGGCCAAGGCACAGCACCTTTCTCTCAGGACACAGCTGTGATTCTTTTGAGCTCTTCTGCAAAAATACCTACGATTGCAGTCATTGTACTGCGTCTTGTAAAACCCATTCTCTGTAGTGGTTACAATAGTTTAAAAAAAGATGTTCTTCAGCAGGGTCTGGAGTGAGTTTTAGGAATGAATTTGAGATGTGTTAAGAAGCAGCTTTATCTGATTGTCCTCTAGATTAGCGAAGAACTTGCTCACAGCACTCAACAACAAGAGGCCGATCTAGGATTAGAACCTCAGCTTCCTAACACCTAGGCCCAAGTGTTAGGGGTTGGGAAGAATAAGGGGGCTTCTGGGAAGGTATGACCTTGCACACAGTTGGGGAGGATACTGGAGACAATGAGATGGGAACCCACAGGCTAACAGGGTAAAGGGAAGGAGCCTTAGAGACTGTCCAGTAAATTGCTCATCTTATAGAAGGGGAGGTGGGGGGGGAAGTCACCTGGTAAAGGTGACAGGTGCCAAAACAGATCCCAGTCCTTGAGAGGCCATTCTTCTCCAGTGGTCCTTACATCTGGCATACCACATTATTTTTTTTAATTTTTTTAAATGTTTTTATTTATTTTTAATACAGAGAGAGACAGAGCATGAGAGGAGGAGGGGCAGAGAGAGAAGGAGACACAGAACTGGAAGCAGGCTCCAGGCTCTGAGCTAGCTGTCAGCACAGAGCCCGACGTGGGGCTCGAACCCACGAACGTGAGATCTGAGCCGAAGCCAGAGGCTTAACCGACTGAGCCACCCAGGCGCCCCCCACATTATTTTTTAAGTCACCAAAATAATAGGATTTGCTGGCTCCCTTACCTTCACATCCACCTCAGACATTGTTCTTAAGTAGACAATGTTGAAGAAGGATATGTCTTGGGATCCTGATTCAGTTTTTAGGGGTATTCATGGGAAACAAAATGTTTCTTAGGGTCTAAGATTTAGGTGTCATAAATTCCTTGGGTTGGAAAGCAAGAAAACGTAGATGGACACAAGTTCTTCTAACTCATATGATAGGCAGAGCTCAACTCCCATGGAGGATCATGGCTTTCCCAGATTTAGCAGAGACCTCACTCTCTGGTTGCAAAAATTATACTTGATTCCCCTGCTGCAGAAAAGCAAGTCACTTTTACTTTAGTGCAGTATATCTAGAGTAAGAGAGTGGTGTCTTATCAGGAGATGTTACTGTGAATAATGTCACTGCTTGCCATGGTCTTTTACTGATATACCAGGGAATCTTCTCATAGTCCCCTTGCTGTTTTCCCACCCACTCTCTTTCCCTTCTTAGAATGCCACGGCTTATGAAAGCACCACCACTAACCATGACTATTAGAAGACCATGTGCAGTCTCTTCATTGGTCCACCTCAGGTTCTTCTTTGAGCCCTATGATGTCTGTGGTCCCTAAAGTTCTGTTCACACATTGCTCCTTACGTACACTTAAAACCAGGTTGTCCTCATGGCCTGGCCTGGGTTCCTTTTGCTCACTACAGATTTTATTAGAAATAGAGTGTCGCTGACTCCAGGTGGTAGGGGAAATGGTTTCCCCTTTCTTTGTCTCAATCTGCCCACCTGCAGTTTCTGGGCTTTTCTGAAGTTGTTTATTGGTTACATCCAGGGATAACATGAGGAATGATTTTGAAGTGGAGCAGGCTGTAGATAGCAGGTCTATTTTTAAATGTCTGGGGGCACCTGGGTGGCTCAGTTGGTTGAGCGTCCAACTCTTGATTTCTGCTCAGGTCATGATCTCACACTTCATGAGATGGAGCCCCACATCAGGCTCTGTGTTGACAGTGTGGAGTCTGCTTGGGATTCTCTCCTCCTTCTCTCTGCCCCTCTCCTGCTCACTAGCACTCTTTTGCTCTAAATAAACAAAATTTTAAAAATAAATACAATGAAATGCCTAAGACAAATACACCACACTCTGTGCTGACCCACACATTTCAAAAGATTGAAATCATTGCTTAGAAAACCACTAAATACACACGTACAAACACAAACATACATATACACAAGCCTTTGCCTTGTTAAATAGAGTTCTCTGAACTCTGAACAGTTCTCTCCTGAATTGTTAGTAATGCAGAGAGATCATCAGGGTCTTTTAAGATAAGTGGAACATTTGCCTCTACAGCAAATGTCCCTGGTCTGTGATTTTCAGTGAGCCCTGGGCTGTGGTTGACTGTTTTAGCTTTCTGTCTCACTCTCAGGATGCTGGTTCTTCCTTTTTCCACTGTTAATAATCATAAGCAGTTCTTTCACCAAACCACTTTCCAATTTGTGCTTCTAATTCACTGTCGATGGAAAATAACATAACCAATCTGGTAAAAAAAAAAAAAAAAAAGAATGTACTAAAAGAGCAGACCGATTTTGTTTCAAGACCTGAGCACCTTCTCTAGAGTGGAACTCACCTTCCACAGGTTTTCTTATTTAGTTGGCTTCGGTGAACTCACTTATTGAGTATTTGAAAAGTGAACATCGATATTTTATGGATTGAGTTTCCCTCAGGATTGTGATTCCTCCCAGGGCCACAGAGGACATTGATGAATCATTATATATGACTGAGTTAAGTACAGTTTCAGAGCTAGAAGAGTTTATGAATGTCACGCTGGAGGAGACCTGGCGATAATCAAGAGGAAGGCTTGTCCACCCTCTGAGTGTGCATTAAGATGACCAGGAGCTACTAAAATACCGGTGCTTGTTTCCCACCTGGAGAGATTCTTATCTGGGGTGGGTCCCAGGGTCTGTATTTGTTAAAAGCTCTTCCTGCAATTCTGGCTACTGCATGAGTTGAGAACCAGGCATCTCCTATTACAGATGAATATAAGTCCCAGGGAGTAGAGTGGCAGGCAAGACAGCATTGTCTCTGCCTACAGTCAGCCAACAGTCCTACAAATGGCAGAGTGCTGTTATGGTAGTCTTCTTTACATGCAGTATTTTCATTGTCCACACAGCTCTTACTCCTTCAACTGTTCCTCAAATAGCACAATTTCAGGATTTGGCCAACACATATGCACACTCACACCGCAAACACACATGCACACACTCCACTTTGATAAACTGGGGGATGTTCTACAATGGCAAAACGATCACCTCTTTCATTTCCTTTCTTCCTCCTTCTCTGCTCTTTTCTTCTGGACTCCCTCCCCCCTCAAAGTAGGTAAATAAGACCTCAGGAATGCACTTGCTCAATATTGTTCCCTGAACTTGATCTGCCAGTGATGTATTAATTAGCTGGTACAGTGCACCTTAACAAACAGGTTACAGGCAGATCCTGGTGTGTGTTAATGCTTAACCAGAGATGCTCAGCAGTGGTCTTATTTGTGGCCTAAATGTAAAGAGAGATGTGGTTGACTTCATTTTTATAGATGTTTTCTTATAAGTGTTGACATATTGGTTTCAATGCCATATGTCAGCATATTTGCTATGAGTTGTCTCACATATGTTTAAACTTTTGAATAATAGCATATACTCTTTCAGTGTAAGTCTAAAGCCTCAGTTTCTACATGACCATGCTTATGTTTTCTCACGCGCACGTATTACTAACTATATATGGTGTCACTTCCACTGTGCCATTATATGTTTCAAATTTTCCTTGAAATCAGTGAGTGGGATCCCTTTCGCATAATCTCAGAGCTGCCATGACTTATTCCCTGTTACCCTGGAGAAATGCCCCAACATTTCTTGTTCCCTCCCCACTGTGAGGCATGGGGTGGGGCCTCCCCATCCAGGCTGAGTTGTTGATGCAGACTCAGGAACTCCCAGCTGCAAAACCAAGCCCTATTCTTCCCTCGAACCCAGAACTCTGGGGGCTGGTGCTAATGGAAGGCAGGTGGGAAAAAGCGTGTTGTACTCCTGTGGATGAGAGAGCTGAATTAGCACGGCAGCCAGTGTTAGTCATTTGTTTTAATTAAGAACGCAGCCTATTTTACCTACAATTATACTTTTGCACCACGTTCCCAAACTCTGTCTCCCTTCCGTGTTCCACACTCCCTGATCCCGTCCCAAATCAGTAGCCATCCTTTTCCTGAAATCTTCCCAACTGTGAGGTCCCAGGGGTTTTTCTTCCTCTGAATCCATAGCACACACTGGTTGGATGGGTGTGTTGGCTACTGGGGTTGGTGTTCCTTGAATACACCCCCTAACATCTGAGCATTCACACCTGTGTCTTTCTGCTAAAAAGCACAAAGGCTCTCTATATGGGGCCTGAAAGCCATGGGCCTTTTTATCAGGAATGATATACATAGGCATAAAATGGTGTGTGATTTATCAAGAGATTCATGACCCTCTTAGGAGGCCCATTAACCACACAATAAGAATCCTCTGGGGGCATAGATGGTATGTCATCCCCCAAGAAGTAACAACAGTGAGAACAGATTGACACTTAAGACACATTTTCTGGGAAAAAAATGTGGGCCAAAATCATAAAATCCAAAGATCTCATAGATTGTTTCATATAAGGTATTCATTTTACAGATTAGAAAATCAAGCCCGAAAGAGGGATGGTGTCTCCCTGGGACCACACTGTGGTTTGTTACAGAAACGGGACTGAATTGGGGTTCCTGTCCCAAAGTTCACGTTTTCTAACTGGTACAATAAAATGCCTTCTGGTAAAGTGAAAGTTGACTTTTTGGATTCTTTACCACTCTGAGGTATAGGGATGTAACCAGGAATTTAACCTACAGCCTGAGGTGAAAAGACATTAAAAAAAAAAAAAGGCTAATCTAAACTATCACTTCCTCTTTCAGAGAAAGGCATATTTTATCAGGCATCAGGGGCTTTCAACAAAGCTACCTCCAGTCTTCTTTGACGAGTTGCATATTCGTGGGGACTGGGCAACATGAAACCCCACAGCCAGGCTGAATTTAGCCTGTCGTCCTGGGAACGAGGTCCCCATAGAGGTCCCCCATGGAGGTCCCAGCTCTTCTCCAGGCATTCAGGAGACCAAAATAACACTCGCTTATCTCCTATCCTGGAGCCTGAGACCTGAGCAAACATTATCTGGAGATAAGTGTAATCTGCCCAAGGTCAACCTCAGACTTAGCTGGAAGTCAGCTCACCTGCACTTTGTAAGCACCCTCCTCAAGCACAGGGGAGGTCCCTCTGAGGTGGGGCTCAGTCGCTATCAGGCTTTGCCCTCCTCAGTCAGTCCATCAGTTGCATATGTGTCTTACTTTGGGCCGCTACAATAAAACACCATAGAGTGGGTAGCATAAAATAGCAGAAATGTATTTCTCAATTCTGGAGTCTGGAGGTCTGACATCAGAGGGCTGGACTCTGGGAAGGCCCTCTTCTGGGTAACCATGTCCTTGCATGGTGGGAGGGGCAAGAGAGCTCTGTGAGGTCTCTTTTAGCAGGGCACTAATCCCTTTCAGGAGGCCTCCACCTTTGTGACCGAATCACCTCCCAGAAGCTCCACCTCTTAGCATCATCACATTAGGGGTTAGGAATTTCATGTATGAATTGGCAATGAATGTAAACATTTATTTAGCCCATTGCAATATGCTTACTGGACTTCAAATATATAGTTGCCATTGTGCTGGGCACTGTGGACAAAGTTTGGGCTGATAAGAAGTGTTGATATATTCAAGAAGTAAAACTGACACTCCAGGATTTTTATGAACATGATTATTTTTACCATTAGCATCTTATATCTGTGTAGCCATTAAAATGGCAAAGTGTGTTCCCCACAAATGCTTAAATAATCAAATGTGGGAAAAAAGGCTTAAGACTTTGTGTGAGAGTCAGTCGGCATGAGGGAAACAATGTGTGTCAGGGCCTTGCATGGGTGGTGTCCTCTTCCTGAGATTCCCTTGCTCCCACCACTACCCCCCTGCCCACATCCCAGCTAAACTTGCTTAGATGTGATGTTAGCTTAAGCGTGTTTCTTAGGGAAGCTGTCCCTCAGCCACCTCAGATCACAGAAAGTCAGGCACTCATAAAAGCACATCCCTGAGTTCCTCAGACTCTAGTCAGTTGTGCTCTGACACCTGTTGCAGTGATGTGTCTGTGCCTCCAGATGTGAGCCGGGTGTAAGGAAACCACCAACGATGGCTGCAGTCTCTCTGGGGTAGTAATAGCTCAGGGGAACTAGGATCCCTCTGGACGTGGAATGGGAAGGGCCAGTTCTGAGAAGGTAGGGTTGTTGGGGAAGGGGAGCAAGCTGGATAAGCAGCCTGTGCTGGGGGAGTACTTGACAAGAGCCTTTGGGTCAAGGGGCACGGCTGGTCTGGGGATGATCCAACAGGGAGGAAGCCAGGAAAATAACACTCCTGACTTTCTTCACCTTCCCACCTGCATCTCCTGCTGGTGCTCCTCCTTGGCTGAGGCCAGAGGGTAAAGGAGCATGACTGTGCAGCCCACAGAGGTCAGTATCCCCAGCAAAAAGCAAGCTTAGAGTAGATGTGGAGCAGGCCTGGAGAGGCAGGTGGAAGATGGCTGGCCCTGCAGGCAAGTTAGCCCAATCCTCTCTCCTTTCAGTTCCTGTTCAGGTCAGCACCTCTGAAGCTGTGGAAAGCTGTCCACAACTGACTAATCATTCCTGACCACAGTTAATATTTACTCTCTTTCGGCCACTGGCACAGTAGGAACCAGGTGTGTCAGGTCCAGGGGACATGCTCCAGTACCAGGGAGATGGTCAAGACTCTCACAGGCTGTTGTCAGTGACTCCCTTGGCCTGCAGGAGGTGGGTTATTATTTGATGCCAGACGATCCCAAGGTTAATCATTGACCATGTCCTACCTGCTACTGTCTTGGTTCAACATTAAAAAAGAAAAAAAAGAAAGGAGCCTGCTTTGGAAGTCATTTCCTTTTGATGTTTGGGGAAAGTGATACACTGCTCTTTCATTTACATTTTGTTTTGAGGGCAAGGCATTCCTCAAAAATAGCTATGGAAAAGCAATGATTTCCATGGGGATCCTGCTTACAATTTTTCATGGATATCCATTCCTGTTCTTTGATTGGAGCTTTATAACAACCCTAGTGGTAATAGGCATCAACCAGACCTTCAAAATGTAAATAAGCAATTTCAAACCTGATAAGGATTATGAAACAAAGGTGCCATGGAGGCTTGGAAGGCAAGAGGAAGGTTCTGTGTCAAGACCCTGAGAGGGAGTGAAGGTGGCGTGGGCAGCACTGCCGAGCTGGAAGGTCAGTGTCCTGGAGACATGCAGAGCAGAGGATGTGATATTATGTCACATCATGATGACATGATGATGTAAACTAATGTTAGCCAGTAGGAAGAGATGAGACTGGAAAGTGGGGGGGCCTGCACCTGCCATTAACAAGATTCACCTACCACTGCTTGTGAATGGGTCTTTCTGGAGGGTCAATGGAGAAGGGATAGAAGGGAAACCAGAGATGAATTATAAGGCTCTTGTGGTAGTTTGGGTGAGGGATGGGAGATTAGGTAGAAAGTATCACATGTGTTTAGAGGCTGTTTTGGAGGAGGAAGAAAAGGACTTCTTGCAGATATATGACTGCATTTGGGGGTTGATCCAGTTGAAGTGTGACATGAGCCCATCATTGCATAGCAATACTATGCAGGAGTCTTGACTTTGTTACCATGTGGGAGAGAGAGAGAGTGTGTGT
Organism: Suricata suricatta; assembly: GCF_006229205.1. Taxonomy (NCBI): domain Eukaryota; kingdom Metazoa; phylum Chordata; class Mammalia; order Carnivora; family Herpestidae; genus Suricata; species Suricata suricatta. The sequence continues at coordinate 28,027,946 of NC_043713.1, read as the reverse complement.
GTGTGTGTGTGTGTGCGCGTGTGTGCGTGCACGCACGACATCTGTGCACGCACACACATGTGTATACCAGAGTTTCCCAACATTGGGACTATTCATATTCAAATGGTCCTGAAATGGATGTATTTTTTTTAAACCAAATATTAGGCTTATTTATTGAGCTTGCCATCTAGAAAGAATGAGGTGTAGAAAGGGGACAATTTAACACATACTTTTTCATAGTTCTTTGGTCTTTTATTTAGTTTACACAGAATCCAAAAGGAGCACTTCCCACAGTGTGATTGTTAAACTGTTACCTTTCCAGGCAGACATGCATGTAAAGTCATTAATGTATTTATGGAAACCATCTGGCCACTGGAAATTATCCATTTCATAGCCTAAAGAGATGGAGATGATCCATTTCATACCCTTCTCTCGGCCCTTCAGTCCAGTCCAGGTTAAAGGAATTAGACAGCTAGTAGGTGATTCTGGCTAAAATGAGCTCCTTCACCCACCTGGCACTTACCTCACTTCCGCTGCTTGGCCAGGCAGGTATGACTGGTGTGCACTGACCCCCAGGGACTCTTCTCAAGGTTCAGACCAAGGCAAGCACTTCCATCATTTTCCCTCCTCAGTGTCACTGGGCCTGTATTTGTTCTTGCAGCAGAGACCATTAAGACCATCATTCTTCTCAGGACCCAGGCTTTCTCTAAGCTCGTTTCTGCTTACCTTTCCTAAGCATGTTTCATGGAAGAGGGGCATTTAACTTCTGGTTTGTAGATAAGGAAGTTGCTTCTTGGCAGATACTTTTGTGCACATGGCTTTTGTTCCAGGAATTAATTGTGGAGAATCTACTGATATTTGTCAAGGTGCAGGATTGGGAGCTTTAGTTTTGCAACAGTGTTGAGGTATGCACAACCGAAGAATAACGGACATCCTTGCCGATTTTTTTTCTCTCCCAACTGGAATGATTTCCTCTGTCTTCTCTGCATATCAGTATGCCAGTCATATTTCAGGAAAGGAGGCTCCTCCTCTGAAAACCCTTCCCGGACTTCCCAGATTCCGACTGCCTCTTCTTCCCTCAGCACTCATCTTGAACCCATTCATCTACTCCCTGCATTACTTTGTGTAATTGGTGGTGTGCACAAACCAAACTGAATCTTCTTGAGAGGGAAGTGAATAGCTATGTGTGATTTTATTCCATACAATCTAACCAGAATGCCCTACCCAAGACAATGATTCATAATTACTTAATATTCAGGTCAAGCACTGTTGACTTTCTAAACTATTCCCAGACATACTTCTCCTCTGTGGAGTCAGGGTTTTCATTTCTTGGCCATAAGGTATATAGGTTGGTAACCTGCCAACCCTCTAATAGCCAAACTTTTTTTCTTTTTTCAATAGAAGTGAGCTGTGTTCCCCTGGCATCGAAAGAAATCTATAGGTTTTTGATGGGTCAGCTTTTGATGGGTCTAGGCATGCTTAAGTAGATACCAGAGGCATTCCTCCAAAACACAGAGCCCTAGGAGGAGTTGAAGTAAAGACTAGAGCATGAGGGAAATTCTCAGGAGAGAACACACCATAAAAGATAAGAAACACAATTTTCTTGCAGGGGTCAGGGGTAAGGGGCATCATTAGGAACCAGAATTAATGACTTTGGTCTTCTGAAAATGGTGTCCTGTTTTACAGCAGACAATTGAACTGTGTTAGTAGTCATATTAGTTATGTCCAAAATGCTACTCTTTTGTAAATAAACAGTGGAATTCTGTAGCTGTGAAGGCTCAGGCCCTTGGCATGGCTATTCCAGAGTAAGTAGTAAAATGTCTCTTTGGGACTGCGTGGCAGCTGCCCCAATGGAACACCACTGACTTGAGTTACGCTGCAACTAAATATAGCTGGTGCTGTCATGTACACAAGATCACATGTGACAGATAGAGACGAAAGTGCTCCTCAGGGCTGTGGACTTCTTAGACCATGTCTCCACAGGGGCTTCTTCCAGATTCATGTGCTCCCTCCCCTCCTCCATATTTCTTGTTCTTTCCCTCTTTCTTCTTGTGACTTTCTAATTAGGTCTCACTTTCCTCTACAATGAAAACAAGGAGTTGGACAACTTTTTCCTAACCTTCTTAAATTATCCTTCTGTGTCCTTCTTGTCTGCGTCTTACTTAGACGTTCTCCTTCACCCGTTTTGCCCTCTACTTGTTCTCATTCTTTACATTCCTGTATTTTTCTCCAGAACTCCTTCATTTTATCCATGTCTAAACAGGGCAATTCATTAAAAGAAGCCTCCTTATATGATTTACTGTTTTCAGAGAGAAAACTCTTCACAGATTTAGATAATTATTCATTGTTTCCTTAAGTCATGATATCTTCTCATGGTTTGTTGGGAAATGACAGTGGAAAATGTGGGGAAATTGATGTCTTATTATTGGAACAGTTTTCTTCCCTCCATTTCCTTTTCCATGCACCACCCTTTTGGCTAATCACTTAGGAAAAGAAAAGAGATAAAATCTGGGAGAGGTAGATTATCTTCTGTCATTTGTATCTCTTAGGGAATCAGTTGTCCAGATATGCACCATTTTGAAGGAATACAGACACTTGAAGCAAGACAATGGACCAAGCTGGTATAGAATTCAATGGCTAAACCTCATATGCTTTAAAGTGAAGGGTGTACTGTGCACATGTTCATGTGAGTCTAAGAAGCAGCACGTTCAGGGTAAGAAAAAAAAGAATAAATAAGTTGGTTTGTGCCAGTAGATGATACGAACAAAATGTTCTAGGTTCCTCATCAAAGGATATTGTACTATGCTTCAAAATCTGGTGTACCTCATTTCAAGCAGCAGATATTTTCCTAAAGAGATATATAAAGTGCCTTTTTGTTAATTGAACTACAGAATCAGTAGAGTACCTGAGGAAGAACATTGTGGAAGACCATTACATGTAAAATGGGGTAAGACAGCTGCTGAAAAGCAATCCTGTGGCAAACTTATTTTGTAAGACTGGCTTTTGTGTCTGATATCTTTCTCCCTATTAATGGTTACTTTAAAAAACTCAATGTTTTTACTAATGGATCTCAAAGTATTTTTGTAACTCTCATGGTCTGCGAGAGAATCTTCAGTTCTAGCCATTGTGAGGAATGCAAGAGTATATAATTGTGATTCAACTTGCTCCAAACAAATACAATACAGACACAGAACTTGACTATATAAAGAACCTTGGGGACCATGAAATTCAGCCTTCTTTATAACTGAAGAAGCAGCTCAGTGTGGAACAGTGATCTCTGACATAGTAAGCCTTACCTACTCTACCCTCATTGGAGCCCTACTATGGGATATTCTTATGTGGCCCAGCCTGAGCTTCTCCAGACTTTGTTACTTATTGGTTTGCATGACTTGCTTTTCCTAAGAAAATAGAGTAAGATAATTAAAGACTGGATATCCCTTTGGTAGGTATTTGACGCAAGGCTGCTCTGGAATGCTGGCCTTCCCTGGAGGTCATGCTGTATGTACTTTGACTCTTGGACATGGTATTTTCCCAAGATCCCAATTATTTGCAGTCCCCATGCCCTGCCCACAGAACTAAAGTTTGGGGGCAATGAATATAAGCATATTTCCTCTGCCCAAGGACTTTAATGTATAGAATGATTTAAATATTAACATGCCTCAAGACCTTGAGGAATGAAATAATAGATTAATAGTAATAGAAGTATTCTCAGGATACTATAAGTTGACGCTGGAAACTTAGATAGAAAACCTTCTCTTTACCTATCAGTCTTGTACCTAAGGCTTTGTATGTCTAATAGCTGCTAGGCACTTGTGGGGTCGATTGTGGGTCCATGTGTGTGTACATGTATAAGAGTGTGTGTGTGCACATGTGTGTGCATACTCCTCTTCCTTCACTATCTCACAGCCTACCAGTTCTTCAGTTTCTTACTCAAATCCACCCCCCTTCGTAAAGTCATCTTAGCCTACTCCATCATGGTCTTCTTCATCACCCTGGACAGGATCAAGGCACTTGTTTTATACTGTTCTGTTGTCCTTATTACCTTTTATGCATTTGCATGCTCTGTTGAACTGTTCTGTCTTCATGTTGGGCATTTACTTTTCATCTTCATGTTGGGGAGCAAGATCACCTGCTCCTTGAAGGTATGAGTTGTCCTTCTTCTGGATTTCCCCACAGCCTCGGCAAGACCCCGAGCTCAGCTCTGAGACTACAGGGTTAGAACATCTCAGGTTTGGGAATCCAAAAAGAAATTGACTGACCCAACTTGCTCATTCAACAAATAAGTTTCCCAAATATTTATTCCACTCACCAAGGCCAACCAGATGAGGGAGTGACAGGGCTGGGAGGAGAACAGCTTATCCAGTCTCATCCCTCTGTACTCAAGTACGAGTGTCTGAACCAGGTATCCGAGCAGGAGCCTGGCAAGTCCTCCATGCCTGTCTGGAGAATGTAGTAGGCAGTCTTGAAATCAAATTTTCCTTTCTTCTTTGCCCGTTTTACATACTTCTAGATATCTCCATTATTCTGAAGTGTCATGTCTTTCCACACATAAATGCATGCAGAATGTGAAATGAGAAAAATGCCACATTAGGGAAATGAAGAAAAATTAAAATGTGGAAGGAATACTGATGTACCTGTGAGAAAAGCAAGAGAGCTTCATAAGTTTTTTAAAATTGTTTTCCTTATGGATACCTTTCAAATGCTACTTTTTTAAAAACTGTAAATCTGTCTTCTGACACTGTTGTACCCTAGCAGCAGAAATGATCACAAAAGCTTATTCCTTGCGTCACAGCTGAGTCTTCAATGCAGCACTGTCTTCTTCTGCTCCCTTTTGGGGAAAAGTTACTTCTGAGTTCTGTAAGTGCATATGTATGTGTGTGTGTGTGTGTGTGTCTGTGTGTCTGTGTGTGTGTGTGTGTGTGTGTCTGTCTGTCTGTCTGTCTGTGCGTCAAGAGTCTTTCCCTCTGATATCACAATGATCTCTGTATATCTATCTAAACATATTTATATTCCAGTTTGTTTGGGTTTTCCCACCTATGTAACTACTAGTAACACCTAAAATCTAAACATGCTAAAAACAAGCCTACATCTTTCCAGTAAGTTTTGTGTTTCCACCGTGTTCATGACAGCAAGCTTTCCTTTCTGATAGTGGAGCTTTAATGCAGGGATCTTACAGAGGGAGGACCCAGTGTCCTTCCTCATTGCCACCTTGGTGATGTCTTCTCATCTTTTTATATCTTAACTCCTACCTGCAGCTTTACCCACCCAAACTGGCAGCTTCCATCTAGGGATTTCACTATCACTTCCAGTAGGCTCTCAGCAGCCAGTGCAGAACCGGGCACAAACTCATTGCAAGTGTGTTAGTTTCTACTCCCTAATTACACTGTGTGCTCTGCAAGGCAAGGATAGGAAGCTTGTATGTTTCTCTGACAACAACCTTGCGTAGCATGGTCTTGGCAGTACATTGTGAGCTGGGACTGATCAAAGCTTGGGACACAGGGAACAGTGTATATTGAAACCACATTTTATAGCTTCTACATATAGTTTGTTTCTTGATTGTATACTTGTGTCGTAGATCTTAAGTTTATGTCCACGGATTTCATCTTTCCATCTTACAAGTTTATTTTTTGTTGTTTTCTGCTAAGATCTTAGTAGTTACTCTACCAAGAAACATTTTAAATTTGTTTTACTCAATTTAGAATCATGGAACCTTTTCCATCCTATCTTAAATTATCCATGCACCATCATAGAGACATTTCCATTCATATTTGGTGGCTTTTTTTTTCTTTGAGACACTTTAAGCCAAGAGTACTTGGCAGTTTCACTTTTACTTTGAAAGCCAAAAAAACCCCCAAATGGGTAATAACATCGAATCCCGTGGGCAAGTCAACATTTTATCATTGTGAATTTATTTGCTGAAAGCCCTTTATACCTTCTTGCTTAATTTGCCAATGATTCCTGAGGTTGGGGGACTAATGGTATCACTCATTTCTAAAAGATTAATATTGCTGCTTTAGGGTGTTCTGTACCTGCTGTAACCTAGCACCTCCTGGACCCACAGGGGCTCCTGGTACCAAAGGGCCTGAGGTCAGGACAGCCTCCCAGAAGGGGACTTGACATCATTATCATTTTTATAATTATTTCTTCTCATTGAGCTAGCTTCACAATAGTTAAGTTGCTTTCCATATTTTTTGTGTGTGGATATAACCAATTTTGGCAACAACAAATGTTATTTCTGAATCTTTCCTGAATTATCTTGACCTTCTGATCACAAAAAGAAGAAATGGGTCCTTTGGGATGTGACCACATGGTAATGTGGAAGATGTCCAAGACTGAGATACAGAATACGTGTCTAGTTGGCCCTGTCCTTCTGTCTCTGCCTAAACTCAGACCCTCTTCAGCATTCACTGTTTTGGCACTCATCAGAGATATGGAGGATTACGACTTGGAGGCTGAAGAAATCAAGAATTTCACTCATGAGCGTTAGGCAAGGTATAAAAGGAAGAGGAAAAGTAGGCCTTGCTAGTTGGAGATGGCATTCCAGTTGGGGGCTGGCACTATGGAGTATGGCAGATCTGGAGTGGGGAAGTGGTGAGCCACAATGGCAGCTGGGTCTTGATGCCAAATAGCCTAGAGAAGCAAGCCAAGGAGTTTGGACTTCACCCTCAGGGCAAACAGAAGCCATCAGAGCTTAGAAATAAGGCAGTTGTATCTTCAGATCTGCCCCTTAGAAATTACATTCCTTTCCAGTGACAGAATGAGACTAGATCTGACGTGGAAGACATTGAAAACTCACCAACCCTCTGGAAGCTCTCGTCTTCCAGTAAAATCATTCCCTTTCTGTACCTTAAGCTTAGAGATAGTAACGGCTTCTCCATTAATCACTCTTTGTGCTCCTCTTACATCGATCTACATCATTGTAAATTAATTCCCCAAAACTGCCCTGGTTTGCGTATACCATCTGTTTCCTGTGAAGACTCTTGGCTGATACACCCTTCTTCACACTTCCTTATGATTGTTTCTATGTTTGTCTCCCCACTAGCCTGTGAGCATCTGAAATGCAGAGGGCGACCATGTGTCATTCATTTTGAATTTTTCACCATTTCAATTGAAATATGCCATTTGCCAACTAGGTTTTATTCGAAACAAGGGTTTCAGAGGCAGAAAAGGTCAGAGTCGTCAAACAGGTTAGCTCAGGGAAGCTTTCAAAGGGGTGACATAAAGTGAACCAATATGAATGGATCTGCTGGTTGGGATATATGGAGAGAAACCAAGGGCAGTTCTAAGAAGAATATGAGCACGTATATTAACAGGAAAGCAGGAAATGTCCTTACGGGGACCACGAAGGAGATCGACTTTCCTAGAACACATTGGTGGGCTGTGTGGGGAATCAACAGGAAGGACATTTGAGAAACCCTGTTTCCTTTCCCAAGTTATTTCCCTTTCTAATTACATTTGACCCAAGCTAATCTTAACATGATTTTGCTGATCCCTGATCATTTGCTGCATTAAGACTGGGAAAGAAGTTTCAGAAACTGACTAAAGGAGAAACATCTTCAAAACAAAACAAATGAATTGTCATTAACCAGCTTTTTGTGAGTGACTGTGAATCCATACAAATCCTTTGTTTCCCATCCTAAACACCAGCTGGATGCAAATCCTAGGCCAAGTAGGATTAGGTGCCCTGTGGTGGTATGTAGCTGTGGTGCTGGTTGCTTCTGTGTTTTAATTGCTGGCAGCAGAATTCTGAAAGGCAATTTTTGGCATGAAGGTTTCCACTTGCCCCAGTGAGAATATTGTGCTTTTCTTTTGAGGCACTGGAAGGTTCAGATGGGGACATTCAGGAGGATGTAGCAGGAGTTTGGGGAACCAGAATGAAGGAGTGTGCAAGAAATGTTTGGATAACTCTGGGCAATCTGACTTTCAAAACTGCAATTAGATGACCCTAGAAACGTGAGACTTCTCTTCATTCTCCTACAAAGGCAGCTCCAGGAAAAACCAAAAGTTCAAAAAATGAATTCCATAAATACACATTACCTTTGTGTTCCCAGTCTGGACTTAACATGTTTCAGGGAGGAGTGATGTGTATGTGTGATTCCTAGTTTCAGTCTTTAAAAGGAAAGTTAATCTGCCATCCTGAAAGACTCCTTGGATCTAGAAGGGAAATGGATATAAAGGGAATCGACCCATAAAAGTGGGTCAAGGGGTTACCCATGGCCTCCAGCATTTTGCTGGATCTAGGGAAGAGGCTCTGTCAAGCAATTTGCCCTTAATGAAGTCTCACATACAGATAATATTGTTCCTTTAAACAAGAGCTTTGTCTCTCATTGGCCACAGCTCATTACCCCAGTGTCCGAAAGTTGGGGGAAAAGCTGAGGGGTGGGTGGAGCAGAGGAAACTCAAACCCAAGTGTTAGGAGGCATGATTCATGACAGATCTGGCCAAAATGGACAAGAGAATCTCTGGAGCCTGTGGGTCAGTGGATAATAAGCATGTTATAAAATAGAAACACTCAGAATAACCCTTTTCAGGAAAGAATCTAATGCAGAAAGCAAGAGTCCCTACACTCTGTTAGAACAGCCAGTGTTGGGACTGACACAGTCCTCCAAGCTCCCATCTGCTGTGCAAAAGGGAAATTGCCCTTAGAGCCTCCCTGCAAGGGTTATTTTCCCCCCATTTGTACAGGTCCCCATGGATTTAATGGATTTTATCACTGCATTTGTTGGAAAGGAAAACAGCAGGAGAGCTCTTATCCTGGGTACCCTTTTCTTCATTTCACAAAATGTCTCCACCTTTCCTCTCCTCCCAACACATATTCAACCTGCTTTATTTTCCTGCACGAGGCCTCTGAAATAGGCAGCAAGGAGTGAGGGAAGGAAAAAATAAAGATTTGAGAGTCAATAGAATTGAGTTTGAGTCCCAGCTCTATCTGGTGAGTGTCCTCCTTTCTGAACATTTATCTGAAATGGAGATACTGAGCTACATAACGTACAAGGTGTCTTCCAAGTTCTAAAATTATGTAAAGTTTGGAAATGAAAAGTATACTAGATATGCTTTATAAAGGTGGAGGGAGAATAACTTTATAAGATTGGGCTGAAATAGAGTGCCTCTATCTTCACGGTTTCCTGATGTCCATTCCCAATCAGATTCAAACAACATTTCAGTTAGGAGACCCGCTAAACTGAGTCATGTAAGAGATGTCAATTCCCAAGGCTTTCCAGACAATCACTTTCACAGCTGAGTGAATAATGTTTGATTTAGAGATTGGAAACCTTAACTATAATATCTTTTGCTTCTTAACATGTCATGTCCATTTGGATTTGGGAAGCAGTTTTATAGAAGTTTAGAACATTTGATGTAACTTTGCATGTAGATCATTGTGTTGAGGGAATGAAGAAAAGAGAAATTGGAATGGAAGCCTATAGGCCCAATTTTTTTTTCTCAGAAATATAAAGAATAATTTTTTAAAGCTGGAAGGGATACTGGGTATCACCTAATTCAGGGAGAGGCTTCAGGTGATAAATCTCTTGAATGTTTTGTAGAATTGTATTCAAATGTGGATGTGTGTATTTTCTGAAGAGAATCCTAGCTCCAGCAAAGATCTACCTTTCTCATCTTATAGGTTAGAAAAATGAGACCCCAAAGGGAGGTGCCTGACAGCTAATGCTCCATCTCAGAGCCAGCACTTAAACATAGATTTCTACTTTCTGCTTATTTTGTTTGGCTCTTTTGCAGACAACTTGCTATCAGCATTTTAGACCAGACCTTAAATTTTAAATTCTTTGAAAAAGTAACATACTTCAGTTGCTTACAAAGAGACATAACTCATCTAACAAGAGATTTTCCGGGCTGCAACTCTGACTCACCCATCTAGGCCCATGTCTCTCTGGACATTCATCCAGACAGATGTTTAAATAAATATGCATGAACACATACACATATACTCCCATACACATGTGTGGACATGCACATGCATTATTTTGTGTATGTCCCTAGGCAGTGGCTCACATGTTTTGTGAAAAGAGAGAGACACCAGTGAAAATGGTGAGTTATTTTAGCTGGCTAACAACAACAACAACAAAAATGGTTTCCTGTGAGCCTGACCATTTTTTACCCTCCTTCTGCAGTGCGGTCATGTGACTGTGACAGTAACGGCTACCCACTGGGTTTGAGCACACCTTACCAAGTAGAGTTTCTGTTTTTGAAATGTAATGTTTACCATGACTGCTGAAGATACCAACAGACCTAAGGAAGATGGGAACAGAAAGTAATTTTATTTAAAGTTGCCATTAAACCTTTGCATTGACACTAATGTCAGCCTTTGTCTGTCTTCCCTCCTCAGTGAGGAGGATTAAAGCAACACAGTAGCTCATGCCCCCATGTGGTAGTGCAAACCTACCTAACGGCTTGAATTGCACAAGAGGCCTCCAGTCACTGTCTGCTGGTTGGGGGCCCAACAAGGATAGACATTCTTGGGATGGATGGTCTAAAAGCTGACACAAACAGAGACCATTGGTTTCTCATGCTCCTTCAGGCTGGTGTGGTGACTTTTCTGAGCAGGATAGCTGGCCAGCTCAGCAGAGAATAACAGCTTGATCTTGTTACCCATAGAAATGAGCTCTAGGAGGCCCACGAGGATCTGACTGGGCAGCCTGAAAGCTCCCCCTTCAATGTACCTAGGGCTTGCAGGGTTAAGGACTGTGGGTGGCACAGAATGGAGGGCAGTGTTGTCATAGAGATCATGAGAGGAAGCCCTTGTGTGAGACTTTGCAGATACCACATGCTGCCTCTATCCCAAACTCCTCCTTCCCCAACATACTAACACACAGACAGAGAGACAGACAGACACACACACATACACCTGGAGAAGTTGTGCCTTGTACCACAATGATACTGATGTCATTCCTAAAAATGCTTAAATAAATTCATTTTTCTCCAAATTCAATCATTTTGTATTGATCCACAAGATTCTTTTGGATATCTATGATTTGGTTAGAATTCTAATTGATTTTTAGTCCTTAGTTCCTCTAGAAAACAGCTGAGCAAGAAGAAACAGTCTGTAAAGCCCCTATGGGGTGAATTGGTTTATTAAATGAGCACTGCTTTTTATCCTCCCATCACTGTATTTGACTTTTCACATCAGCTTGTCATGGTATACCCTCCACTTGCATGGTGCCCAGAGGGATCTGTTGATGCCTGGTTGAGCACCTTTTCTTGGACTCAGGACAGTTGCCTCTTCCTTGGCAACACTGATGCTTGTCCCCAGCTGCACTTTGAATTGCCTCTGGCCAACACCTTGAAAATCAAGTTTCTAGAGGTGAGTTGCGATGAATCCAACACAGGAGTTGGAAAATGAAAAGTCACGGGGCAGTGTTTCTAAACATTTATAGCTGGAGGAGAGCCTTAGCATGTGGGGATGCCACACTTGGCAGGCCTAGGCTTTTCCTTGTTTTGCGACTGTTTTCTTTAATGTGAAAATCCCACTGGCCAGGGGTGGTGCTCAGACTGTCACTTCTGTGACTTTAACAGTGGGTGACTCCAGGAGGTCCCTTTGGGCCCATGTCAATGATGTATTCATTTTGAGCATCAGAAACCCAGAGAACAGAGAGGGGACATGCTGTAAAAGGGGAGGAAGGCACTGAACTGCTTCCCCGAGAATCCTTTCCCACTGATGTTCTCTACAGTCAAACAAAACTCAAGTTGAACAGTCCATTCTGTAGCTGTGTCCTTTCAGACTATCTTTGAAATTGAGGCGTTACCATTGGTAGATAGCCTATGAAGATGGCTTCTCTCCTAGAATGTCAGAGGATGTAAAAAGTTCTGGCTGATGCCTGGGCAGGGGAAAGGCTTTTCTTCTCTTTCCTAGAGGAAGCTCTCCTTCTCTATCCAGAGACAAGTGCTGGACAGAGATGCCAAGAAAGAAGCCAAGAGCTTCATGTCTCAGCCATAGGCCTTACAGGCTCTCAGATTTCCCACAGAGCATGACAGTGTGGCCTCAGTGAACATGTACTAGACAGAGAGTAGAAAGCCTTCTGTGAGATCTTGGACCTCAGTGGTCCCATCTGTAGATGAGAAACTGGAATCAGCCCCCAGCTGTATCAGGCTCTACATGTCTATGATATTGCCAGTCATTAAAAAGGGAAACTACACAGCTTTGCCTTCTGACGAAAGAGAGTCCATGGGTATTGATCCAACTGGCATTTAGTAATTAATTTATTCCATAACCACATAGTAATTCTAAAGTGTACCAGACACTCTGTTCTGGGTTCTGTGGATGTAAGACTTGAGTCATGAACTCAGGGTCATTTGAGAGCTTACACACAAATAGTCTGTATCTGTTTCTGGACATGAGGATGCTGGTGTGTTTTCAGCTCACAGATAACCCTGGGCCCCCAAGAACTGCTTGGGTGTTAGAATAGTGCTGGTGGCCCTGTCTGCCTGTCAGATCTGTAAGTCCTTTGGTCAGGTTTTCTTACTGAGTTTACAAACTGATCAGGTGCTAAAGTTTCCAAGTCCCATAGACATGAAGTACAATGATGTGTAAGGTCAAGTTTCCTTGTCCTCCAGGAACTCTCTGCTTAGGAGGAGATCAAGGGAGAAAGTGACCTGAGGATGCAGTCTATAGTTGAGGTAAAGGCTGAAGGAGCAGAGAAGGAGCACCTAACTCAATGCAAGTATGGGGTAGTGGCGAAAATGGGAACAGAGCAGGCCATCAGAGAACCTCACCCAAAAGCAGAGGATAGCATTGTCCAGAAGCTACCTCTGCCTTATTTGGTTTGGGCAGAGTTCTATAAAAATATGTCCAGAATCTGTCTCATGTTAAACCTGTACCAGATACAAGATAGTTGTTGTGGAAGTAGAGGTTTTTGTGTGGGGAGAGGAGATCGGATTCAAAGAGATCAAACTGGCCCACAGCGTGTGGTGACCTGTTTTCTGCCCTCAGGACGCATGCCCTTTTGTTGGAGAGGCAGGTTCTTCATCCAAAATGGAGGACATGCACTAGAGTGAAGGGTAGTCAAAGAGAAAAGTGATGACTTTGATAGTAGATTCTTCAGACAGTCAGGAAAATAAAGCATTTGACCACAGAATGAGGTAAAAGGAAGTAACTTTAGAGCCACTGAGACTTGAGTTTAGTTCTGTACCGAGGTCTCTAGCTGAGAACAGAAAGTCTTCAAACTTCCATTTCCTTACATGTAAAGTAAGGGAGGGCACTCTTGCCTCTTGAAGTTTGTATGAGACTTGAGTGCTAGTGACATGGAGGCGGAAGGGCTTATCAGGGCGGCTCATCTCTAAGTTAGATGATGGTTTGATTCCATACATTATGAGTCAGTCCTTCATCCTCAGAAAATGGGGGAAATTTTTCCAGATAATATACTGGACTTAGGATAGAATGATCCCCCTCTGGAGCTAGGGCCTTTCCTCTGGCATGAAGGCTGCCCCAAGCTTTGTCCTCTCTTCTTTTCCCCTCACTCCTTCAGTGCACTCTGCTCACCCTCATTGGTGAGGGTCCGAATTCAACACTCCTTCTGTGGCTGGGTTCTAGAAGGAGTCCCATTGAGATACCAGTTGTAAGGAGAGAAGAGAAGAGAAGAGAGAGAGAGAGAGAGAATGTGTGTGCATTGGCATGAGCGAAGGAGGGGCAGAGAGAGAGGGAGAGAGAATTCCAAGCAGGCTTCTCATTGTCAGCATGGAGCCCAGGGTGGGGTTTGAACCCACGAATTGTGGGATAATGACCTGAGCTGAAATCAAGCCGAATCAGATGCTTAATGGAGTGAGCCACCCAGGTGCTCCAAGCCTTTTCATTCTTTATTCAGGCACAAATGTTGCATTCGCCCTCTTGCCGGAATGAGGTTGGGAGCACAGGAGGCAGAGGATGGAGGAAGAGGCTAAGACTTCTTTCCTCTGAAGGCTCAAGGTAGTGCAGGTGGAAGTAGAGTTGCTGTGTACAGTTGTGAGGACCTTTGGCTCTAAGGAATCGGAAGAAAATTTAATAGAAAGCCAAGCCCAAGGGTGAAGTCAAATGCCTCTGGTCCCGTAAAGGTTAATTTATATTATTACAATAAGTTATCTGCAGCTTCTTACACACCCAGAATTGACAAAGCAGAAATATTATCTATTGGCTTAAACGACAGCAAATTTCAGGTGGCCTAGGAATTAGGAGCTCCCAGTGGTAAGCAGAGACGAAATAAAATTCCCTTCCTTTTTAACTGAATGTTTGATTAATGGACCCACATGCTAGGTCCTTTAGAGTCCAACCCTGTGAGCAGAAGTACTTACAGCTTCAGGGAGGAGACAGATGCAAGCTTGCTGCACTGTGAACTGTTGCGCTTGATACCGTGTGGTGTACAACTTGTGTGGCTGTGCATGGCATTCCAGGAGGTAAAAATATGAGCAGAATTTTTTAAATTGGATTGCATTTGACCATCGTATGTGCAGAAGAGGCTCACGTGATTGGTGAAATAATAGTAGGACCACAGGTGTGTGAGTGTGGCTTACAAACAAGAAATATATGGAATTTAGGGATGTCGAATCCTGTTTAGCTGCATTTATGTCAATTGAAATCTCATAGATTGGGGTATGTATTCTGCTGCTGGTATTAGAAATATATTTTTGGCTAGGGAGGACTGGGTGGGAAGATATGGAGCTTTTGGGCTTGGCACGTACTGTGCCAGGAGCTCAGTGCAGACTTGGATTCCTGTTCTCTGCTCAGTTTGGAAATTAGTCAGCTAATTGATACTCACTAAGATCTTATCATGTGCTCTGTGCATGTGGTATTGTGCCCCTAATGATAGGGGCGTATGTGGTTCCAGTCCTTAAGGATTCATCTCGTCTGGATGAAGAAACAAAAATTAGACCACACAGTCTGACACTTAGGTGTGTGGCAAAAGTCATTGGGACTTCAGAATTCAGAGATGGGAGCTGTTAGCAAGGGTTTGAATTGAACCTGATACTGTGAGTCAGATTTGAAGGACTGCTCTAAGGGTGGGTTCATACCGGCTTCCTAAGGTCAAAGAAGGGAGAAGTAGACGATAGAAACTCAGATTATCTAATTAAGATTTATTGGGGCACCTGGGTGGCTCAGTCAGTTAAGTGTCCGACTTCAGCTCAGGTCATGATCTCACGGTTCATGGGTTTGAGCCCCGCATTAGGCTCTGTGCTGACAGCTCAGAGCCTGGAGCCCACTTTAGATTCTGTGTCTCCCTTTCTCTCTGATGCTCCCCTGCTCATGCTGTCTCTCTCTCTCCATCTCAAAAATAAGTAAAAACATAAAAAAAAAAAAAGTCTTATTGCCCCTGTTTACTTCATTTTCTTGGGGCTGGGGTTGGTTCCAGAAATCTGAGGTTTTTTGATAGTTTCCCCTCCCCCAATTTTACTGAGATACATTATTGTATATACATAGTGTCATTTAAGGTGTACAATGTGATAATTTGATCCACATATATATTCTGAAATATTTAGCATGGTAAGGTTAGTTAACACACACCTCTCATAATTACCATTTTTTTGGTTGCTGATGTTATGGTTGACACTGTCTTTTGCTACTAATACCCGTGTTAAATATCCCTGTGTGATTTGTGTATATGGTTCCTTCTAGTCTGTGTTTGTCTCTTATATCCTTGTCTTACGAGCTTGTAGAGTCGGCAGGGTGACAGACAGCACCCTGGTGTTAAGGATGAAGACGGAGTGAAGATTACACATTTACTGCTTTGGTCAACCAATACAATTATGATCTTCCAGATTTTCTTTGAAGCTGAAACATATGTTTCTGTTGCCAGGCAGGTGAGGACACTAAGACCCAGACAGGCAAAATGACAACCTTAGGACACACACATGTTTAGTGACAGGGCTGTAGCCTCTCTGGGCCTTCTGTTTCTTCATCTGTGAAGTGACAAGCTTGAAAGACATGATCTGGCGGGACCGTCCAGCCCAGTGGCCTGAGTCCGTGTCTGATACAGCTTTCCTGATGTGAATGCACTCTCTGTAACACCAGGCTGTTTCTTTGGCTGAACAAAAGTGATTTGATTCCTCAAATCAATAAACAAATTAGAGAAACAGTAGAGAGAGAGCCTGGGAACCAAGGGACAACAGGGGAGAGAAGGCCTGGCCTAGAGAGGGGAGACGTGGGAGGGGCCCTCAGGGAGCTTCCTACAAAAGCCAGAGCAGGGCGGGTGGGGACAGGCTAGGAAACTGCAGCCTCCACAGGCCTTTTTCATTCTGTGGCGTCATCTGCCTGGGAATCTGCTAATGGGTGGGAGAGGGGTAAGGGCAGACCCCTTAAGGGAGAGAGAAGGAGAGGAATTGGGTAGCAGGTGCAGGAAGGACCTAGGGGCCAGGCTGCTGGGGCAGTTGTGAAAATGTATCTTGGGACAATGCGGAGAGAGGTCTGCAGCTGGCTGAAAGGAGAAGGTGGAGGAGGAGGCGGGAGGGAGCCCTCCGGGGAGGGGCTGGCCAAATTCTAGCAAAGGCCAGTGGTAGGTTTTGTACTTCGGTGATACCTCTATGCCAACCTTTACTAGAAGGGAATTTTCTCATCAACGTCCAGTTATCAACACAGGACACAGCCCCTCGTGGACACCAGTGCATTGCAAAGAGAAGTACAGGCTTTCTCTGAATGAGTCCTGAGCTGCCTGCTTTTGCAGTCTGTCAGAGGCATGTGTTCAGTGGAATAGGACCTCAGCTCATCACCCCACAGTGTCCCTCCCTCCCCCTTTAAGTTTTTAATTCTTCTAGACTCAGTTTTAACCAAAAAGCACTTCAGATTTTTTTTTAAATATCTTTTAAACTGATCACTCTCCACACTCCCTAGTTTTCCAGTGAGTCCTTGCACCTCTTTCTAACCCAGAATACTGTGTGTCTTGCTTTGAGTTGACAAGAACACATTAAACATGGATCTAGCCAGCGATTTAAGGAAATTGACCATCTTCCAGGGCTTGTTCTGTTTGGGGTCAGATGATAATATTGCCCCCCCCCCCCTGGATTAAATCCAGACAGCAGAGGGGCACCTGAATGGCTCAGTCAGTTGGGTGTCTGACTTCGGCTCAGGTCATGATCTCACATTGTGAGTTCAGGCCCTGCGTCGGGCTCTGTGCGGACAGCTCGGACCCTGGAACCTGCTTCGGATTCTCCGTCTCCCTCTTTCTCTGCTCCTCCCATGCTCTCTCTCTCTCTGTCTGTCAATAATAAATAAACATTAAAAAAAACTTAAAAAAAAATAAATCCAGACAGCAGAGAGGGATCTTCCGGCTCATATTGTACATTCTCTCAGTTGACAAGTAGCAAATCTGCACAAAGCACCAGCCCAGCTGCATCTTTGAGAGTAAAGCCAAGAAGCCATGGATCCAAATGACTTAATGTAGGGGCAAGGGTAGAGCCACGAGCGTGTACTAAGACTTTGCTAGGCATGCAGGCTGTAAGCGAGGAGCAGTACGTTAGAAAGCTGGAGGCCTAGCCATGTTCCAGACCAGCCTCCTTACCAGACCACCACAGCCCAGACTGGGCAAGTGACTTTCCTAGGGTAACGTGGTTAGATATTGGGGCCTCGAAAATATGACGTCCAGTTCTCTCTGTAATTGTCCATTTGACCACCCTCATGCAGAACCCAGGCAAGAATCTGGCCAAATAATGAACATTGTGCTTGAGCGTTATACCTGCGTGGGGAAAGTGAGGTGACTGTAAACACTTTAAAATCAGAGTCGTGTTGGTCTGGGATCATTGTGGGTCTCCATGGAGCCAGGAGGTGCACTGTGGATAGCCACACTCTCCAAACAGAAATTGGGACATGTGTGTCCTGGAAACAGTGGGCAATCAGGTTATGTGAACTGAGAAATCAGAACTGTCTTGAAAAATCTATAACCTTTCTTAGGATTCTTGGAAATCTGTAACCTTTATGGTTCTTGGAAATCTGTAACCTTTCAGAGTATCTTCAGATCTTCTAAGAGTAGACAGATTATTGCATAGGACTTCGATATCTTGCTGTTTATTTACTGCATGACTTACCTGTTTCAAGCAGTGTCTCCGCCACTCTGCATCCATGTTGAGTATTGTAAATTATCACATTTAATCCTCTTTTACCCAGCGTTAAGTGATCTCCTAAACAGGAAAGTGGCAGGCCAGGATTTGAAACCTTGTCTAACACCATGTTACACACTCTTTTGTTAGTCTAGTCTTTCGAGAGGTAGGTGTTTGTTTTTTTAAATTATAGAACTATTTCATCACAAACTCTTTCATATATAAAAAGAAATTTATTCTAGTGGAGATGCAGAGGATCATAAAATCGCTGGACCTTACGAAAAAGGACTTCAGACTTCGTTGATTTCAGCCTCCTTGTTTTGCGGATAAGAAAATGAGGCTGGAGCTGTGAAATGACTTTGGCCAAGGTCAGGCAGTCGTGAGCCCAAGACCCTCAGAACAGTGTGCTTTCCACTCTGATGCACGGACTCCTTTGGTTTACAGCTGGTGTCCATGGCCATTGGAGTAGTGACCAAAGGTTGCCAAGGTGACAGGTGTCTTAGGTGGATTTCATTTGGTGCCTTAACTCCTGCTCCCATCTCACTGATGTGAATCACTTTTGAAAAGATTGAAATCATACCTGCCTACCTCTTGCAAAGTTAAAGGGTGGCCAACAAGAGCCCCGGAGGGCATGAAGGATTATTTCTTTGATGTTTGTTATTTTCACAAAAGCATTTATAAACGCATTCTGAGAGTTCTTTTCATGAAAAGAAAAGAAATACACACACACTCACACACCTAATGGGAGTATGCCCCATTGTTACAGCACCCTTCTAACTGCCTCTGTCTGTGAAAACATGCTCCCGTCATTGTTTATATCCCTGTGCATTTGCTTTCACTTACTCTTGTCTCAAACACTTACCAATGTGTTGTTAGTGATTTTAGTGACTAGAAAATATTTCTCTGAGTACACAAACACACATCCACACATACACATCCCACATTTGTTTTAATAGTCTACTATTATTGGACTTTTGGAAGCAGTTGAGTAATTTTGTAGGTAGCTTTTTATTCTCTGGGATTGTTTCATTAGGACAGATACTTGAGGATGAGAAACAGACGTCCCTTTTTCCTTTTGATATTTGTGTCATGTTAGTTTTCCAAAGATGAATTGAAATGTCACCTTTAGCGGGGGGTGGGCAATCACCTGATCTCCTTTGATCAGCAGGATCAAGCACCAGCTAAGGCCAGAGCTCATGCCCTCTCCCTTGAGAACTGCCGAATACTTACCCACCACTCTCCGTCATCTGAGTGTGGGTATAAATTTCCCTTCTCATCCTTCCTCTGCATAGCATTGGAGCTTTTCTTTTTATAGTAAGTCTTACTAGATTATGTTTCCTTCTTTGAAGACAGTCACACAAACATTTTTGGAAGTAGGTGGAGGTGCAAACAGAAATGGAAACTCTTTCTCTCAATCTTTACAGCCTCCTGAGTGGTAATTGAGGGCACCCCGGTATTGTAGTAGGACTCTATACCCCAGAGGTTAGTAGCCCACTCAAGGTACTGAGCAGGCTGCAGACGTGAGACTCACATCCAGAACCTTGTACTGGGCATCCAGTGTTTTTTACTTTCTTTTCCTAGTTTTACTGAGATGTAAGTGGAATATAAGAACTGTTTAAATTTAAAGTGTACAGGGGTGCCTGGGTGGCTCAGTCAGTTAAGCATCTGACTTTGGCTCAGGTAGTGATCTCACAGTTCATGGGTTCAAGCCCCGTGTTGGGCTCTGTGCTGACAGCTAACCCAGAGCCTGGAGCCTGTCTTTGGATTCTGTGTCTCCTTTTCTTTCTGACCCTCCCCTGCTCATGCTGTCTCTCTCTCTCTCTCTCAAAAATAAATAATAAAAAAACATTAAAAAATAAATAAATTTAAGGTGTATAACATATGGAGCACCTGAGTGGATCAGTGGGTTAAGCGTCTGACTTCAGCTCAGGTCATAATCTCGTGGTTGGTGAGTTCAAGCCCCACATCAGGCTCTGTGCTGACAGCTCAGAGCTCGGAGCCTGCTTCAGATTCTGTGTCTCCCTCTCTCTCTGCCCCTCCCCCACTCACACTCTGTCTCTCTCTCTCTCTCTCTCTCTCTCTCTCTCTCTCTCTCAAAAATAAATAAACATAAAAAACCTTTTAAATTAAAAAAAGGTGTACAGTGTAATGATTTGACTTGTGTATATTTTGAAATGATTTTCACAATGAGTTTAGTTAATATCCATTGTCTCATGGATACAAAAAAGAAAAACAAAGGGAAAACTGCCTTGATCTGCCTTGGCTCAGGGGATAATGCTGCTCTTGGGTTAAAATACAGCCAGCAGGTAGGAAGTGGACACGAAGAATTTCCACCGAGAGAGATTGTCCCAGAATGAAGTCGGTTTGCATGTATCCCGCGTGTAAACCCTGAGGACAGGGAAAATTGAAATGATCTCAAGCAACAGCAAAAGGCAAAGACCACAGCCAGGTCTGGGCAGGCAGGCTCACTCTTTCACAAACAGGGGTGCCCTGTTGTACTTGTCAGTCACTTCCTCTGGTGGAACGGGCAGGAGGCTGGCAGCTGTGCCAGGCCTGCTAGTCCATGGCGCTTAAGGAGGCTGCCTGGTTCATGGGGGAGTGGCAGCAGTCGCTGGCTACTCTTTCTGGCTTGCTCAGCAGGAGAACATTCCTCACCAGGCCAGCCCTGGCTGGGCTTAGAGCCACCCAGCTGAGCGCCACGTGGCAGGTGGGCAGTAACATGACTGGAGCTTAGGTTCTGCAACCCAGTGCTGAACCTACAGCCTAGTGGTTTCCCTGTTCCTGGGCTTTAGTTTCTTCCTCAATCATACAAGGTAGTTAAGAATCATAAATGGACCAGGGAGAGACCCTAGAAGGCAGTGAAGCTATCTGCTCCTTAATTGCCTAACTCTTGGAGCTTCTGATGCGGCACTTTCCTGGCCACCAGACAGAAAGTTCTGGCACCTGCTTGTCCTCTATCTGGCCTGGGCCTGTGAAGTCTAGCCTGGGGTGTGCCTCTGCCCTCAGCCCAGTGTGTCTGCATAGTGGTTGGGAGCAGGGATCTGGGCAGGGGTTTACACTCAGGCTTCTTGTCCTCTTTGTAAGCTGTGCCCACACAGGGCACAACTTCAGGAAACCTCTGTGATGTTGGAGGAGAAACAGTACTACCCCCTCTGCTCACTCCATCATTCAAACACCTTTTTCAGAGTGTAGACCCCCATGCCCAAGCACTGGAAATACGGGGAAGGAATGGCTCTGGACTCCATGATGGACGAAGCCATGTCTAGTTCACTTAGAGCGAAATACTCCATGTCTAGCACAGTGCCTGGGACATGGTAATTGCTCAATTAACACTTGTCTCACAGAGTGACTGAAGACACAGTCTCGGATTCCAAGGAGCTCACAGTTTAGTACAGTAAGGCAGATGGATATATAGTCACAGTGACATTCTGGTAAGTCACTTGTTAGAAATGTATACCTGGTAGCTTGGGAGCCATCAAAGTAACATTTCCTTTCACAGAAGTAAGAAGATTACAATTTCTTATTGGCAGGTAAGGATCCTTCTTCCCACAGGATGTCCAAAGAGATATATTGCTTCCCACAAAGATATATTGACTCTGGAAAACTATGTGTTGGTGGCAAACAGTCTGGGTTAGGGGTAGGGAGACCTATGTTCCAAACCTCCCTAGCTAACTGCCCCCAGGCATAATCTCTTTGTGCTACCATTGCTTTCATATATAAAATCAGGACATTTACTCCTTCTCTGCCTACCTCCCAGAAAGGTGTTGCTCAAAAGTTTCTACTCGCTCCCCATCACCTACAGAATAAAATCCAGACTCTGCAAAGCAGAATCCAAGCTCTTTACAATCTGACTTCTCTTTCTTTTGCACCTAGCATTATCCTGAATTTCCTCAAACATTCTTTGTCTTTCTCTACCCCTGTGCATTTGTACGCAGTGCTCCCTCTTTCTAGAATGCTTTTTCAGGATTCGCCTATTTAGAGACTTTTCAAGCTCTACTGTCTGTTTTCTCCAGAAGATTTGCATCCTCACCGATAGCTGCTCCCATGCTCCTTCAGCCATTCTTCTAACAAAGAAAGCATTTGTCCTGTTTCCCTTTTGCTATTTATGCACCTGTCTTCTCCTTGAGTTTCTCAAAGGCTTTGGACTCCCCTCCTAATCTCCTGTTCCTGACACATGGCTTTGTTAAGTAAGTGCTTGAAGCCTTGTTGAATATTTCAGAATAGACTGTCTCCTGGTCTTTCAGAGCAGTGGGTTGGGAAAAACCAAGGGTGGAAATAATAAGAAGTGTATTTCAGTTGACCATTCAAAAGAATGTCCTCAGAATCAAGGCTGATTATCAAGGATATGAATCCCATTGGCATATCTGGAGACCTCTGTGTTGCCCCTAGCTAGGGATACCTGGCTTGGGGAGCTATACCCCCACATCTGTGGCAGCACAGCTCATTCTGGTGTGGCTCTGTGTAGAGCAAAAAGGCAGAATGGGCTGTGGTTCTGTGGAGCCCACTATCCAAAGGATATACTTCTACTGATTAAATTCCCACTATCTTTCTCTTTATTTCTTTGATTTCCTTGTAACTGTTCAATCATTATTTCCTGATTGAGTAACTGCATTTATTAGTATGACAGTGACTTACACTCTGCGAAATGGAATTATCCAGGCTGGAGCATGACTGATTTGGGGAGAAAGTTTGCTTTTGCAGACTTTAGTTTGACTTAGGATCTCTTTCCTTCTTATAGGTAGTGTGAGAAGAGTTATTTAAGTTCAGGGCTACCTATCCCCAACTCCTTCGTCACTAGGCAGTCCAGGTGATGGACTATAATCTGGGAAATTATAACTTCTTGAGAAAAACAATCATGTTGTACTCCCTTCTTTATCTTCTAGCATGTTTTCATAGCTTCTCACAGTGTCTTTCATATAAATACCAATTTCAATTTGCTTTCTAAAATAATTGACAGTTGATACTAAACCACTGATTAGCAAACAAGTTCCAATCAAAATGTCATGGGTGTTTCAATTCTTTAGCTACCGATTTCCTAATTCTTTGTAGAATCCACTCCCTGCTGTGGAAAAAAGTGACTAGGTTGCCTTTGGCTGCTAGACTGCAATTCTTTGGAACCTCCTTTACTAATAACCCTCCTGTCCAACCAGCCTCACCCTCCAGCTGCCCCCACTGAAGAATTACAGGTGTTAACCTGGAGAACAGGACTTGAGCTTGCTCCCTGCTATATCAGAGGTGGCGCGTGACAATAGCAGGTCCACCATTGAAAACCTAGGTCTCTGAATGAGCTGTCCCCCAGCGCTCTTCCCCACAGGCACTTGCATGGCTATGGCCCAGAGTCACCAACTATGCAATTTTTTCCAGTTTGAGTACAGAAATAAAAAAGACTTTACCTTTGCTTAGCTCCTTATGAGTTATTCATTAGAATATATGGCTGCCTACATAAAATATCAAGCAGACTCTAAATCCTAGAGTAGATATTGGTTACCTGAAAGCTGTTAGCATTTAATAGCCTAAAAAGAAATAAGCATTCCTGGCTTTGTTTTCTTGCAGGTGATATTAATGAAAAAGATACATGCTTCCATCCACCTGGGGGAGAATACCTAACAAAACAGGAACCAATGCTAGGTTCTCCCTCCCTGTTCTAGTAATCATAGTTCTATTTTAAGAAAATAAATAACTGAGGAACACATCTTTTATTTAGCAGGACATAGATGGCATTTGTGTTTTATGCCTAGCCTTATTATTTGGTGCTGAAAACATTTGCTTTGTGATCAGGACTTGGATCCACTAAGGCTTATGAGTTGGGGGTATCAGTACCACATACTGACAGGAAGGCATTCTAGAACATTCTAGTAGCAGCAATGCAGCAGGGCCTATGAGGTCATTCTCAGGTCAAAGAAGTTCAAACCTTGCAAAAACACAGATTCACTGCTTTTCAAATGGGGGCTTTTGAGCAAAAGGGAAATAGGAATGATCTTTATTAGCCAAGTGCCAGAGAGGTAGAAGTGCGGATAACATAAGTATGAGAACCAAAACAATCTTGGAAGCCAGTGACCTTGATTCACAAGTAAGAAGCAATTTGACTTTTTTCTTCATCGTACTGCTTAGTTGTTACATGTTCTCGAGGTGAGCAGTGGAGTTAGTTGAATGCAAAAGAAAACAGTATGTGATGAATCTTCAGTGCAAAAGCACTTTGACTTAAGAGCAACCATGACAATAATTCCAAGTAGCTGTGGGGATGACTCTCCCGTGTCCTGACAATGTCCCTGTCATCCCAAATGCCATCCAGATTCCATCTCTACACCTGCACAAATCCTGAGACTAGTTATGATGCCTTGGAAGGTGGGGGGTGGAAGATAGGAGTCGGGAGCATGGATCTTAATGCTGCAGCACCCTCTGCCTTTTGGCTGCTTTTAGAGTCCACCCATCCCTCCGTGTCCATCTCAAGCCTCAGTGCATCTTGCCTCTAAGAGCCGGTAAGCGTCTCATATCTGGTACACTCTGCCTAACACCTGATCATTCGCTTCATACAACATCATGTAAAGGGTTTTGTATGATCTGTGTGATTCAGTTGTATGGCTTTTTAATGTGGCAGGTACGCTAGGTTATATCCTTTCTAAGGGTTGTTTCTTCATTCACATTTGTTTTTTATTGTAATACCCTACTGACCCAGTGCCTGCCTAAAGTCAATGCTCCATAGGTATTTGGTGATTGTTGATTGTTCCTCTATATTTCTAAAGGTTTAACAAAACACTTTCATGGGTATGCCCTTAGCTTTTATTCTAAAGAGCCCACAAATATTTAACACTAGCAAAATATTTTTCTAAATAAGAAGTTATAGCTTTGGGCTATCTCCTCTTCTCCTCCTCCCCCCACGTCCCCAGGGCATTGCCATTTTGAGGCAATTCAGAAAAAGAAGAGGGGAGAGAAGAAGCAGGGGGAAGAAGGAGGAGCGGGCAGTGAGAAAGGAAGATAGTAGCTAGGAAATATGCAGGAGAACAGGGTGGATCTCTGTGGACAGTAGGTAGAGTCCTGGCCCCAGCGCTAGGAGACAGAAAGGAGTGAAGAAGCTTGGTCTTGCTGGAGATATGGGGACTGCATTCTTCTGTATGGACGTTGCTCCTTTGCTCTACTTACTTGGACTTGGGTTAGCTGCTTCTCAGCTCTCCTCCCAGAAGAGAGGGACACAGCCTCTCTAGGACATTGCTTACCCAGTCAGAATTATTTTTTCTTTTTTATTCAAGAACTTACTCTGTCTTACTCTGCTTGATCTCTAGGTGTGGACATTAGGTAAGATGTCTTCATATTATGGTGAGAGCCTGGGATAGGAATGTATACTGGTTGTTTGCTTATCAAGATGTTATACCTTGTCTGTTTCTGAAGGGATTTCAGAGGTTTACAAGTATAATACAAAATTAGCCATTACGGGAAGGGCAAAGGAGAAATCATGTAAACATAGTGATAGCTATCTGGTTCCTTCAAGGTTCTGATCATCTACCTTGGGGGACTCACTTGGGCTGTAGATTTGCTGGAAGCTATGAGGAAAAGGGAAACATTTAATATGACCATTTCCATTTAACAAAAGGCACACGTTTACCTGCAGAATACTTCTGAAAGTATCTTTAAACAAGAATTGTTTCTTATATAGTAGAGAGACAGTCTAGCTTTAGAAAAGACAAACACTAACCAAGCACCTGGCTTTCAAACTGACCTGCTTGAAATGTAGAGAATATAAAGTAAAATGGGAAATCCATGAAAACATTTCCAAAGTAGAATAAGATGATATGGTTCATCAACTTTGGGGTAACCCTCATCTGACCCATTTATCCCAAGACAGTCATAAGGAATAAAATAATTTCCTGGCTGGTGCAGATTTCTTCATGCAGATTTATTGGATGGTGTAAATAATAATAATAATAAAAATAATAATAACAACAACAATAATGGAAATAATAATAATGTCCCTGCCTTTTCTAGGGAACTTTTTATTCAGTCATTCTTTCATTTCTCAAAGGTTACTGGAACAGCAGAGTAGGAAGAATATGGCCCTTGGAATCACAGGGCCTGAACCTAACTTACAACACTGCTACATATTAGGTGTGTGACCCAGGACAAGAAATAATCTCTTTGTGCCTCGGTTTCTTCACCTGTTAATAAGAAGTCACTGTTACCTTGCTTTTTATTCATATTCTGGTGAATATGTCCCCTTCACCAGGGGGAAGGGAGGGGAAGGGTAGGGAGGACTAGTGAAAAGGATTAAATGGAATTATGCATAAGCAAACAACTAGCATAGTACCTGGAATTTCGTAGGTGTTCAGTAATTGTTAGTTGAAACTTTTTGTAGCAAAATACAGTTGATTATATGTGATATCTTCTCTTAAGGAATTTCAAGGGAAGCCAATTAAGAGTCGAGAAGGAAAGTTCTGATAGAGGGATTTTCACTGGTTCAAAATATACTTGGCCCTTTGGAATCTCAGTGTTATTGCCTTTCTTACAAGGGCAGAGGAAAGGATGGCAAGGAGGTAAGGAGAGACCCCCTTGCCACCCTCTCTCTGAATTGCCCAGGCCCTGGCTCTGACACAAAGGTTCACTGCATTCAGCTCTCCAGTTGCTTTGTACCTGTTGGGCCTGCCCCCATCCAGGGCCCCTTTTGGCTTTTCTTTTTTCCTCTCTCAAAAGACCCCAAGGGGGTCCCAGGGCCCAGTGGCTAGACTCCCAGGTCGCCTCACAGAGGCCGTCTTGTCCAATAGAAAGGCATGTGGAGTCCCAGGGTGAGAGAGAGGAGGACATTATCAATCATGAGCTGTGAAAAACCAGGAGAGAGTGGGAGGGCTAGGAGAGCAGGGAGAACTGAATTGAAGTAGGGGATTTTTTTTCCCCTGGTCCTGTTGTTGTCGTTGTTGAAGCCAGCGTTCTTGGACATCTGCCCAGACACATGCTGAGTTAAAGAAGCAGCAGGATAAATTCTTAAAGAGTGAATTGGGAGAGGGGCAGGAGCTGGGGGTGGGGAGGACTAGTGAAAAGGAACCGAGGAATGATTCCAAACCCCAGACAAAGGAGGCCCCTGTAGACCAGCCCAGCCCCAGCCCAGCCCTTCTGTGGCTCAAATATTGGTTTGTTTAGCACAGAATCCAGGAACACCAGTGCTCCCTAATAGCTGCTTTGGACTCACAAAAGGGCCAAGGAGGGAAACTACAATTTCTTGAGCTTTCTTCTTAATATCCAGTGCAGGCTGAGAATGCTTTTGGGAGAGCTTCTCTCTCTTACTTCATTGGCCCTGGAGAGACTTATTGATAAACTACAGTTTGTGATATAATAGCATGATGACATAAGTATCACCATCATCATCAAGTGGTGATGGCATCTTCTGTTTTGTGACATATGTCTTTTTGTTTTTTTTAAGAGAAGAAATTTGTGAAAATCTTGCCTGGATTCTATGGTAGGAAATCAAGGACTTTATAATTAAATAACTGATCAAATCAGACTTTGGAATAGATAAATCAGTGAGGGCTGAGCAGTCAGAGATCTCCATGATAGCTTATTCACACATATATATCTCAACTACCCACTGAAGTTCCCTCGTGGCCCAGCCCCATGCAAGGGTTTGGGAAGATACAGGTATATTGAGCCTTAGCCTAGCCCATCAAACCATAGAGGACCAGCACTTTCAGCAGGGCATAACAAACTGTTCCTCTCCTGGGCAACCAGGTTCATAGCACAAAGAGTAAATACACAGTTTATAGAGCTCTTAGGGGAACCAAACATTATCATTACAATATAGTTCATGTGAATGGCACGTCCTTGAGTTGAGCATTATATGCTCTATGTGCCATATTTGTGAGTCTCCTAGGCCTCCGATTGGCTCCCCCGTGAGTGCACCCACTTTCTCTGCGGTTTAATAGGTGGGAGATGGAGAGCAAGAAGAACAGGGAATTCAACAAAGTGGTGTGAATTCAGCCCTAGTTAAGCTTAGCACTTTTTATCAATGGCCCCAAATGAAGGAGGATGGGCATGCTGCCATCCAGAGCATCAAACAGTAAGAGAGTAACTTTTCAAAACACAAACTGGGCCTTGTTATACTTCCAAGTAAGTGTAGTCACCTCTCAAAGTAGTCTTCTAAAGAGGCTGTGCACTAAATATTGCTATTGTTCACAATATGTTTGAAATATCTCTTTGTTGTCTTCAAGTCACTGGTTTTAAAAAAAAGAGACATCACGGCAGTTTGTAACTTGCATAGCTGACTTTGCCCAACAGGGCCTGAGGGATCTACAGTTAGGAAGTTCCGTTATGCTGAAATGTGGTGGAGCATAGCCTTGTAACATAGCAGTGAAAACAGTGAGGCTCAATGTCTATGACTTGTCCTGAGTTGTCAGTCCTGGCTCTTGAATATAAGTCATCATCAATGTAGTAGACAAGCACTCAGATACCACTGAATTGGGTACATCCTTGAGTATGGGGAGTCCAGCAGCAGCCAAGGAAATGAGGTGCTTTTGATCCATTCTGATTTGTTTTCAATCACTTTGAAAATTATTTCTTGAGCATTGAGTGTTTTCCTAGTCTGTGTAATTGGAAGGGTTTGACAGAAAGAAGGTGGATGGAAAGAGGGAGACAATGGTGAGAGAAAGAAAGGAAGGAGGCCTCTACCAAATTAAGCTTTGCTTAAGACCTTCTATGGTATATAAGACCTGCTATGGATTGATTTGTGTCCCCTCAAAATTCATACATCAAAATCCTAGCCCACGATGTAACTATATTTGGAGAAAAGAACTATGGAAGTTTGAAAAGTGGTCGCAAGGGTAAGTCCCCGAGCCAACAGGATTAGTTCCATTCTACGAAGAGACACCAGAGAACTTGCTGGCTCACTCTGTCCATCATGTGAGGTCAGCTTGAGAAGGTGGCATGTGCAAACCAGGAAGGGAACTTAAACCAGAAGCAGGACTCTCTTAGAACCTGGGTGTTGGACTTCTGATTCTCCAGCACTATGGGAAAGGAAATGTCTGCCACTTACGTCACCCAGTGTATGTATCTTGTGTGGCAGCCAGAGCTGACTGGGACAAATGCTCCATCCAGTGACATCTATCAGATAAGTGAAAAAGAATAAACAATAATGGAAGTTTCTTTCGTAAGTCCTTGAAGAAGGCTGAATCTTCATTTAATTTAACCTAGGGAGTGAATGGAAATGGCTTCCACTACATGGCCTGTTTGCATCCATTTGGGATGTTTGAAGCTGTGGATGAGACTTTAAGGAGATATTATAAACTTCCCATTGCTCGTGATCGCTAATTCAGCACGTCTTGTAAATGTTACTGATATACTCGATTGCACTGGCACCTTCATGATCAAGTATAATTCTACTGATCAGACTGAATTCTGCTGATAAAATGGATCTAAACTGAGTTTATTTAAAGTTAAGTCAATCAAACAAGTGAAAATATTTCAGCTTTTTTTTTTAACTGCTTAGGAGAAATAATTAGTAAGGTGAAATTCTGTGGCTATTCGTGACCCAATTTCCATTCTGCTGAAAGAAGAATCACCACCATCAGATTCCTGTTTCAGCAACTCGCCATTTTAGATCTCACACCATCATGAAGATGCCTACTGTGTGTCTGCCATCATTATGAGAAGAGAGTTCCAGAATTGTGGGAACATTGCCTTGTAGTAGAAAGTAGTTGCCTTGAGCAAACAAGAGTTCTAAAGATTAAACAAGAGTGTATTTCCATGACAGAAGAGGAAGGTGGTCGGTGTGTTTTGTCCTTGGCTTTGATCCCTTTGGCCTGGCATAGTCCCATCTGTAAAATTTGGACATGCCCAATGTCATTTTTTTGGTCAGAGTTTAGAATGTCTCAGATCCTTCTTCTGTATATCCAAATTCTTTACTACTGCTTAGTCCATCTTGTCAAAAGGGAATTGAGACTGGATATGCCCTAAATAACTGAATATACATTATTATGAAATATTACCTCTGAGGTATTTTCCTTTTGAAAAAGAGAACATACTATGAAATCATGCAATATTGCCCATATGACTTACACCAAGACACTCATTTGCCTGCATGTTAGTAGAAATCATATGGCAAAAATTTTAGACAGCTCAATCAATTTGGGGGGGAAACAGCAGGGTGCTTAATGGTAGAACCTCTTGGAATCTTTAATACAGCACTTAAGTCCACATTGCAAATCTACAGAAGGAAGGACAGAGGAGGTGATGTAATATGTGCATTTCCCAAACTGATTTGACCATGGGACATTTATTTTGACCTAAGGTCAGAATGGAACATTATACAAAACAAATTCACATTTGGGAAATGCTGCAATTTAAAACCTGAATCCTTTTTTTTTTTTTTTTTTAATGTTTATTTACTTTTGAGAGACAAAGAGAGACAAAGCAAGAGTGGGAGAGGGCAGAGAGAGAGAGGGAGACACAGAATCTGAAGCAGGCTCCAGGCTTTGAGCCATAACACAGAGCGCAATGTGGGGCTTGAACCCATAAACCACGAGATCATGACCTGAGCCAGAGTCTGATGTTTAACCAACTGAGCCACCCAGGCACCTCTAAAACCTGAATTCTTATGCAAGGCAGTAACTTTATGTAGGTACTCTTTTACCCCACCGTAAAATTTGGGGACTGGCCTAACTGATGGAAAGGCTTTTTCTAGATTGCCATTTTATACCTCTCTTATTATTTAAAAAAAAAAAAAAAAACCCTTAGAGGCATCTCCAAGGGGAGAATTTCAGGCGAAGGGAAGTCGTGTAAAGATGTTTGGCACTTCTCCAATCACACTGAAGTTCACCTGCATTTTGCTTATCATTTTGTGTGTTACCAACTTTGGGGATGTGATCAGATGGACGTTGGGTGGAGCAGTGGTCAGAGCGCAGTTACTGGGGATATGCCACTGCTTTACTGACCCCACTATGGTTTTATTCCCATCCTCTGTAAGCAGTGAATATAGGAAAACCATGCACAAGTTTAAAAACATACTGTTGCAAAAAGATGGGAGGTTACTGTGTACTTTTGAGAGGAGGGGAGGGAGGGGAAGAAACCCTATACATTGAGAATTTGAATTGATTCCAAAAGTCTGGATTCACAAAACAGTACATTGTGTTTTTTTTTTCCAGTTTGAAATGTTTCCTTGGTTTCATGAGTTTCTTATAGCAGGAGTGGATCATTCCACAAAGCATTGGGAGGATAGGGAATATGTATCGTTTGGAGTAACTTAAATTCAATTTTCTGCTCAGTGACTTTCCAGAGTGCTTATTTGGTAAGGCCTTGTATAGAGCCGTCTTTCCTTCTTTGTTTTTATTCCCAAGCCTCCTTTAAAAAAAAAAAAAGAAGAAAGAAAATGAAGAGCAAGGCTAGTTGCACATTTTCTGAATGCAGCAATGGGCTGTTTGTGAACATGGTCAGTGATGTGCGCCTCTGATCCTGGCCTCACCTGGTGCAGAATGGTATGCAGAGGAAACGCAGCTCAGTTTGACTTGTTTTGGTGGATCCTCTTAGACCTAACCTTTCCTGCAGGGATGCCCAAGGCTTTACTACCTCTCTCCTCTCTTTAGAAAAGCATGTGGTCAGGGGAAATCTCTTAGTTCCCAAAGTTTCAGAATCTCCTATCCAAATGTCTGTCTCTTCCATGAAGTTTACTTCTCACTTTAGCAACTTCTCTGACCTTTTCTTTCTTTGAGCGCCACTATGTCTTTTAACTTCCTGTTCATTTCTGACACTTACTTACCTTATATTTAGATTATTCACAATAGCTATGCCAGAAGGTGGCATGGGTTGTTGGAGTTAGGCAAACCTGACCCTACATTCTAACTCCACCTCTTGCTAGCTGTGTGAACTTGGGCAAGTAGCTAAATAACCACAAGGCTCGGAGTCCTCATTTATAATTGAAAAATAATTGTACCTCTCTCATCAGGTTTCAGAAAGGATTAAATTTGCACTGTGCCTGTTACTATGTAGATATTCTATAAATGGAGGGTTTTGTTATCATTGGTTTTAGATTACATAGGCATAGAGATGTTCTGAATTAAAACTAATAAAATCTAGGTGATTGTGATACTGGTTGTAACAGATTTTAAAATATCTGTAACCGACTTTAAAATGCCCCCACCCCCCATCCCTACCAGTCACTGTGCTGTGCGTTCTGTCTCAGGGTGTCCGTTGGAGCTGAGTTGCCTTTTTGATC
This sequence comes from Suricata suricatta, assembly GCF_006229205.1. Lineage (NCBI taxonomy): Eukaryota > Metazoa > Chordata > Mammalia > Carnivora > Herpestidae > Suricata > Suricata suricatta. The sequence goes on along the minus strand of NC_043713.1, from coordinate 27,995,773 downwards.
TGTTTGTACTTCCTCCCAGGCTGTCAAGGACTGTCGCTCATACTTCTTTGTATTTCCCTGGTGGGGTAATAAGAACAAAATTGGTATTTAATAAGTGCTTATTGATTACTAAATAGATTGGTTTAGAAAATGCCAAGAACTGGAAACCAAGTGCTTCCGTTGGCTCTGGAGAAATGTGATCTTTGGGGGACAGTGTATGGAAGGGAGCCCTCCTTCAGGTCCAGGGGATCCCTGACTGCCAGACCTTTCAGGTGAAGTTCAACACCCTTTATGGATTTGACAACAAAGACCTGGAGAGGGGCCCTCAGAAATCTGGCTGTGTAGCATGCAGATTTCAGGCCAGGCCTGGGGCTACCCCCAGGGATACTTACTCTGCAGGTCTGAGGGGGTCTGGGAATCTAGACATTCCCTAAGTGCTGAGGCGATCCTAATGCCCACTCTCCCCCGGTTTTCTGACCACTCTCTGAGAAACACCTCATCAGACAAAAAGCCCCATGACAAAGACCTCCTCCAGCCCTTTCTCTGGTAAGGCTGAATTTCCTCAGAATCCCAGAATGCAAATGAGTCATGACAGAACTAGATAGCAGTAGTCACCCATTCCCTTAAACATCAGGGCATTTGCTGGATTCAGCCTTTGTCCCCAAACTCAGTGTCCCCTGGTTGTCCTCCCAGGATTCCCTTCCCTCACCCTGCCCCTCTGAGGAACTGCTCCTGTGCCCCCTGGGTTCTGATTACAGGGGCCTGGTGGGGCAGCGCTGTGCTCCGCTTCCCACTCCCTGGGCACTGCTGGTCCCTGAATGAGAAACAGCTGTCTGCCCCTCCCCGCCCCCACTCTGTTTAGGCTGGTTGCACAAAATGCACGCTGTTCTGCAAGCCAGGTCCCAGCTCTCCCAGTTCTCTGGCCTCTGAAGCATGTCATATTTGTTTTTTAATCACATCGGACAAATGGCTGCAGCAGGCTAGCACCACCCCTTAGAGCACAGTCTCCTTCCCTACTCCTCACTGCCATGTGTTCCTGGGGACCCTCAGGGTAGAAGGGAAGCATCTGCTCTGATCAGGAGCCCATGATGCTGGGCCTCATGTCTAAGAGCACTCAAGCTGGGCATGCTGGAAGTCAAGGTCTGGGCCAGTACTTACTTGGGCACCACCAGCACCTGGGAGCTTGTGAGAAATACAAAATCATGGGCCTCAGCTCAGAACACGGGGTTCAACAACCTAGATGTTTCTGATACATATTCCAGTTTGAGAATCATTGATTCTAGAGTCTTTGAAGTTAAGCAGCAACCGAGTTTGGGCTAGACACATCTTTCTGGAGACAGGAAAACTGCTGAGAGCCTACCAGAGGTTAGTTTTCCTCCAGTGTTCCAAGACATGAGAGCACGGCAGTTTGCTGTGGCCAGAGAGCTGGGAGGCTGATGAGTGAGCCAGACAGGAGTCTGGAAGACCAGGAGAGCAGGTGTGGGCACCAGAGCCCACGTGTGCCTTGGCCTTCCTAGGGAACCTCTGCCTCGGAACTGGATTGGCCATAAATGAAAATAGGGCTGAGTATTCAGAGCCCAGGCAATAACAGTCAGGTCACAGGGCTGCTCCCAGAAAGGAAGGATAGAAGTGAGCCCCGCGTTCCTGTCCACGAGGTGACATGCAGGCATGGGTTAGTCTCGTTCAATCGCGAGAGCATGGTTTAACCCAGGTTACATTTTCTGTATTGAAAATGGTCACTCTTTACTCCAAGCTCCCCTGGCTTATAGCATACACTCTGCGTAATACTTACTTTAGTTGGGAAGCAGAGAAGATGAATCTTTCAAATTATCAGATTTGCCTTTGATTCTGTCTCTGAGACAGTGAGTAGGTTTTTTGTTTAACAAATATTTGGTTTGGAATATGAAAGGTGAGGCCTCCAAGGCTTAACATGAAAGGAAACTAATTATTCTGCCAAAAAAAAAAAAAAAAAAGAATGAAAATGTGTAAAGGAGACCAGAATAGGAAGTGAAAAGAGAGGGCTGTGCAGGGGGAAGATCTCGATTTATATCAGAATAGAAAATCAAAACTAAGAATACCGATTGGACTCTAGGAATTTGTAAAACTTGGGGCAGGCATCAGACTTCTCATTTAACATAAAGTAATGGAAATGCACCCATTGTCTGTAGGTCTTTTAGGATGATTCAGCTGACATGTGGGTCACCTTCCATTTTACCTTGTATACAGAAGCTCCCAGAGGGCTGGGACCTCATTTTCTGGCTTCTTTCTTTACCAAGAACATGATACTATGCCTTGCTTAGAGAAAGCTCTGAGGACATACTTAGTGATGGCAATGGCAATACAGAAAATAGTTCAAGAAGTGGCATGAAGAGATAGGTGATTCATTGCTATGTAAATACAAGCTAGACTGACAGCATAGGTTATAAAATGGTAAACGCTTGTTCAAAGTTGTGAGTTCAAAGGAAGGCTTGCTAAGTGCTCTCACCAGAGTGCAGGTAGGGTATATGGGGATATGTAGAAAGTGGCTAGTTCCAGAGATGATTTTTGACCCTCAGGAGTTAGAGGAGAGGCACAGAGGTGGAGACAAAGGGATTTATCATTTCTTCAGCAACTGTCCTAATGAAATAATTAATCCATCGAATAATTACTATACTCATCAAATGCCAGGTGCTGTGGCAGGGACAAGAGTTTCAGGGATGAATTAAGACAGCAGTGCTTGCCTTCAAGATGTTGTGTAGGAAGTGACCCACAGTGGGGGCGCACAGTGGGAATACCATGCAGTTACCTGCTTACCGGAGTGCCCACCCCCGCCACCCCGACCCCCACTCCCAGAAGACTCGAGACTGGAAAGATGATGAGCTAAATCCAAAGGAGAGAGCTGGTAGCCAGGGCCAGTTCTTTGGAAAGGGTACAATCTCTGGAGAGACTAGTGTTTTTGCAGGCAGGTGATAGAGGAAAGGGTGCATATGGATGGCTTAGAAAGTAGAGGGCAGTAGGGAACAGAGACCAGGCTGGGTGGGGGTGGGGGACAATCTATAGTGGGTCAGATGGGGGCCATCTGGGAGCTTCTAGGGAGCTTGCATTTCACTGAGCAACTAAAAGGAGCCATGGAAGAGTATCAGTGAAACAGGGAGGTGAGGAAAGTTGTGTTTTAGTAAGGTCACTGTGTTGGGAGGAGCAGCAGAGGCTCAGGGCACAGGCAGAGAAGTGGCCACTCATTGCTCAGGAGAGCTCTCCCTGGGGCCCACTGCCTTCCAAGGGATGACAGTCCTAGGTTTCACTGAAGCCCTTGGATGAGGTGCATTTTGTGAATGTCATCATGCTAGGTCAGCCCTCAAAGAATTGTCAGGAAAACAGCATTATGCTTGGAACTGCTTCCCTACTTCCCATGTCTCCTTGTTCCCTGCCTTTCCATTCACTGCCCTGCTCTCTCTCTCTCAAATTCTCCTCTTTGGAGAGAAATGTCTATATAATTAAGGTTGTCAGATTTAGCAGATAAAGATACAGGACTCCCACAAAAATCTCTTTTAGTATAAGTATTAATGGGACATACTTACACTAAGAAGTGTTTGTCCTGTGTCCAAAATTTAAATATAACTGCTTGCCCTGTCTTTATCTGGCAACACTGCATCTCATATATCAAGTAATCTCATTTTAGGGTTTAGAGAAGTCCACCTTATTTACCTGCCCTGTGTCCCTTTCTCCTATGAAGGTGCTAAGGGTCTGAAAGGTCAAGTGGCTTATTTGCCAAGTTCATACCACCCTTAGGCTCCCCCAAATTGTGACTTCAGACCAGCCAGCCATCCACTTCACAATCTCTTCTCCACACCTAGGAATGAATTAGTTAAAAGTGTCAGCCTTCCCAGAGGTATTTGCATTTTAAAAGAAGGCCTAGGGCAAAAACTCCAAGAGTGCGAATCTTTAAGAATGTAAATGCAGGTCTTAAACAATAGATGTGTGGGAAGGCGTTCTGGTCCTGGATCCTTCTTGGAATTCAGTGAGTGCCTCTCACTGTCTGCTCTGGTAGTCAGGGGAGCCCATGTGAAGCCCTTCTGGCCTCTGATCCAACAAATAACCATGTGAAGTATTTGGCCATGGACAGCAATCCCTTCTATTGGAATAATACCCCACACCTTTCAGAGCACAATCACAGGCATCATTTTGCTTAATCTTTACAAGTTTTTTTTTTATTGTAAATGATATTTATGTACTTTACATGTTTCCAATTTGGTTTCTGCCACCAAACAAACCAGAAAAGTTTCCACAAACACTGAATTACATATCAGCTTTTTATAAACATACTCCAGTCAAATTTTGATTCTTTTCCTCCCCCTGCCACCCCCCAACTTCATTTTTAAAGAATGCCATAGCTTCTCCTCAGTTTGGTCCTGTTTAACATCACACGTCAGCTTCAGTATTTCTGCTATCCAAGAAAGGATGTTGGATTGTCAAATCTAGAAAATGGAAGAGCAGGTCATGTTAATGATGGAGCTCACAGGTATGGACTCTACAGTTTTTCTACCACACTCCATTCCACTCCACTTCATCCCACCCCACCTCACTGTACCTGACCCGACTCCACTCCACTCCATTCTACTCCGTTCCATTCCCCTCCACTCCACTTCATTTTATTCCATTCCATTCCACCTTATTCTGCTCCATTCTACTCCATTCCACTCCACTCCATTTAACTCCATTCTATTCCACTCCATTCCACCTCACTCCACTCCATTCTACTCTACTCCATTCCACTCCATTCTAGTCTGTTCCACTCCACTCCTTTCTAATCCATTCCACTCCACCCCATTCCATTCCACTCCATTCTACTCCATTCCCTTCACTCCACTTCATTCCACCCCATCCATTCCACTGTACCCCATTCCACCCCAATCTACCTGACCCTATTCAACTCCACTGGATACTACTTCGTTCAACTCCATTCCACTCTACTCCATTCTACTCCATTTCATTGTACTCCACTCCATTCTACTCCATTCCATTCCAACCCACTCCACTTCATTCCACCCCACTCTACTTGACCCCACTCAACTCCACTCCATTCTACTCCTCTCCACTCCACTCCAATCCATTCCATTCTATTCCACTCCCCTCCATTCCATTTACTCCATTCCATTTCACTCTACTCCATTGTACTCCACTCTAACCCCCTTCATTCCATTCCACTGCATTCCACCCCACCCCACTCCACTGCATTTCACTCCATTCCATTCCACTCCACTCTACTTAATTTCACTATATTCAACACTACTCCACCCCTGTTCACTCCACTCCATTCTTTCCTTAGTATTCTTAGTCCCTCTTCCCTGCTCTAAAAGAACACTTTGATAGTCATGGCTTGCCCATTCTTTCTTTGTCATAGTTTTTCTTCCTTCTCAATATTAGTCTGGGAAGTTCTAGGCTAGTACAGATTTATAATTGTCTATTTGGCAGATAAGAAAAAGAAAGACCTGGTTTATGAACTTCCCAAGGAAAGGGCAGTATTGTGACAGACCCCACCGTCCTTGGCTCTTCCAACTCCTGCCCAGTTTAGTTTTCACTGTGATCTGTCTCTGGGAGGTTTTCTAGTCACACCCAGCCTGTGAGGACCATGGAATTCTTACTGTGTCCCTATAGATAACCAGCTACTTGCAGTTGTTCAGCCCTGTCACGTATGTCCCTATTTCCCAGTAACTATATGTGGCCAGGATTTTCTCACTGTCCATTTCCATTTCTCTTTTAAGGATCTTTCGATGTTAATTTTTGAGTGGTTTGTACTCTCCAACCCCCAGCCCCCACAAAGGATTGCCAGAGGGCATGACAGGCTCTCTTCCACAGGCTAAGAACCTTGTTTGATGTCTTGGAAACCAGCGGTACTAGCAGGTCACTGTGCAAGTGCCCTAGATATAGGTCCCTGTTCAACTAGGGCGGTCTTTGATATGTACTTCTTCCTTCAACCGACGCTGACTACACAAGGGAACTAGAAATTATGATCTGAGGAGAGAACAACAGTGCTTCATTCTGTCTGGGAAAGTGCCAGCCAGGCTTCTTGGAGGAGACAGGTCTTCCCCTGCATGGGAACTGAATTATCTCTAGCAAGTTTATTTCGTTGTTAGTCACTTATTAACACAGTATCTATTTTATTCAGTATAGCGTATCTTTTACTTGATAATTACATATTCAGTTCTACAGAAACTTAAGAGAAATGTGCCTTTTGTATATAATCAGAGCTTAACTGGCTTTCTTGCCTTAAGCTGGGGAGGCGAAGGGAAGGCCTGGCCTCAGCACACTGGACAATGCAGATGGATGTTTTGCCTCAGCCTAAAAGGTGATGCTCTCTGTTTGCTGGAGGCAGGAACTAGGAGGGACAGATGCATTCATAGGATTAGGTGACAGCTGCTCAGCTCTTTCTGACTCACATCTTTTGAGGCATTTTCTTGTGTTATGAAAAGTGTTGCAAGCCCTATATCTCCTCACATTTCCATATCAACTCCAGGACATAGATACATGCTAAATGATATTTTGATTATCTGTCATTTCATATTATCTTCCCTAGAGCCCTCAGCGTACACAGAGACATATGCGAACACACTTCTTTCTCTAGGCACACCCAGTTAATACCTGTTCCACTGAGTTGCTCACCATTCCCTGTTATAGGCCGTGTGCCTCACATTTCTAGAATCCTCAAGTCTCTTTGCTGCCTGTACTTGTTTTCTCTTGCTGACTTGTGCCTCCCTTCTCCCTTCTGTAATGAAGATGCTCCCAGTCCCAGGGTTCTTTCAGGTCCCCTCTGCTAGAAGCATCCATGCCTGACTGTGCCCTTTGGCTCTCTTAGTCATCTGTGAAGTATCTTTTGTGAGTTTAACACTTAGCTGCATTCAGTTTAGCATTTCATTATCTGCCCCGTGTTATCCACCACATATTTCAATGTACAAGTCTCTCCCTGCTTATCCTTTCCTTTTGTACTGACATTTAAGGCTGTGCTACTCTCACTGCAGACACTGTGCTGTTTCTTCCCATTAATAAGAAAGGTAGACTTCAATATAAAGCACAACACTAGAAGATTCTACCCTTTCTTTCTTCCAATATTTTCACTTGGCTCTTGCCTTCATTTCTAACAAAATGGGAAAGAGTCTGCATAACCACAAAATAGCTTTGAACACGTGTTGGGGTATCTGGAACCTTTGCTGCACTTGTGACAGGTCACCTGGCTGAAATTAGGTGGCCCTTGAGTGTGAGGGAAACACATGACAGTTGCACTGCCTTTGCCACATCCCTTAGTAACATGATTTACTACAAGGCCTGACTCTTGCTGCTTAGGCAAGTAAGCCCTAGCTGTCATCTATGGTTCTTCTTCTGTCTTTGGCCACTGGGGTTTGGCATGGGCTGGGTGCTAATTGTCTTTCCAGCCCCTTCCTGAATGCAAATGAACAAATCAACCTCATTAATTACTCCTACTCTAAATCTCATTGTTTGCTTTTTCGGAAAACACACATACACGCATACCCGGGCAGACCCCACCCTCCCTACACCTTCATAACATAATGCTTGGAGCTGACAGTTGTTGTGGCATGCAGGAGCCATGCATGGACAGATGTGACGAAGATGAACTGATCCCATTTTTAAAAGAATGAAATAAGCTCTTTAAAACTAATAATCAGGCTCTCTCTCTCTGGCGGATACACACTCAACTGTCGGTTTGAAGGATGAGACCCTGATGTGACTTCCCAGCAATGAATGATTTTCTTAATATCTTAAAAAAACCCAGCCTTCTCTTTGCTTCTTTCTAAAGAATTAAGTGTTACAGAGTAGACAGATGAGAGACCTGGGGAGGACTTCCGGAGAGCCTGAAATTCTCATCTGGCAGCACTTTTAGGCATGTGAATGAGCCACAGCAATTGTGCTCCAGAAGTGGGAAGCCAGGGTAAAGAGGCTGCCAGCAAGGTGGGAGACATTCCTCTCACCCAGAAAGTCTAATCTCCTCTCTCCTCAGGGGATGGGCAGGCTGCTGTGCAGATATGGAAGGAGGAGGTTGATTCAGATCCCTGGCAAAACCTGGCATGGCCACTGTGGCAAGCCTATTAGCCTACACTGGCTTTTTGAGCACTTACCAGCTCTCAGCTCTTGTTATAGGTGATACAGAGAATGTGGGGGGTGGTCCTGCCTGTAAGGATCATCCATTCTCATGGGAGCCCAGCCCTATATTTGCAAAATGAGTCACCAGCACTAGAAATAAGGCTACTAAGGCTGAGGCAGATATGTAGTATTATGACCATGCTGTCTGAGGCCATAGCAAAGGGCTGAAGACCAGAGTGGAGCGTGCAGATTAGTGGAGATATGAGATGAAAGTAGATATGATAAGCATTCCTTGCCTATGGCTTTTAAGGTACCTGTAAACACTTACTAAGTGAACAGATGGATGAATGAAGGAGGGACTCAGATTTGACATTTTGCTGGATACCTAGGAATGACATAGAGGATTGTGTTGAACGGTCCTTAGGAAGAACAGGTGAAGAATAATCATGATAACATGTGACTATTACTAGACCATGAGAAGGTCTCTGACCATTTGAGGGCAAATTATCCTCTGGATTCATACTGTTCCTTATTAATGGATTTAGTGTTTATTTTTCCTCAGAAAAGGAGACCTGGGCTGGTGGTGGAATTCTGCCCATGGATTTCCATGATTCAGGAATGCAGTTCTCTGACACCTGTACACTACTATCTGGAAGGCTTTTCACCTCTATTGTTTCATTACACCAGCTGCCCAGCACCACAGCCACCCTTGCTAGACCAGCAGTGACATGGTGCTCCGCCAAGAGGGATTCATGCTTGGCGACACTCCTCTCTTTCCGAAGGACTCTGCTAAGCCACACATGGCCCACCTTTAACTCTCTTCATGCAGTGGGCTGAGGGAATTGATCAATGCCAGCTCTCCTCAGATGTGGGCTGTTTCATATTCCCTGTTCCCCAGGATTCATTCTTATTGTAATGACATTTTACATCTTAAAATACAGTCCTTTGTCTCAAGCCAGGCTTCCCCAGCTGGAGTAAGGGAATTGTCTTTGGCTCTTCTGGACAGCGTCCAGGCATCTGGAGTAATGGGAGGGAGTTGGGAATGAAGAAATAGCCCAACTCTCACATTCCCAGTTCCCAGACCTGCCAAGAGATTTTGTAAGATTGTAAAAAGTATTTTAGGACATAAAATGCATCTAGTTTAGTGGTACTCAATACTGGCAGTGCATTTAGAATCACCTGGAGAGCTTTATAAAATGCCAAGGCTGGTGCCTCACCAGGCTGAGGGAACTTACTTCCAGTTGGTCTGCATAGGACCAGAACATCAAATGCTTTTAAATAGATGATATGTGGCCAAGGTTTAGAACCTCTGATTTAGTCCAGCTTTTATATAAAAATAGAGAAATTGATACCTAGAGAGTTTAAGTTTATTCTCTTGTGTTAGTTATCAATTGCTGTATAAAAATTACCCCATTATTTAATAGCTTAAAGTAATAAACATTTATCTCGGATTTTTTGTGAGTCAGGACTCTAGGAGCATCCTAGCTACATCATCCCAGTTCATAGTCTCAGGAGGTTGCAGTCAAGAAAGATGTTGGCCATGACCGTAGTCATCTGATGGGTTGATGGGGCTGTTGGATTCTCTTCCAAGGTGACTCATTTACATGCTTGGCAAGCTAGCACTGCCTCTTGGCAGAAGGCCTCAGTTCTTCCCCATGTGGACTCTCCATTGAGCTGCTTGAGTGTCCTCACAACATGGCACCTGGCTTTTCTTAGAGTAAATGATTCAAGGAGGAAGACACAATACCCTCTATGGCCTAGCCTTGGCAATCACACATCTCACTTCTGTTACAGTCCCTTCATTAGGAATGAGTCATTAAAGCCAGTCTACCCTGAAGGAAAGTGGGATTAGATTCCATCTTTTGAAAGGAAGAATATCAAAGAATTTGTGGGTGTATTTTAAAACCACCCATGGCCAAAATGAGGTAATTACATTTAGTGCCAGAGCTACAAGTCTCTTGACTGCTAGTCCGTGGCCCCCCTCCACTAGACTTATAATTAATTGGTTGATTCTAAATAAGGAAATTCCCATAAAATATTTAAGATTCCATCCATTACCTCCTTCCTGTGAACAGGCTGGTTCTTTGAAACGTCAACATCCAGAGAAAGGTCCCTCACTCATCAGGCGTGTGACCATCCCATCCCTTGTGAGATTCACTCCTACTTGCTCCCTCTTTTCACCCTTTAGAGTCCTCTAGAGGATCGGATTACCTTGCCAGTGGAAATATATGAGCTCCCTGTGTGATATACCATAACTGCAACAGCACATCATATAATTTTCCCCGAAGGCTTGTTGCAGCCTATGTCGACTCATTTGTATTTATGACAGCTCGGGCGTGATTTAGTGCGACCTCACTTTGATAAAAGCCATTTAAAGCTCATAAATATGGGTGACACGCTGCCTCCCTGGCTGGGGTTTTTAAAGAGAGACTCAGATTTGCATTGCCATTCAACTTTCATTGTTCAGAAAAAAGAAAAGGAAAGAAAAGAGCAAGGGAGTAGGAGAAAGGAAAGGAAAGAAAGAGAGGGACAGAAAGACAGAGCAAGGGATGAAGAACGTTGCAGGTCACCACCTGGACTGTGGAAATTGGGCTCCTTGCACTTGGAGCTCACTCATCCCTGTTCTTTCCCTGGGAGGGCTGGGGTATGAAGGGCACCAGCTCAGAGGGAGGGCCTGATGAAGCACACAGGAGTGAATAGGTCACCAGGCTTTATGAGCCATTTACTTCCTCTTTTAAAAGCATTGTTAAATCACAACCAAATTACAGTAAATTGTCGATTTTTATTGGAACAGGAAAGCCCTATAGCTTCACTCCTCACAACACTGCTCTCTGGGGACAGGTTTACTACCAGGTGGAGCAGGTAACTACCTCAGTCATAGGATCTGAAGGGCACCAGCATGGGGCCCTCCCCTAGCAATATCTCACAATGTCACCCTCAGGGTGCCTGAACTATCACTTAAGAGCCAAATTTTTTGATTGGGAAGACCATACAGGCTATGAATTCCCAAAAGGAAATTGCCTTAAATTTACCAAGTTATCACATGGATTGTGGAAGTTAGGCCTCCAATGGTGAGATAGACCATTGAGGTAGAGAAAGAAGCTGAAAGGAAAGACCACAAAATAAACATTTCCCCATTCTGTGCTCTTTGGTCTGGCTGCCCTGCTCATCTGTTGTCCTCATTTCCCATCTGAACCAAGGAACCAGTATATATAGGGTAGACCCTGATCTCTCATGTGAGTTCCCATTGGCTGTTTATTCAAAACCACCTGAAGATGCTGAAGTCATCAGCCATGACCTTTGAGCTGGTGGGGACCCTGGAGAGGTCCTAAAACAGCCCTGTTGTTCTATTCATGAGGAACCAGGATCCACCAACTGGTTTACCACAGACTGACAACAGCCAGGTCACTCAGGCCAGAGCTGTTTCCAAATGCATGGGCCCTGGTGAGCCCAGCCTTCATTTGTTGGTTTACTTCTCTTATTCAGAAGTGGTATATGTATATCAGGAATTTGAGAAGGAGAGAGGTGGGAGGGCATCTCACTAGGCAGTCACATGGTGTGAGTAATGGAAGGGGCTTCTGATAACATCATGTCCAGAGGCTTCACATGGTAGGGGGATGGGACAGATTCATCTTGCAGATGTCTCTTTTTTGATCCAAATATTTGGGTCAAATTTGCCAACATTTGAAAGTAAGAACATTTCTCGCATGCACATAAATGCATATCCACACATACCACATCAGTGTTAGAATTTTGGCTTCTGGTGTGCAGTAGTGCTGGCTTTGGTCCTCTGGTTTACCCCAGCTCCTCAGATGACCCACTACGCTCACATGCCTTGTTTGAATTTGTAGCTTCTCCCATTTTGCAGATGGAAAAACTGAATCTCAGAGGGATGAAGTGGCTCATCCACGAAGGCACAAACAAGGTTAGTGGCAGAGCAGGGATGAGAGCAGAATTCTCCTGATACCCATTCTTCAAGATCTTCAAGATCCTTGAAAACCCTGCCTACTTGAGCCAGCTGCAGACCTCAGCATCCACATGCTTCTAGGGCATGTGTCTTTCCTCAGTGCTTTGCTAAAGATCACATATCTCTTCAGCCAGAAGGCAGGCCATTCAAGGGAATTGTCATAGGGACAAGAAGGAGGCATGATTGTTTATCCATCATGGTGCTTCGTGTGAGCCCGGGCACACAGTGGGACTTGAGAAATGAGCAGCCAGTGTGTAATGGAGAGGCTCAGTGTGTCCTCATTGACTGTCCACCATAAATTCAGGAACAATTCATCTTCACAAGCACCTTTATCAGAGTGTCCCCATAAGCAGACAGAGATAGGATGTTATTTTCTGCAAATTAAGTCTCCATTTTGGCCCTGCTGACCTCCCAAGTCCACAAACACATTTTGTCTTTGATCCAGATTCTTATTTATCCTTTTTCCAAAGGTTCAATTTTCACTCCTTGTTTTTTTGCCCACATGTGTGTGAGGGGGATTCTATTCTTTGACTTATAATAACTTATTAGTGATAAGGGAATTTCTCACTTAAATAAATGAGTTGTTAATTAAAGCTTTTTGATGTAGTACAGAAAGAGAGTATGCTTGATATCAGCAGTTATGTGCTGTTTGATTTATAGTTTGTCTAAGTTCTGTCAGGAACATCAGCCTCTCCCACCCAAATGTAGTTCTCTCACTTTCTTTGGCAGATTTGTCCTTCCCCTACTTTCTCTCTCTCTCTTTCTCTCTCTCTCTCTCTCTCACACACACACACGCACACGCACATACATGCACACACATACACATGCACACGCGTGCATGTGCACACACACACACACTAAGCACTGTTAAGTCACTGCTGCATTGCTCTGACTTCAATTAGAGGAACACACTTTCTGCTTCTTACTTTTTCCTGCAGTGGTCTATGCTTCTGGCAGCCATGTGATGTGTGGAACTTCAATCTGTGTGGGAGAGTGTAAACCGACAGAAGTTTTCCAACTTGCTCAAGTCTGTACAGTTAATAAGGCCAGAACTGATATTCCAATCCAGGTAGATCTGTTTCACTGATCATACAGCAAAGGGAGAGAAACATAGGTTTTGTCCTGCAGGCTCTTATCCTCCAGCTGGAGAGGCAGTAAAAACATGACTCAGTTGACCAACTCAACAAGGCAGCAGACAGTATTTCCATAAGGCTGCTCAGTAATGGGAGTTTAGATGTTCAGAAGAGGCAGTTGCTGAAGGGTCTTGATGGCTAGGGAAGCATTATAAGGCACATGGAAGCTCCCAGAACTAGACAATCAGGAATGGTTATGTGGAGGGCTAAGGTTGTCAGAGGGGCTGATGGATATGCCTAGGAAACATTTGCTTTCTAACGTTACGTAACATTCACAGTTATGCCTAGGGCCAGGAAGGTGATTGGCTTTGCGGGAAGAACGGTCTTGATATGAATCTGTGACAGATAAGATTTGATCATGTGGGGGAGAGTTTTCTCTAATTGGTAAAAAGGAGTTATACCTGGCTGTTTTCTTTCACTATAGGGCAATTGCCAGAGAGTTCAGCTGTAGTGATTAGAAAAGAGACAAATACCCCATTCTCTTTTAAGCTCAGAACTAAGGACATTTGATTGACTGTGGTTATTGTACTACATGGTGCTGCTTCTAACTATGTTGGTTTTCCCACCCACAGTTAAATAGCCTCTCTGGACCACGGTTTTTCAGAGGCCTGGGACACCTCCAGGAGTCTCAGGCAGCCATCCAGCCTCTTTTACTCTCCTCATTACACTTGGCCCCTCAGAGCTGCCTGATTGCAGTCATTTACACACACAGAACTTTCCAGGAAGCAGGAGGCTTCACACTTCATCTCATTAACCTACATGGGCACCCGTGAGCTGAATTCCCATTCAAGGCCCCAAGATGTTCTGTGTGATGTTCTTCAGCAGATAGGCCCTGGTCTCTGGGTGATTAATTCCCTTGTCGGTGCACTGAATATGGAGGAGGCAGATTGTAGCTGGGGGTCTCCAGGACCACAGGGCCCCCCTCGGATGGCCCATTTCACACACCCAGCACTGTGTGGGGTGTGGTATGCTCTGGGGACCTTCCCTGCGGGCAGCTGGCTCATTGCTCCCTCTTAGGCTCGTTCCAGGCAAGGCCAGCCCCCCAACTGCTGCTTTCTCATTTATCTATATTCACCAGGGAACCCAGCTCTAATTAATTACCATCTACCCTCTACACTCAAGGGAAGCCGGCGTGGGGGAGGGTGGGGGGATACATGTAGAAATTCAATCAAGATCTTCAGCTCGCACAGCCTGTTGTTGGCAGCGACACTTCTTCCCAGGCTAAATGAGAAGACAGCATCTAGCTTTATGCAAAGCTGCATCTGAATTTGGCTCCCCTTGTGTCCCAGTGCCTAGCGGAGGGATCAGGGATCGCCTGGAGGTGCCTGAAAGCATGAGTCTCTCGGAGCCTCCCCCATGAAACTCAGGGACAAATTCAGGATTTACAGGAAGACAGTCTTGCCTGTGACCCTGGGAGAGCTTAACCCTTAGTTTGCTGCAGTATCTTTTGAGATGGATCAGGGAGTGAGTGCAGTGATTCTCAACCCTGCCTGCACTTCCCGATGGCTTGTGGAATTCAGATGCCCAGTCCTCTTTCTTCGTTTTCTAAAAGTATATGTTCCCATTGCATCTTTTTAATAATTGAGATATAATCCATATACTTCAAAGATCACCCTTTTATTTTTACTTTTTAAAGTTTATCCATTTTTGAAAGAGAGAGAGAGAGAGAGAGAGGGAGAGAGAGTACAAGGGAGAGGCAGAGAGAGAAGGGGAGTCAGAGAATCCTAAGCAGGCTCCACACTGTTAGCACACAGCCTGACATAGGGCTCAAACTCACAAACCATGAAATCCTGACCCAAGCCAAAATCAAGAGTTATATGCTTAACCAACTGACCTAACCAGGTGCCCCAAATTCACCCTTTTAAAGTGTACAGTTCAGCAATTTTTCAGTATATTACAGAGTTGTGAAACCCTCACCACTATCAAATCCCAAAATATTTTTGTCACCCCCAAAAAGAAACTCATACCTATTAGCAGTCACTCTCTGCCCACTAACCATCACCACCAGGCCTAGCACTAAGACACCACTAATCAATTTTCTGTCTCTATGAACTTACCTATTCCAAATATTTCCTGGAAGTGAAATATAATATGTTTCATTCTGGACCTTGTGAATAGAAATGTGAGCTTTATCTGTAAAAAAAAAAAAAAAGAAGAAGAAGAAGGAGAAGGAGAAGAAGAAGAAGAGGAGGAGGAGGAGGAAGAAAACCCTCAGATGATGAGGTGCAGCCAGGGTTGAATACTCTGGCCAAGATGACTAAGCATGCTGGTCAAGAGCACCCCACTAGCTCTAACAGTAATTTCTCTGGAAATGGTTGTTGGATGATCAAACCCACATTCTAGAGGAATCTCTCACAACCCAGTGTGATTAGGATGTCTTTCACCAAAGTCACTGGTTAGTCCTAACTTATCCAGTTAGCATTTCCATCATGACTTCTGAAAATTCTCAACCAGAATCCACTCTCATCTCTTCTTTCCCAAATTAATAAGTTGAATAGACCTCAATGACCCTTACCATCTCCCCAGCTCATGTAGAGCATTCCTGCCTGGGGCTGTGGCTGGGAGCTCATGAAATGTGCCCTCCTTTCCAGAGAAGTCTATATAAGAGGGTAGTCCTAGTCACTCAAAGGAACTTAACTGAAATGGCCATCCTGGGTTCTCATGAATGCCTCAGAAGAAAGCTAGATGGATATTAGAGGAGATGAGACACAGCCTATAACAGAGATTAAGTTGGCAGCACTGTGGGGAGGGAGGTTAAGAACAAACATAACATCACAGTGGTTACAACATAGTTAGGGTCCCAGTCTAGATGGTGTTTGTGGGGACTATTTAGCAATCTGAGTCCTGCTTCTTCACTTCAAGTCCTGTTTTCCAAAGGAGCTTGCCCTAGCCAGAGGCCACTCAGGCCACTCCTGTTTGCCTAGTGCCTTCATCAGTTCTGTTATGGTGCCTGCATGGTCATTTATCACTCAGCTCTGTGACTTCTGGGATGAGAGCACTGAGCTAAGTAGCCCAGGGTTACTTCTCAGTGGGAACACAGGGCCATTGGCTGAAAGTCCAGATTTGGCCTGTAGTTGTGTGACACAGTGAGAATGATTTACTGCAAACCCATCCCCAGTGCTGGAAACATAAAGCAGAGCCTCTCTAGCAGTGGCACAGAGAGAGATCCATGCAGTGCTCTGGTCAGCAGATCCTTGTTGAGTTCCTGCAGTGTGCCAGGCAACGTTGGGATAAAGCAGTGACTAAAACAGGACCAGTCTCTGCACATTGGGGGTTTACACTGAAGGAGGATGGGATGGAGGGTGGGAGAAAACAGACAATAAGTGAATTAACATGCATAATAAAATGTCAGAGATAAATGCACAAAGAAAGATAACAGGTCCAGAGGAGAGAGTGGTGGAGGGGAGAAAGAGGTGCTGACACAGAGAGACAAGCCAGAGAAGGCCTCTGATACACATCAGGATCTGCATGAGGTTAGAGGGAGAGCAGGCAGGCATCCCAGGAAAGAAAAGTCCAAGAATAGAAAGAATGAGTACTGAAGTCTTAGTCCTCAACCACAGCTCAACATGATCACTCTGGCAACTCTAAAATATTCTCTAGAGTCATACCTCACCTTGGAGAGATTAAATTAAAATCTCTAGTGTGTGTGTATGTGTGTGTGTGTGTGTGTCTGTCTGTGTGTGTCTGTGTAAAACTCACCAGGTGATTCTATAGTATAACTGGAATTGTGAACTACTATATAAAAGGAATGTCAGAAGCCATTGTGGCTTAGAGCTGCGTGGGCCAGCAGTGCAGGGATTGGGGGATAGTGTGGCGAGGTAGGTAGAGTTCAGTCACTTTGTGAAGAGCCTTGAGGCCATGGTTAGGATTGTAGGTGTTATTGCAAATGATGGAAAGCCACCAGACAGTGTTGGAGTAGAGGGACTGCTCTGTGGCAGATCAGTGCACGTGGGACAGTATTCTCTGTATGGAGGTCTCAACAAAGGCTGGGCAGTAGCATGCCAAGAAGCTGGCTTTGTTCATAGAGACTGTACACACAGTTAATCCATGTTTGGTTATATGTCTAGAAAAGACATGTATTACCCACATAGTAGGCTAGAAGTCGCAAAACTGGAAGGCCTCTGAACTCACCATGTTCTAATTTTTCCCCTGGCACATGAGATGAAGAAGATAAATACATCTCTAGGTGCAGGAACAGGGAGTGCCTCCAAATGTCTCATTTCTTCCTGAAGAGGTGGTTTAAAAAATGCAAACACAATGAAACAAGATGAGAAGAGTTGCAGATTACATTTCTGACAATGCGTAATCTCTGCTTGTTTGAGCGTTGTCATTAGGAAGCCTTCTGATTATTCTGGCAGCTCTGGTTCCCAACTCCCCACGGACAGAAAGAGACATGCAGAGAATTACATTTCTCCTAGGATGGGGCCAAAGGTCGCTCTGTGCATTGGACAGCTGGCTCCAGTCATATTGAAGCACCATGGCCTCAAGTGTTGCTCACAGAATAGCTGATGGCCCTGTTGTCACTTTCTTTACACTCACTATCTATTACAAATTAAGCTGAAATTGTGGATTCTCAAAAATCAGGGAAGAAAATCTCCACCTGCTCTCCCCAGTCTCCTGCATTCATTGAGGCCTTTGCGGCTTTGTAACAGCCCCATGGATGCAGCACACTGTGACCTGATTGGATGCTTGTGCCAGAGCCATCCTGATCTGCTGTTGGGCAGGGAGATTGGCATGGGGCCCGTGTGCCCCTGTTGGCAACATATTAGTAAAATACCTCTGGGCATTTTAAGTAGAGCTTTGCCCCCTTGCACTGCCAGTGCCAGAAAGACAGCTACCCCCATGCCCCCGTACCCCCATTCCCCAGCGATTGCTCTATTCTCAGATACTGCAATTCCACTGAGATGGCACTGAACTGGGAGCCGGAGAGCTGGTTTCTTAAGCCTGGGCCTATCACAAGCCAGCATTGTGGTGTTGAGCAGGTGATTAACCTTTTAGGGCTTCAATTCACTAATCTGTAAAATGAGAGGATCCTATTTGAATCTCCTGACGGCATGAATCTGGGATGACTTGCCTATCTGGTGAGGCACTGAAGTGTGAGTGGGCAAAGAGGTGAGATGGGTGCAGCGGCGCCTTGGCTTTGCCTGCTACACAGCTGCAGGACCTCAGCCACGACCTCTCTGGAGCGGACTGAGCCAGCCGTGCAGAAGGCCATGGCGAAGTGCACAGGCTCAGAGACAGAGAGAAAACTGAGAGGGAAGTCAGCCCTCAGCTCAGCCACTTTCTGACTTGTGGTCTTAGGCAAATGATTTAACCTCAGATTCTTTATCTTCAACTTGGGATAACTGCTGCATACTCGGGGAAATTGTTGAGAAACGAAATTTCTATGGAGCACCCAGCACACACAAGAGCCTATCACAGAACAACTGGCTATTACCATTGGTCACCTATTCTGTACTGGGTAATTATTGATTATTTATCTTTGGGGAAAATGAGATTATCTTCCCACAATGACAAAGAACTCAGCAATAGAAAGATCCAGTCTCTTAGTATTTGGGTCTATTGTAAGTGTTTCCAAATTGCCTCTGAATCTTCCCACTTAGTACTCACCTCTGAAACTTGATCATTCTTGGTATGAAGGACCCCACAATGTTGTTTGTGAGTTGGATCTGGAGTGTTCCTTTATCCCCTAAAATTGTGGCATTAACTCATGACATACCATAGAATTTGTATCCTGGGTACCACTGGGATCTTTAAAAATACATGTAATTCCCAAAGACTTTTCTCCATGCGGGGAGATTAGAATCTGTCCTAACTCAAGGGGCCAGTCCCATCCAGCATTGTTGGGCAAATGGTCATATTCGCAAACCATTAGAGCCATTAATTTCTTGTATCCCTAATGGAAGTGAGGAGCCCTCAAATTATCTAGGAAAACTTTTTTTGTGTGAAAAGCAACTTCTTGGCTTATTCTCCCCACTTGGCCCACTCTCTCTCAACCCCAGGTCTTTTCCTCTCTTCTGCCCCTTGAGAATGGTTTTGGTGGAAACAGGCAGCCTCACTGACCAGGTCAAAATGAAATCATATGTTTATGCAACACTCGCTGTGTCTTGCGTTGAGGCTTCAGTACGCATTCGTTACTGGTATCTATCCAAGGACTGTGCTTGGTCCGGAGACAGATCAAAGTCCAAGGGTCCAGCTCTGCCTTCATGGAGCTCCCAGTCTCCTGTCAAAGATGCAGGAATCGTTCCACCCAAGCAGGTGTGGAGGGGTATCCTGGAGGTCACCACACAGTAGATGCCCTTGGGAACTTCAGTCTAGATGATGGAGCAGGACTTGTATACTCATCCTCTTTCAACATTCAAAGGAATTATGTCCTCTGTCAACCCAGGACTTATCAGGACAATGCATGCTATGCACCACATGAGTGGTACAGAGAATGTGGTAGAAGACTTCAGAGTAGGGGGGTCTGGGAAAGCTTCTTGAAGTAGTTGAGCCTCCATTTGTATCTTAATGACATTCATAATATGGACCACCAGAGAGAAGTGGATACCAAGCTTTACTCAGGCAGGATTTATAAATAGAGGCAAGAGTGGGGCTGGGATTTTGCTGTTTTTAGGAGGATGTGGCTCAGAAAGTTACTGGAGCTGGCATGTGGGAAGGAATGCATAAACTACGAAAGACCCAGAACATCTTGACTCCTTAGCTGTTCCCACTTTGCCTCTTTAGCAGTTGCATTCTTCCTTCTGTTGGCATCTGTGTCTCCTTCCCAGCTGTGCATCACTTGGAGCAACTTCCTTTGTCTCATCCTCTCTCCTGGCCCCTTCCCTTTTCCCTATCTCAATCCTTCCCTCCACACACATGCAAGTGCTTACCAGGCATGTCCTACATTCCTTGTTCTGGGCCTTGGTGTCCTCTCCGATAAAATGACAGAGTTTAAGAATCTTTTACGAGTCTAACTAATGCTGAATGAGCTCTGCCTGTCCTTGGTCCACCCCTGGGTCCACCTGCTCCCCCAAGCCTCTGGACTCGGGAATGCCAGCCATCCCCAAGGCTGCTGAGCCTCACACAGGCGAGGCTGCACTTGCTGCTCCTGGTTCTACTCAGGGGTGCCCACCCTCCTTCGACTGCCAGGGGCTGCCTGCTCTGTGGCCCGGGCTCATGGCCTGCCATGCCCTCCCAGGTGCAGGCAGCTCTGGGAAGTGGGCAGGAGCCATGGCTTTGATCACACACACAATAACCTCAGCACCGAGGCATCCATGCTAATCACTTTTGATTACAAATGGATTAAACAGGACAGCAGCTGCACAGAGCTGCTTTGATTCAGGCCCGCTCAATAATGAGATGCACAGGCACAGCCTGGGAGGCTGTGGCCACCGACCCTGCCCAACCCCCATTCCGCGTCCTTCAGGGCCACCTCTGGGCAGGGGGCACTGTTCACAGACACAGGGGAAACCAAGGCAATTCCACTAGCCTCAGTGGTGCCCTCAGCTTCATTTAAGCTATCCCTTATAGCCTCCCAGCAGGCTGTGCTCCTTGCCACTTGTTCAGCCATGTTCCTCGCCTGCAGGAAGCCCAGCCTGTACCCTCCACATTCCCACCAGGCAAGGTGTGGAAGCACAGGTCACACAGCAGCCGCTCTACTCAGAAGAATCCCAAGTCCAATTCAGGAACAGCCAGATCCACCAAGGGTCCAGTGGCTCATCCCCTGCCCCTAAGTATGTCCCATATATGGTTTATTGGGGACCAGCACAGCCCTCAGAATGAGACCCATAACCAGTCTCTGCTGAGAGCTGAATGAAAGACAGTATCATTTCTCTTATCAGAAATAATCATGTCCTGGGGCGCCTCGGTGGCTCAGCTGGTTAAACAGCCGACTTCTGCTCAGGTCATGATCTCAAGATTCGTGAGTTTGAGCCCTGTGTCTGGCTCTGTGCTGACATCTTAGAGCCTGGAGCCTGCTTTGGATTCTGTGTATCCCTCTCTCTCTGAGCCTCCTCTGCTCATGCTCTGTCTCTCTGTCTTTCAAAGATAAATAAACGTTAAAAAATTTTAAAAAAAGAAAAAAAGAAAGAAGGAAAGAAAGAATGATGTCCTCAGTAGTACCCTTCTTGTGTAGAACAGGAAGGACGGTGAGGGGCATTCATAGGCCCATTCCATTTTATTTTCCCACAAATCTTGCAACCTAGCCAAGATTTTTTTTGGACCTCTTTCAGAAATAAGGGAGAATTTCAGACAGGTAAAATTCAGACCTTTTCTCTCGTGCCTTCGTGTACCCATTCTGGATCTTTGGGGACTGGCCCCTGCTCTGTCATTTTGCCATGTAATCATCTACCAGCTCCTCTTTCCCCTCACTGGAGAATGTCCTGGGTATATCTAGTTTCTGATGATGGCCCCATGACAGCAGTGACCGCCTGTGTGTGTCTATTTTTGTATACAGATTGAACCACTCTGGGGTTGGTGGGGTATGAGCAGCTGCTTGGGCTAAATTATGAGGCTCCAGGGAGGGAAGGAAGATAAGAGGGATTCAGTGCCGAAGCCCAGAGTTCTCAGGGCTATAGGATGCACTAATAAATTTGACCTTGTGGCATTTCTTGTTTGGCCAAAAGAGTTTGAAATAGTAATGGGGACTCCCCAGTTTCTAATAAAAGCTTCCAGAGAAGAGGCAGTTTTTCTCGCCACCTCTTGCCCACCCTTGCCCTCATCTCAGGAAGGCACAGTGTCAGTCTCATGCTGAGGTGTCTACCTAAATCCTGGCCACAGCAGAGCCACGGCCAAAGCCCTCCACATTGCCCACAACCCTCTCATGTGAAAGGGTTTTGGAGGGCCATGGGCTTGAGGGGAGAGAAGGGAGAGGAAGGGGTGCAAAGTTTAAGGCAAGCTATCCCATCTGTTGATATGGCACAGGACACACTCCCTATTCTCCCACTTAAGTGGTCCAAGGAAGAGAGAGGCAACTCATCTTCCTGTGATCCTGACAGGCATCTGTTTCATCACCTAAATATCCCTGGGAGGTGGCTAATTTTATCCACTTTTTATGGGTAAGAAGACTCAGGTTCAGGAGTAAGCTGCATGGAAGAGTTAATAACTGAACTTGACCCTGGCTGACCATCAGGCATGTGTTACTTTACAGCAGACATTGCCTCATCTACATTCCCACATTCCCACTTCACAGATTAGTAAACTGAGCTCTAGGGATGCTGTGTGACTGGAACAAGCTCCTAGCACTAAGTAATGCCAGACTTTGGCTCAAATTCAGGAGTCCTAACCTCAGTCTTTCTTTTCATGTTATAGATTGTAGGGGCCATTCTGATTTGCATGTCGTTTTCCTGCTTGAGGCCTTTGAGTCTGATGTTCTGTCTCCCTAAAGTGCCATTTCTACCGCTCTCTGTTTTGCAACGTCTGCTCATCCTTCTGGGCTCAGCTTACAGTTGCTTCCTTGGGAAAGCCTTCCATGAATAGCTCCGCCTCCTAAATCAGTCTCTATTAACTCACTTGTCATACCCATGCTTTTTTCTCATATTTTTTTTTCCTTGAGCATACCATGACTCTAAATTACATTTATTTTTGTTGTTCAACAATAATGCTGCCTTCCCCAATTAGACTCTCAAGTTCCATGAGGGCAGGGACTTTATCTTCTTTGTTCATTACAGAATCTGTAGAACTTAGGGTATTTAGCATTCACAGGGGCTAAATAAGACAAAATTAAAATTTAGACATGAGTAGAATGAGCAGACAAGAAGTCTGCAGGTCTGAACAAACTCATACCTAATAAAATTAAGAGAAGAAATAAGTCCAGGTTCAACACTGCCTTGTCTGCTGAGCTGCTATAACAAAATATTGATCTGGAGGCTGAAAAGTCCAAGGTCAAGGCACTGGCTAACTCAGTGTCTGGTGAGGGCCTGCGACCTGGTTAACAGATGGCTGTCTTCTTACTGTGTCTTCTCGTGGAGAGAGGGTCGAGAGCGTATTCTGGGGTCTCTTTGATAAGGCCACTCATCCCATTCATGAGGTCTGCACCCTTATGGTCTTATCACCTTCCAAAGGCTTACCTCCAAATACTGACCCATCGGGGGTTAGGAATTAGCATATGAATTTTGGTAGATGCAGGCATTCAGTCAATAGCAAGCTGACTTACTGCATTTATCTAGGGTTTCCTCAGGTGCATCTGTAGTTCTACATCATGGAAATTTCTCAACGTGGCCTACACATCGATAAACCCCAAACTCCTCTCAAATATCCTTGCCCGGGACACCCTTGGTACTTAGTGTTGCAGGATGAGCTGCACATTAACCCACAAATCCACTGTGTGCCTCCTGTTCTGCATTGAAGCTCTCAGCTCCCAGCCACACCAAGATGCTCCTGGGCTACTGAACACACCTACACCCCCCCCCGCCCAGTGAATTCCAGTCTTCACAAATCGTAGTTCTACTCTTTCAGCTCCTTAGGCCAAAACTCTTGGCATCATCCTTTACTTCTGTATTTTCCTCCTACACCATGGCTCACCCATTAGCAAATACTATAGGCTGTTTTCCACATAGCAGCCTACTGTGACTTAAACCTTGAGACTAATATTTAATGGCTCTATGTGACATAGCCTGACTCTATGCTAACCTCTAGCCACTGTCCTCCTGGCTTACTCTGCTCCAGCTACACTGGTCTCCTTGTATTCTACCAACATGGTGAGCACAGGCTTGTGTTCATAGCTGTGCCCATCATGTTTCCTCTGTTTGGAATTCTCTTCTCCCAAATACCCCATGGCTCACTTTCTTACTCCATCTGGGTCTCGACTCAAATATCCTCTGGTTAGAGAAGCCTTCTATGACCACCTTATTTAAAGCAGTACATCCCTACTCTTTTTTATTCCCCATCCACTTTCTTTTTTTTTTTAGGTTTGTCTTTTATTACAACCAACAAGTTACATCATTATTAGTATTCTTATTATTATAATTTTACCTTGTCTGCCTAGTTGAAGACAAGGACTTGTTTTTTATTGTCATTATTGTATCCTCAGTTCCTAGAAAAATAAATATTTATTGCATGATTTCATTGAATGAGTATCAGCACCCTTCACATTTACTCCATTCAGTATCCTGGCTTGCTGCACACTGAGATTTGCACAGAGGACATATTAACTCCTGAGCTTGTTGGAATGTGCCAAACCATACCAGTTGCCTGTCCTGAGGTCCAGTTCAGTTGTCAGTGGTCTTTAGCAGATAGGTTCAAGAGCACCCCAGCAGTGTGCTAGATGGAGCCAGATTATGGTAGCATGAGTCAGCTAGGCACATCTATTCCCAACTCTGCAATCAGCATCTTCAGCTTGATAGCTTGAAACAGCAGAAGTGCTTACACTATGGGAATTAGTTGCCAAATGCTTCACAATGGGGCTTTGCTACCCTCCTCTGAGAGTCAGGTATTAAACATTTGTCAGCACAAGACTTATTAGTAACAATTTCTCCTCCCACTGATAATAGTGTGCCAGGATCTGAAAGCCAGTTAGAGGGAGACATTTATAAGCTACATGGTGGTGACATTGGGAACCATTTACAGAGAAGAAGCATTCATTGAAAGCACTTGGGATATCCTAGTTGGAGATGTACAGACCTGATACTCATAACTGAAAGTACCAAGGATGGCCCATGCCAGGAGAACTAAGCATAACGTAGCCTATGCGCATGGGCAGAGCTAGAGAATGCATGGAGGAGGAGAGGAGTTTAAAATCCTTTGGGTTTGGTGTCTGGCTCCAATTTGAGATGTGGGGTCTGTAGTGGGTTGATTAGTTTATCTGCTTCCTCATCTGTAAAATGGGGTTCACATTCCTATTTAACAGGAAGATCATGATGCTTTAAAAAAGCAAGCAGTTAGTTTCTGTTCTCAGGACTCAGGGGATGAGTTTCAGTGAGGCATATTTCAACTGAATAAAGGTAGAACTTGCTAAAGACTACTGCTGTGGCCCTAAAATAGCAAGTGCCACTTCCTCCAAAGTGTTCAAGCCGAGTGTGCATCTGTCAGAGAAGTTAGAGAAGGGGATTCCTGCACTGGAGGGAGGCTGGTCTGGATAGTCACCCCCCAAGATCCCTTCCACACTAAGACTTCTACAGCCAACAACATGTCCCTGGGCAAGTCACTGACGGATTTTTTTTTTTTTTGCCTCATTTCCTCCATCTGTCAAACAAGCAGGATAGTCTCTGCCCCTTTCTGTTTTGTATTACTGTTGGGATGATTAAGTGAGATAATCATTTGAAATTTTTTAGGTCTAGTGAGTAAAGGTATTTTGTCATCCCATACTTCCTTCTTGTTGTAGTAGAAAAACTCTATCTTGAGATAGGTAACATTCCCTGTGACTTGATTATGAAGAATACCCACAATTTTTAACCTAGCCAATTATAGAGTAGATAATTAAAAGACAGTAGTTTTGTCAAACTCTTAAATTTTATGTGGAAATAAGCTGTGTGTCTTAGAATTGAGATTCTTTTTAATATTGCATTAGGTCAAGGTTAGCCATAGGGTGACTGGAGAGATCGAGCCCTGCCGTTGACATGATACGCCTTTCCCATAGCTACGGCAAAGGTGAACAGCTGGGCACAGCTAGCTGTGGTCTCCCTGCCCTCTTACCCCTCTTCTTGCCCAAAGTCAGGCTTGCTTCACATAACCATGTAGCAATGGGTCCTCTGCCCCCCAAATCATGGGCCTCTCTCACTTCTGTTCTTAACTGGAAGAATTCAGATCTGGAATTTCTTTTAATCAAAATACATGGAGTCTGATTTTTCTTGTCTGGTTACAAGTGAATACAGCAGATAGCTATCCTGAGAATAATTGCATGGTGAGTGAAAGATGGAGGCCATGGATTATTCTGAAGACAAACTTAGGTTTCACTAACTCCTCAGTTATGCCAAGGGCCCTACATCTCATTATCATCCTACCACTCCATCATTTTCTATAATATCCCACACCTGTGTACCTTAGTAATAGTTTATATGAAGCCTGATAATGCCCTGGGTGAGTTGTGGGGCTACATGTAGCCTTTCCTAGATTCACAAGCTGTCAGATCATGAGGTGATCTTGCAGAGTTCCTCATGTCAGAGATGGGGAATACTAAGAGCCAGGTAGAGATATGACTCGCACGAGGTGGCACTACCAGTGAATTGCCAAATATGGCTGCAAAAGTGAACATTGCCAGTCCCTGTGGTGGGCCCTTTGTTTGTGCTATAAATAAATGGCTTGGGCGTATGATTACTAAAGGGGTCTCAGACTCAGTTAGCAGCTACATCCAGTCCTGCTGATGTAGCATCTGTGTTGTTCATTCATTTTGTTCAGTCTCAGTGGGCAGTATATAGAGAGGCATCTCCAACTGAGCCAGCCAGAAATCACGGGCAAGTTTGTCCAAAAATGGGTTGACTGTGAGTCAGGCACACAGGAGATTTCAGGGAGAACAATTAAAGGACACTTTATTTGGAGAAGAGGTCCAGGGAGATATAATCCACATTTGACTGAGCCATTTTGATGAAGAGGAAACCTCCATTTTCCAGATACTCCTGTGAGATGATCTTGTTCTGAAGATTGAAATCACAAGAGACCATTTTTTTTAGCAAACTGAAGTCAAGGCAGGACTGGATGAAACACAAACAGGTATATGCACACCCCAGCAAACAGCTGAACTGTTTCCAGAAATCCTGTATAAAATATGAGAGACAGATTTTTAACAAAGTACCAAGGCATAAATATGTCAAGGAAACATGCATCCTTCAAAGTCATCATGCTATGTGTCAGGTCTTACTTTATTAGGGGACATCTTTAGAAGCTGTGGTAGACCCTGTAGAATATCTTCACTGGTGAAGAATCACTCTGGAAACAGCCAGACGCCTTGGTCCTCAAAGAACTCCCATCCCAGGTGGTTGCAGGACCAAGTGAGTACTCAGCACTTTTCCAAGGCCTGTAACACTAATGCAAACGCAGGGCCATTTGTGAAAGAGATTGCACACTGGTTGTGCAAATAGTTTTCAGATAGCAGTTCAAAGAGATTTTCATTTCAACCAAAAGCAGAGCATAGAAACAACAAGTTCTACTTGGTTAATTAAATAAGATGAATAAGCAAATAACCAGATCTTACTTCCTTAAAAATACTTAACGAATCTTTCTGATGAAAACTGTAAGCAGAGGTATTTGGTAAACAAAGACTATCTTTCAAATTTTAGTTTGTGAAGGTTGTTTCTTGTAAATGAGAGGAAGGACTCCAGTCTCCTTTCTCTTGTCTTTGATAAACATGGTTCTCTGTCTTCCCTGAAGATTATACCTACTGCTGTATAGCTTCATCACTCTGTCAGGTGCAAAACTGTCTTTACTAGTTATTCCTCCTAGTCTTCATTCTATATTGAATTCAAGGAGAATATAAACCATGTTTCATTCCTGTTGTAACAGAGATGGAGATGTAACAGATTGGATTTTGGGATTTCCCATTTATGTGTATTATTGAAAGTGCCCACTTTTATGATCATAATAATAATATTCTTTCTTGGGATGCAACTACACCCTTCTCATTATTGGTTACCTTTTATTTTTTTTTAATAAATGCCTGTTGAGCATATTCTTTGGATATGTCCATTGCTGTCTTGCAACTTTGAATAAGTAATTTCATGTAGCTAAGTTTCTGCTTTCTTATTTGTAGAATGGGTGCATTCATGGTACTGCTCCATGAGGTTCTTGAGAAAAATGTAATGATACATGCTGATCCCTGGAAAGCATTTAGTAGTTCATGGGGATTTCCAGCATGTGTGATGGGGTCCAGAAATTAGCATGCCCTGATTAGCTGGGAAGAGAAAAGGAAGGGAGGAGAGAAAGGTGGGAGGCAGGGAGAGAGTGTAAACTTGGTTAGGAAGAGAAGATACACGTTTGGGGCAATATAAGTGTACCGCACAGACTAGTGAGTCCTTGGTCAGCCAGAAGTCATGAACAAAGTTCCTTGGAAAAAAGTTATCTTCAGTTCAGAGAAATTTGAGAAGATCCAGAGAGTAGGACACTACCTTCGATACCTGCACTGTGAGGCCCCCTGGGGCTGATGAGAAGCCCCGCTCCTACTGCGTGGCAGGTCATTGGGGGGCACAGCTGGCAGTGCTAAAAGTGTTTCCGGAGCCAGGTCCGACTCTTTGGCACAGGAAGAATGGAGAAAGCACCAATCCATTTTGGGATTCCTGAAATGTCTTAGAGGTCTGGACTTGTCGTAATTCAGAGTCATCGTCACATCCCAGACCCATCACGTTTTGCCTCCATAACCCTGAATTATTTCACCAATTGGAGCCTCAGTTTGCTCAACTATAAATTGTTGAAAATAATACCACCCTGCCTCAGTAATGTGAACGTTAAGAGGGATAATAAAGTTAAAGCATCTGCCTGGTATAATGACAGGTAAAAGTGGGTTCTGAAAAAGAAATTATTTTTCATATTATAATTTCCAAGAATTTGGGGTAGGCTTTCTGGAGGAGATCCTTCCATTTTACCTGAGGCTTACAAAAGCTATGGCTGCTGGCCTCTGCTAGGTCCAGCTATCATTGGGTCCAGCTTGACTTTATCCCTTTCAGATATTCACCTGTAATTGTGATTAATTGCTCCAGATTTAACCTGGGGGATCTAGAGTATCAGCCAAACTGGCTTTACTGAGCTGTGGAGCGGAGCTTTTGATTCTAGTGCTCAGACCCTCTCTGAAGCAAGTACCTTCTGACTTTTCCATTTCTGCCGAGAGTGAGCCTGGGGGTGTAAATCAGTTTCCTGGGATTCACCAAGGAGATGCATTTGAAAGCTTTAATAGGAGTTTTAGAGCCAAGCACACAGATCATCTGGTCAGTTCTAAGGAGAAACTCAGCAAATGATGACAAGAGAGAGAGACAAGATTGGATACCTCCCCTAACCCCAGCATCCAGCCTTGCTTGGCATATGTCCAATGAGGGGAACCTTCTTTACTGGCCTTTTACTGGACTTTGGAAAGAGCCCACAGATGCTTGAAAAGTGATTTCTTCATTTTGTTCAAAGGGAAGGACCTACGGCCCAGATTGTGCTCCTGAGAAGCAACGTATATTTAGCTCCTTCCTTTCCTGGTAAATTAGTTATGCTTTCTTAAGCTGTAGCTTGCTGAACTTCAGATGAGGAGCGCAGACATCACTGCTTGCAGAAAGTGTAAAGAAAGGAAGAGAAAGCATTTTCCTGATGAGTAACTCATAGCAAGTATTAGAGGCTGTGTTCCTAAAACGAGGTCTAGTGTGTTCCTAGAACGAATTCTGAAGGTTAATTCTCCTTTCCCCAGCACTGTGAATGGAATGTTCACCTAAGGGTCTTCTCTTTTAAGATATAAATTTTCAAAATTTCTTTTTTTTGAAGCTCTAAATCATCTTCCCATGGACATCCACTATGAAATAACAATAGAAGTTGTGCTGCCCTGGATAAAGGGGGTGGGGGTTGGAACCCAGCTTCCTCCTCTCACCTACTCACAGTCCCCAGGACCCTTCTGTAGAACCCAGGACTCTGTAGGGCATGGTTTGAAAACCATGTTCTCTAAGTTTGTTATACATGGTTCATTCTGAGGTGTCAGAAGCATCTTAAAGGATGTGATAGAACCTCTGATCTGATAATGCACATTCCAAAAATAGCAGGGTCAGTGGAATATTATGATGTAGTGAAAAAAGAATGTGAGTCAGCCAAAGGAGGCTCTGATGTCATTCTACCACTTACTTGTTGTGTGCCTTCAGAAATGACTTAACTGACTTGAGCTACTCTTTACTGAATTACTTAATAAATGGGGATGTGAACATGCATGTCACCAGTGTATACCAGAGCTTACCTTTGTAAACTTCCTGCCCAATACCACACAAGATACTCTCCATGAAGTCCATTTTTCTTGGTCTAAGGAACAAGGCATTTAAAAATAATTCTAATGAGGGGCATCTGGGTGGCTCAGTTAAACATCCGGCTTCAGCTCAGGTCATGATCTCACGGTTCATAGGTTTGAGCCCTGCATCAGGCTCTGTGCTAACAGCTAGCTCAGAGCCTGGAGCCTGCTTCAGATTCTGTATCTTTCTCTCTCTGACCCTCCCCTGCTTGCACGCTCTCTCTCTGTCTCTCAAAAATAAATAAAAAGAAACATCAAAAAAATTTTAAAAAATAATTCTAATGGGAATTTCAAAAAGGGTGGGACAGGCTTCTACAAGTTTATCAATTTGTTGAAGTAAGGTAAAACAAGACTCATTGTCTCAATGAGTTCCAGATTATGGCATAAGAGTCCTTTTCTGTCCTTAGGTTTCTGCAGTAATAGCTCTAATCTACAAGAAGGATTAAGGACATTCCCACCCATAAGTTGAAATAGTTGTGATTTGGACAACAAATATGCATGCCACCATTAGAGCATAGATTATACGTGCAAGGTTAAACATGGAAACTTTAAAAAAAAGTAAAGCTCTTTTGGCTGCATAACTAGGGGATTTTATTAGAGATCTCACCTGTAAATATTAGAACTCCATCATCAAATATATATAATAGATATATGTAATAAATATATATAGATTTAAAAACATATTTACACACACATATACACACACACATACTCACACACTCTCACACACACACATACACACACACACACAATCAAGACCAGGCTTGCTTGGAGTTATATTCAATAATTATTAGTCATCCTTGTTGCTCTTTGGAAGGGATTCCACAGCTAAGACTGGAGTTGTCAGTGGTTTCAGATTCAACCTTTAAAATTACATGAAGGCTGAGGGGATTTAGCAAAAGGACACTCAGCCCAGCAACGATGGCAGCTTTAAGTGTGTAACTTGCTGCTCTGGCCAGTGGGAAGCCAGGTGCTTGGCTTCTATACCACACACCCCAAATGCCTTGGCAGCTAGACTAATGCTTTTGGAATTGTAAGGTTGTTTACCTTGAGCTCAAATGTGGATGTGACTGCAGGCTCACTGGGATGATGAACCTGGGTAGCAGTGTGAGTGACCATCTGTCTAAGTTCCTGTTCGCACACCAGTTCAGTAATGGAGACACGGTACAAGACCATCTTGCTGCCCTCCCTTTTGTCTTTCTGATTAGGGATTCTTCCAGACAATGTAGATGGTCTCTTAAAGGTGTGTATTTGGGAGGAGAGTTGCTGGAAAAGAGAAGAAGAAAGAAAACTAGAGAGTATCTACTCCATCTCTTTTTCGTCCCTGGGGTGAGAAGGACTCTTCGGGGTGCTAGAAGTGTAGGGCCAGAGAGAACATAGAAGTCATTCTATAGGTGGTAAAAGAAGACCTGGACAGGTGAAGAGAGATCATGACAGATCATATAGCCCTGGAATCAGGGCTAGGATGTGAGTTTTCTCCTTCCAAGTCTAACTAGTGCCGTTTTGTACAGCAGTGGCCACTGATCAGCCTTGTTAGGAGCAGCAACCTAATGGTTCCATTTCACCTCCCCATTCCAATTTCCACCTTGCTTTTTGTGGTCCTGGTGAAGTAGTGGGCTCACTCATGGTGGGTGCTTCCAGAGCCTGCTGCTTGGTGGAAATCACCTTCGTCTTCTTCCCTTTACTCTGTCTTAACCCCTGACTTACCTTGCACCTCTCCCTGGCCCTTTCAGAATCTCTCAGTCCTCTGTATTGGGGCATCTAAAACTTTCTTTCAGATGCATGCATATGGTTGGCTTTGTTCCAGATTGCCCATTGGGTGACTCACAATCTTTCTGAGTCTCAGTTTCCTTTCTGCCAAGTTAGAGGGTGGAGCTAGTCCATTTCCAACAACTCCATTCACACATTCGATTTCATCTTTGTCTCAGTTTTCTGGGACATTGTCTTCCACAAAGGCTATCCTGAACTTTGTTGGTTGAGGGGCTGGATTGGGATGGGGTTCAGGTTCCATCCCAAGTTCAGGTAGCCAAAAGAAGAAGCAAGTGACACTTTACAAAGTAAAGAGGGAGAAAATGATCCATTTCCTACAAAAAAGAAAAGAGACAGGGGAACAGATTGAAAAGTGTGTGTGTGTGTGTGTGTGTGTGTGTGTGTGTGTAGGGGGTTAATTAGAATTTTTATTTAATGAAAGGATGGTATATTTAAGGACAGTTTAAAACTGGAGCATTTATTACCCCAAAGCCATCTCTGCTCTGTTCTTTTATCTGTCTGCCTATCCATCCTTCCATGCATCCATCCATCCATCCATCTCCCATACTCCCAGAAGTATCTGGGAAGAGAAAAATCACCTAGAAGATCCTAAATACAGTGAGGGTTCAGTGTGTCCAGCTGTATGTCTGCGAGGTTGAGATCCTTCTGGACAGATGTCCAGGGTGACCCAAACTCCCCGTTTTGTGTCAATGACCCCCTTCCCAGGTGCATGTATCCCAGGTCAACCTGGGGGATCAGTGGGGAAATATTAGGCCCCACTCTTCCCAAATGAAGTGTGTCCTTTCGGTAAGGGGCCAGCAGAAGGGAAATGCTGTTCCTGGAGCAGGAGGGCATAGGGAGCAGCCTCCTTTCCTCTTCTGAGGGAAGCTTTAGACACTGTGAAAGTTAGTGGCTAGGAGGGTGGCTGCTCAAGGGGCAGCCCTAGATGGCACAAGATGAGGCTTACTGCAGCTGGATGGAGGTGACTTTGGGTGAAGGGAGCAGAGGGAGACATCCATGCGGAGAGCTGGGTGGCAGGGGAGCAGAGAGCAGAATGCCTCTGCTCCTAAAGGTGAAGAGACACTTCTCTCACCCACTCAGAGCCTCACAGCTTCCTTCATCCTCCTCTCTGCTCCCTAATCTACTACTCAGGCTTGAAGAGACAAGACAAAAAAAAAAAAAAAAAAAGAAAGAAAGAAAGAAAAAACTTGTGCCAAGAGAGAAATTGCAGCTCCTCAAAAATGGAAAACAGGGTCATCATCCTAATATTTTGAATGTGGACTGTTCCAGAGAACAGAAAGACGTGTCCGGAATGAGAATGGTCTGAGACAGGGCCCCAGGAACACTGCCCACTCCACCAGGGAGATGAAAGAATTTTCTCTTTCCTTTGCCTTTTAAATGTAATTCTGTCTGCCCTTCTCCCCCAACACCCGCTCAACCCTCTCACTGGGAGCAGTGCAGACATTTAGCAGTCCTGGGAAAAGGCAGGATCCTTTTCATTAACTTCAGCCTGATTGAAGTCCCCAGAGCCATAGCAGATTGCATTTTCTTCCTCTCTGCCTCCCTGTCTTGGATCCTTCCCCACACAGCCAGGCTGCTCTGGGCAGTGAAAGGTTTTCCAGTGGGACACAATGAGGCCAGTTTCTGAGTAGGGGGATGGTCTGGAGAGGGTCTAGATCAATGCTTTTCAAGGCAGTGGCTTTGTGGAGGGACATACAAATTTCTTTTTGCCCAGGCCTCAGTTTCCCCTGTGTTCTGAGCATATGCTCCTCTGTTTCAGTACAGAGGCAGGCAGCCAGCTGCGTCTGGGCTTAGGGCTGAACTGGACTGAGATGGTCACTAGTAAGGGTTTCTGCAGAAAGACTGGGGATTACAGGACTCACCCAGGCTTGTGAACTAGCCATGTGATCTTGAAGAAGTCCTTTATCAACTACTGCAAAATAAGAACTTAGTCTGTAAGGTTTAAATTCATTTCAGTGGCAGAACATTTGACTCTAAATTAATTTGTGTACATGAAAGAGAGAAAAGCAGAAGCACTCTGGTTGAAGGGAGGGAGAGGTGGACACAGTAGGGCCTCTCTGACTATACCACTTTCCCCTGTTCCAGTTCCCTAACAGAGGTGTCCTGACCTCTATGGAGACATGGTGATTTTTCTTTCTTTTTTTTTTTAATTTTTAATGGTTTTTATTTATTTTTGAGAGACAGAGAGCAGGGGAGGGTCAGAGAGAGAGGGAGACACAGAATCTGAAGCAGGCTCCAGGCTCTGAGCTGTCAGCACAGAGCCTGATGCGGGGCTTGAACCCACGAACCCTGAGATCATGACCTGAGCCGAAGCCGGATGCTTAACCGACTGAGCCACCCAGGCACCCCATGGTGATTTTTCTTATCCACCCCGAGAGTTTCAACCATTTCCTTCAGGTTCTGATAGTCTATAAAACTGCAACTTTTTTTGGGTCCAGATCTAAGTGGTCTGCAATTTCAGAATACAGGAGGATTTCCTATGCTGTATTTCTAATTTACACATGAGCACCAGGCTTCTGTGCTGAGAGCCAGCCCTTTCTCCTTTCCTGCATGTGGAATGTGTAGACATTAAGGAAATAATCAGCTTTCTAAATGGGAGTGGCCAAGGAGCAGGGTCTGTGCTTTGCCCAAGAGTTCAGGTATTTGGTTAGAGCAAGGGTAGAACCCACGACGCAGGCATACAGGCAGTGCTAGCTGGATGTTTTGGGAAAAGCAGACTTCTGCACACTATTCATTCAGGAACCATTGAGGGAGGAAGTCGCAAAGCTTCCCCTTGGCTCTTTCCAGGTCAGATGACACCTAAATTATCTGCATGCTAGATTGTGATGGAAGTGGTTGAGAATCTCCAAGGTAAGGCATTCAGAAGTTCTAGAAGTACTTGGTAACCATACCTGACACCTCCTCACTGCCTCCCCCAAACCCTGCTCAGATAAGCAAACACATCTGAATGGCCCTGGGCCCGTTGTGTTGTTTCATGCACAGGCGAGGGAGCTCACCCTCTCTGTCTGGTAGGGGGTTCATTCTCTGTTCAACCACTTTCTCTTTTGTATCGGCTTTCCTTCCATTTAACTTTGACTCCTACACTGAAGTGTTCACTCATAAAACCTACAGCAGGGAGAGGAGAGCTTGCTCTCATCGTATAAGTTAATTCATTCAGATATCTGAGTGCCTACTTCATGCAGGAAATGCTCTAGATGTTGAGTGCCATTTCCTCTTGTCAACTTGAAGAGTGTCATAAGCTGTCTCTCATACTTCTTTTCTCCAGGCTCAGCAACTTAGCCGTTCTAGCCTTCACCTCAAGGTTAATAATATTCCCCACTTTCCTTTTAAGTCGTTTGACCAACAGGTATTTATTGACTAATCACCTGTCTAGACTCCTCTCATCGCTTTGAGGAATGCAGAAGTTGCATAAGATATAAATCATGGTCTTGTTGGGCCTCATCTCGTTAGGTGAAAAAATAAAACAAAAAATACACACAACAACCCAAAAGAGAGCCTTAAATAACTAAGACCTAAATCACATGCATCTGGTTTCCTTTGAAGAGAAGGAAAGAAGATATAAGCCTTCCAGGAAGGTGTGAGAGATCCTAATTTTGTTGAGCTAGGGACATAACAAGTCATACCTAAAGATGCCACACAAATGGATCTGGTAACTTCTCAATCCCAAAACCATTGACATGAAGGAATAGTGCATATGTTACAATGCTGTGAACACCCTTGTGGTTGATTCTAGATGAAGTATTTCAGTACTAGGAAGAAGCAGATGTTTTGTCGCATGCTTTCTATTTGGTGAACCGTGTTAAAAGAGGGAAAGAAAGATCCCTGCCTGTTGGATTCCCAAGGCCTGGAGAATTCAAAGCTTTGATTCTATCTGCTAACACATGTTAGTGGCTCTCTCCTTGCAAAGGTCACTCCCATACCCATATCTCACTCCAGCCTTTCTGTGTCTCTTCCCCAGCTCCACCCTGACCTTTGCTCAGCTCAAGTTAGAGGCTTAGACTGCACTGGTAAGCTCTGAAGAGTAGATGGTCATTACCAATGTAATGAAAGAATGTCTGGAAGAGGGATCAGTGAAGGGTCATTCATAGGGACACTGTTTATGTTACTGCCTCTGGCTCATTGACTAATAAAGTAGCTCTTATTTTTCTTTCTACCCCATGGCATCTCCACAAATTATCTCCAGTGTGCCATAATCCAGAGGCATCATAGTAGGCATAGAAGGGAGAGGACGAGCTTTGGGAAAATATAGTTTTGGGTACATACACGTACTACCTGCATGACCCAGAAAATGCTACTTAACCTCCTTTGAGTCTTAATTTTTCCATTCATAAAGTGGAGATACTTTCTATTTCACATGGCAGTCATGAATATTAAAAAAGAAGTACGTAAGGCAGTGGCCACACTGCTGACTACCTGGGCGATCCTCTACCTTAAGTGTCTCCTAATTCACTCCTTTCTCCGTATTGTATGCTACGGCTGGCAGTGAGCAGGTGCAAAGGGAGCTGGGCTGGGATTGGCAAATCCCTCGTCCATGTCTTTCTTCTTCCACCCGCCCCCCCCCCCCCCCCCCCCCCCCCCCCCCCCCCCCCCCCCCCCCCCCCCGAACCACCTTGCCCCACCACCTCTGCATTTGCAAGGCTCAGTTCCAGCTCCATCTTCTTAAAGCAACCCTGCCCTGCCCTTCCTTGCTCTATGCACACAGTTTGGTGCTACACACTACTACCCTCTGCTCACACTGACATAAACATATATCATCCTTTGACCAAACTGTAGATTTCTTAAAGACAGGGACTAACAAGTCTTATGATTAGATTTGGCCCTCGGTGTCTAGTCGGATACTCTACTGGCTTGTTGCTTGGTTGTTTCATAACAAACAGAGGGGCCAAACTGGCTATCTGTCAGGACTGGTGCCACCTTCTCCAGGCACTTTCAGCATGAGGAATCTAGCCCGCAGGATGGGGGGTGGGGAGAAAGGTACAGCAAGTTCATTGTCTACCTCCTTTCTGCTCTATTCCTGAGTTAACACCACTTTACATATCATTTTTGGCAAAGTGATTTAGAGAAGCTAAGCAGCCTGGTTGAGCTTTCCTGAAGCCTAGAGACATTGGAGCCCAGCATGATTCCGTCTCTGTCTTGAACCAAACAAAATACTGTTACAGCAAACATGAAATCTTTTCTCTTTTTCACAAATGCTCTCCAGGCCTAACAAAGCTAGCAGTCACACTCCTTGAATCAAAATAAGCATCTGCCCTTTATCTCTTTATCCCACAATTTCCCAGCATTTTTGTGCAACAATAAAGAATGTGATTATTTTAACAATTAATTGTATGCTTTTATTTAGTGCTTTCTAAAGAGGATGCAAAAATATCAAAACATGAACTCAACCCTTTAATATTGATTAAACACAGAAACTATATAAACCTGCCTCTTATCTTCTGATACTGTGCATGGCAGTGTAAAGCATAAACTGTGCAAAGTATATAAGATGAAAGGTAATATATGATGAAAGGAAACTGAGTCACACGTAGGTGGGTAAAGGAAAGGGTTATTTTTGCTAGTCTGACTGAAGGAGAAG
Source organism: Suricata suricatta (assembly GCF_006229205.1). NCBI lineage: Eukaryota > Metazoa > Chordata > Mammalia > Carnivora > Herpestidae > Suricata > Suricata suricatta. Next base: position 27,958,403 of record NC_043713.1, on the reverse strand, counting down.
TGGAAGAGGAAGAAGAAGAAGGCAGAAGAGAGAGGGAGGGGGATAGGAAGAGAAAGAAGAAGAGGAAGAGGAAGAAGCAGCTGTCTCTTTAGCTTGTGGTATCACACACTACTTTGATAGTAGGAAGAAAGTCTGGGACCCTCTCCCTAAGGAAGTGTTACACATCTATAAATTCATGCATAATGGTACTTACAATTTCAGAAGGCTGTGGACCTGCTGAAGTCCATACATAATCCCATCTGTAACGTAAGGCCCTTTATAGAATTGGAGATACACGGAGAGGGGGCAGCAGAGGGAGGTGATGAAGTCAGAGGTATGGTGGACACCAGGTGAGAAGGCTGTTGGATCCAGGTTTCTGGCCCAGAAATATCATGTTTAGCTCTGGATCTAGGTGGTGGTAAGTCCATCACTGATAAGTTGTTCTGAGGATGCTGTGTGCAAACTCATGCAAATTCAGAAAACCCCCTTTGTTCTTTTCCAGCTCCTTGCAGCCAGTGACCTTGCAGCCAGTGACCTCAAAGGATTTCAGCCACAGGTAAGTCCACCAATCCTTTTGTGAAGCTCTGGAGAGTGAAGTGTTCTAGTTTGGTCATGACCACATGAATTTGGGGCCAGGGCAGAAACCCTAATCTTGGATTTCCAGTTTCTCTGACAGAGAGGTTGCCTCTATCAACCTTGACAATGACCTGGTAATTTGCCCTCTCCTTCCAGCTCCTCCTTCATGTCATCGCAAACAAAAGCACCTTTCTCTGCTGTCTTTCTTAATATTTTATAGTAGGGGGAAAATGTAGGCTGAGCTGGCAGCAGTGTGTGGTGGTGCACAGCCTAGCACAGGAAAAAGCTAAAACCAAGGAGGTAGAGGACAGGGTGGGGCTGGCTTTCTCCCATGTATTTCTCTTTTTGGGGACAGGATGCTTACATTTCTGAAAACTTTGTGTGCAAATGACTTGCAGTCAAGGTGTGGTGGCCAGGTTAATCTCAGACTCTTGCACAGACAGATGGTTGTGTTTTGCCAATCATGGGAAGGAAATAGGCCATCATTATCTCTAACCTGAATGCTGTTTGGGGGTCATATCACAGGCAGACCATGTGAGGGAGGAGGCAAGCGCTCTCTGAGAACCCCCTTAGCCGTGGTAATGTTGGAAAATCACGCTCCCTGTCTCTGAAAGGGTAGTACTGTTAATGCAGGAACACATAAGCATCAACACACATACACACAAATACGCAGCAGTCACACTCAGGTCATTATGTTCCCCATGGACCCCAGTGGAGATACAGCATGTATACAAAGAGAGGTAACCCCAAGACTGACAGCCGTGGTCCTCCATCCCTGCCCCTGTCCCTCTTTTATTTATTTTTTAAATTTTTTAAAATTTTAATATTTTTTTCTTTTTAATTTATTTTTGAGAGAGAGAGAGACAGCGTGAGCAGGGGAGGGTCAGAGGGAGAGGGAGATACAAAATCTGAAGCAGGCTCCAGGCTCTGAGCTAGCTGTCAGCACAGAGCCTGACACGGGGCTCAGACCTAAGAACCATGAGATCATGACCTAAGCCAAAGTCAGACACTTAACCGACTGAGCCACCCAGCACCCCCCCAGCCCCCGTTCCTCTTTTAATATGAACCTGCCACTCCCCAACCAATGCCCTCCCTAAGGTCCCCATTGTTCTGTATCTCTGTGGGGAGATACCATAGCTCATGGCAGAGAACTTTTGGGACAGAGCAAGAAATTTTCTAGTAGCAAGAATTTCATATATTGGTAATGTTTTCTTCTTTAAGTCTGTTTCACATCCACGAGCCCACCATGGCTTCACTATACTTCTACATGCGGTACATCCTGTGTGTTCCCTCTTCCTGCAGGAGAACCCAGGATGGGGATCTTGATAAGAAATGGCCTGAGATCACACAGAGAACTGGGGACAAGAACAAAGAGTAGCAAATGAGAGGCTTGAGAAAGAGAATGAACAAAACAAAGGGCTCCAAGGGTGAGAGTCAAAGAAGAGTCCTTGCCCTGGTTTGGGATGTGGTGCCCTTCTGTTGCTCCTTGTTGACCCGTTGTTGATGCAGTGAGGTCTTAAAAATGGATACCCAGTAAGCCTCTTGACAACTATTGAAAACTGATAATCACTTGTTCACATATTCACACAAACTTCCAGGTGAGCTAAGGGAATGTAAAACAAAGATGAAAGAAAATCAACATCTACCCGTGTCCCATCCATGGCTATACTCACATGCAGTGGCATCCCAGTTAAAGATTCATTTTTACCTGAAAATTTATAGAAATAAAGAGGAAAAAAGGCTTATGATATGTTTCATGGCTTGAAAGGCATATAGGAGGGACTGAGTTTATGGTAGGGTGTGTATATATGTTTGCCTGTATGGTTTTGGCATTGATTCTTTCTGAGGTGGTCATATTCTTGTCGCATTTGTTGAGCCACATTTCTAGACATTAGATTTAAAGTGAGTTATTAAAGGAAGGAAAGGTTAGATATATTGGGGGTATGTCCATAACATTTGAGGCTGTGAGGCTAGAAAGGCAGCATCTGTGCTCCCACAGATAGCCCCTACAGTAGCCGGTGCAGATGGCTCACTCTCCTGGTTCTGTCTGACCTTTCCACATTATTCCATTTGTGTGACCTCCTCCTGAGGCTGGAGACATAAATGCATATTTTTCACTCCTCAGGATGTGTGTTCCTGAGGCCAGGAAGCCCCAGGAATCTTGTGGGCAGAGTGTAATGCCCAGATCAAAGTTAATTCTCCAGTGTTATTCCTAAATCAAAAAGGCCCGGATGTGTCTCAAGTCAACAGCACCCTTTTGGGTGCTCTTCCAAACAGAAACCAAATGCTGCCCGCGTGCTTTGGGCTACCTTCTCCTGACCCCACTGCACCAAATTGTTGGCTTTTGTTGTTACTTTCCTCTTTTCATTTCAGATGAAACTGAACCCCATGCATCCTGATGTCTGCAATAATTCATGGACATGTTCCCTTCCAGGAACTGTGGGGGACTTTTGGGAGGGGACCTCACTAAGACATCAAGGACGCATCCCTCCCCACCCCCCACAGTTACACTGACAGGGTAACTGCAGTCAGGCCTGTCAGCTTTCACAGGATTCACATTTACGTGCATGTAAAGGATTTTCTTTTCTTTGGTTCCTGTTCCTCCTGCAACCACATAAGGAAAACAGCCACAATCTCCTCTCTAATCTTTGATGGCCCTCAGCTCTGAAAGTGTGGAGCAGCAACTGTGTTGGACTAAACTCTTTTGTCTCCTTGTCTCTGTCCTTTCTGCATCCAGATAGAGAAGGGGAGGGTAAGGAAGTGACTGTCTTTTTCCCCACGACTATTGGTTTGTAAAGACACAATACTCATTCCTGGAAATAAACACATTACTTCCAAAGAAGACCCTGATGATGGATGCTAAGGTTCTGAAGCTATTCTCTGAAGGGAGAATAGTGTTGAGTGTTCTTCCTGGACTGGTGCACTTGGCCTCTAAACTGCACAGGATGGAACTGTCTCCTAGAGTCAGGCCTGGGCTGATGGTGCTACCATTCTCTGGTAGTTTTAAAGGCATGGGTGGAAAAGCTTCTAGAATCCACAGTTGAAGCCCCCAGACCCTTCTCTTCCATTTGGTTCCAGCCCCCAGCATCTTTATTTTCCATTATCTTGGGGTTTTGTTTTTGGGGATTTTTGTTTGTTTGTTTGTTTTTGCCTTTAGCCTTTTGAAGGAACAGATGCACTGAGTTTCCTTTTCTTCTTGTCTTTGAATGGTTGGAAATGGGAATCCTCATTCCTTTTTGCCAGACCATCCCTCTCTACCCTCTATGAAAATAAAAGTAGACATCTTATTCCCTTTAGTAAAATCCACAATCAAATGCTTTCTTCTCTGATTTCCTTTTATTCTCCTCCCCGCCAATATAAAAGCTGTAAGGATTCACCGTGAAACTTTGGAATGCATGAAGTCAAAAGGTACAAACTTCCAGTTGTAAAATAACTAAGTCCTAGGGATCTAATGAACAGCATGGTGTCTATAGTTACTAATACTGAATATTTGCTAAAGGACTAGGTCTTAAAAGGTCTTATCATGAGAAAAATGTTTGTAACCTGCGCAGTAATGGACATTAACTGTTAAAAATGTAATTTAAGGGGCCCCTGGGTGCCTCAGTTGGTTGAGCGCCTGACTGTTGATTTCAGCTCAGATCGTTATCTCATGGTCCCTGGGTTCCAGCCCTGCATCAGGCTCGGGATTCTCTAAAACAAAAACAAAAACAGAACACCTGAAAAAATATATATAACTTAAAAAATAAATCTGGAAAGTACAGAAAAACATTAAAAAATCTCCTCTAACTCCAACCCAGAAAAATAGATAATGACATTTTGGGAGATAGTCTTATAGTCTTGGTTGCACATCAATAAATAGGCATCTAGTGGATTTTTTTAAATGTGACACCATATTTTATACGCTTTTTGTTACGCTCTTCTCTGTTTGCGTGCTTTCCGGGCCACTGAAGCACCTTCTACCAGCTGGCTGTTTTGATCTACTTGCTGCTTCCATCATATATCTGCCACTCCCCCCTTTCTAGACATCGTATTACTTTTGTGGGCTGAGATCTCCAGGAGCAATCACAAGCTGAGAATGGCGGCCACCTGTCAGCCCAGGCCTGACTCTCAGAGATAGTTTTATCCTGTGCAGTCCAGAGGCCAAGTGCACCAGTCCAGGAAGAACACCCAACACGATTCTCCCAGCTTCAGAACCTTAGCATCCATTTTTATTACTTAAATTATTTAAATAATTAAACCACTGCCCTCATCTAGGATACAAGTAGCCTCCAAGGCTACTTGGCATTTAGTTCTTTGTTTCTCGGTTCATGCAGGGATGTGAAGACTTGTTAAACTTTGCAGTGAAGTGTCCACGTGAACGTGCCCATGGGCATTTGTGTGCACACTTACAAGGGGCGGGGATGTGGCAAAGAAATAACCGTAGTATGGGGTCCAGACTCAGATGCAGGGCTTCACATGCCCAGTGGCTATGCTGGGAAAGTGACCTTGAAAAGACCCATTCCTTCCAGAGGAGAGAGCCCACTAAAGGGCTTGGTCCTCACCTACTTTACACACTCCCCATAGCCTCAGAGGAGAGGAGGATACTTCCTGTAGAAAAGAATGGAGTTTTACTTCAAGTGTGCCTCCTGACAGGATTCTGTGGGGCAAGTATAATAGCTGTCCTATCGGGGGTAGCCATGTGTAAGGAATTTCTGAAACATCCACTGCTATTATGGCTAAGGGTACAATGTAGTGAAAGGTAAGAAGGAAAGACGTCAAGAACATACAGAAAGATATTTTTCAATTGTCTAGAAAACAGAGTTTTCTGTCATCAAGTTGCCATTTTATTCAAAGGCACCCATGGAGACCTTTATGTGGCACTTCTTGCTGTGCAGACTCCTCCCCAGAATTCCTCTGTTCTGTAATGTTCTGCCACTGATACCAGCTTTGCAACCCTGGGAAAGTTACCTAATGTATTTAGTCCTCATTTTCCTTATTAAAGAAAAAAAGTTGCATAGCTAATCTCACAGATAGTGGTAAGGATCCAATGATACAATGTTGTGAAAGCAGCCTACTGTGATGCCTGCCAGCCTAGTGAATTTAATTTTTTTCTTCCATTAGTGAACTACAGGTTAATTTATTTAAGAATGAAAGAGAAGGAGAAAATGTATCTATACAGAGTAAGCTGGGAAGTCTTCCAAGTGGAGGTGTCCTTGTACCTGGGCCAAGTGAGTGGTAGTGAGGAGGTGAACTTATTCCAGGGCAGGGGAAGCCCAGATGAAGATCAAAACAAGGTTGGAGATGCTTGGGAATGTTCTGAAGACTTGGAGTGAAGGTAACAGTTGCAAATTAAGTTGGAACCAAATTGCAAGAACGTCTTAAATATCTGGGGAAATAGTTGGATTTTTTTTTAAATGAGCAGTTATTGAAGTTTTCAAACTTCTACAAAAGTAGGTATAATAGTATAATAAACTTCTATATATTACCCAACTTTTATTATCTATTATCCAACTTCAGTGGTTTGTTGCTACCAAAGCCCTGGTTTGTAGCATTTGCTGATTTCTGTGGTTTAAATATCCCCATCATGACCAATTCTAAGCTGCCAGTGATTTAACAACCTGTTCACAAAGACCTTGACACTCAGCCTTCTGGAGCTGATATGATTGCTTTCCAGCACACTGCTTGTCCAGCTTCAATAATAATTACCTTGTGCCAATCTTACTTTATACTCCAAGATATAGATACTTATCTATCTGTATATGTATGTATACATATGTACATATATACACACACATAATGGATATATATAAATATGTAGATATACACACATATATAATTTTATATATACATATATGATTTTATATGTATATAACCATAATTTTAACTTTAATTTGGGGGGGGAATATTTTTTTTAAATCCCAGTCATTATGTTATTTCACTCATAATTCTTCAGTAAGCTTCTCTAACAAATAAGGTTTTTTAAAAATACAGTCACAATGCTATTATCACATCTATCAAAAGTAATAGTAACTTCATATTTGCTAATAGTAAGTCCATATTCAGATGTCTCTGATTACAGCGACATGTTATTTTACAGCTGATTCATGTGAATTGGGATTCAGAGTTTAGATCTTAAAATCCAGCTGACGGTGGAGCAATCGAAGGTTTTAGGATGGGGAGGAGCCAGTGCTGTGGCTAAGACGATTCTGACATAGGTAGTATGTGAGATGAAGTGAAGAGGGGACCCAGTAATGAGTCTGTGCCATGGGTCTATTTGAGACATAGGGAATCCATCTGGGCTGGGGTCAGTGGGACTGATGCTGAGGGGTCGAATGCCAAAGAAATTATGGAAGCACAATCAGTGGACCCAGCAGATACTTGGCTGATTAAAGAAATAGCAGTACCATTAAGCAAAACAGGGGCCCAAAAAGAAGTGTGGACTGAGAAGCTGCCATGTTCATCCCTGGATTAAGAATAATTATGGCCCAGTGTTCAAAGGAGGAGAGTGTTTTCATCCTTAAATGAACCTTACTCCATTTGTCTTGGGCCCCATAGTCATTTCTGCTCATAACATCATCAGGGAATAGAATCATCTGCATAATATCCTGTGCTCCAGAAGTTTTTAATGCAAGACCCCCCCAAATATTTTGTGAGGAAAAGCTGCTTTCTAGGAAAATATGGCCATGGAGCTTCTAAGTAGAAAGATATCCTAGCTGCACACCTCTCCAGAGAAGGGGCCATGACAATAGCCTGTGGCTCCATGATGTTCCATGTTTTTGATGGTACAAGTGGGTGCCCCACACTGAGAAGTAGGTTGGAGATTTAGAGCTTTCTCCCAGGTACTTTCTTGTTGGCATGAAATTGCTGAGTTCCTAAGTTACTTGTTCTTTTACGTGATTATGTCTTTTGCAACAGAATCACAATGATCTGACTCTATTCCAGTGGACACCCGCCTCCTACAAGTTCAGCATCAACAGTTGTAAAGATTAAAATGGAAGCTCTGGATTTTCCAGAGCATCCATCTCATATTTGACTCAAAAGGAGTTGGTGTTAATACATGTTCAAACTGCCTTTGGTTAAGTGTACGTATGGCAAGGTCTTACTAAGAGTATAGTATATGCTGGAAAGTGTTCTTTGAACTTTACATGTATTATCTCAGTTAATCTTGCAACACCTTTGTGAAATCAGTATTAATATTATCCTCACTTTACGAGCAAGCACAGAGAAGATAAGGTCACAAAGCCCCTACCTGACAGAATTGGGATTTGAACCCAAGCAGTCTAGATCAAACTTCTGTGTCCTAAACCACTTCTGCGATGCCACCTTAAATCAGAGCTTATCCATGCTGTTAAGTCAAACCCAGACTGACCAGTGATAATACAAGGGTAAGCAGCCTCATCTTTACTTTTGTACATTGTTTTCAGTTTTCTTAAACTTTTCCAGGTTCCAGAAAAAAACAATTCGCACATCTCAGAGAAGTAGGGGGAATTGCTGCAGAGCATTGTGAACCCTTCCATCTAAGCAAAGAATTCTGTTGTTCTCATCCCCATCCTTCCCAAATTCCCAAGTGCAGAATCATGATGGCAGTTGCTCCTTCCACAGAGGAGGAAACTGAGTTGAGGCAGAGGGGGACAGTGTAGTCTCACAGCAATGAGAAAACAGGTTGGCTTGGTTTGAGTTCACCACATAATATCTACTTCACCATTTGGGGAAGAGTCCTTCCAAAGCAAGACAGTACATACGGAAGGCCCACAGCTGGTGCCAACTCCCTCCCTCCATTTCAAAACTGAAAGACACACTAGTGAGCACCTAGAGGAGGGACTCTCAACCTTGACTGCAGGCGGGAGTAATGGGGGGACTTGTAAGAACTACAGAAGCCAGACCTCACCCCATCAGTTAGTCTGGGTGGAGTTTAGATATTGGTGTTTTCAGAAGCCCCCCAGGATCTAAATCAGCCTCCTCATTTTCTAGACAAGACTGTATCCCAGAGAAAGTCTTGAAGAAGAGAGAAGGTAAAGGCCTCACTTTCTAATAGCGTGTCCCCTGTGTCAGGAAGGTGCCACGTGCTTCACTTGGCCTCTGGAGCCTAATCCCCACATCAGGCCCTTTATCAGGCATCTCACTCTTCCCCTTTAACCAGGAAGAAACCCCGGCCCAGATAGAGGAAGTAGAGCTAACCATGGGTTCTCTAAAGCCTATGCCTGTGCTAGTCCTCTGCTTTTTCCATTCAACAGTTGAGATTTGACCAGTAGTTTAAACTAGCTAGTGATGGTGTTTGGGTTTATGGTCTCCTCTGCTACCTAGCCATTCTTTCTGAATTCCAAACGTTATCTAAACAGATCTGGGTTTTTGACAGCACCCCACAAGAGAATGCATTTAGTTGACCAGCACACCACATCCCCTGACATCAGGAGCGAGGCTGACACACATGTCCTCATTGTTAAGGTTCTTGTTTGATAAACGGATGCCTTTTTCTCAAGGCCTTTCTTATGGCTTGCCTCCTACCAGCTGCTATGGACCTTTACTCCTTGATTCAATACTATTCAGAATGTGGGGTGCAGAGCAGTGCTGGCCAGTGTGTGTTTCTAGCACACCATGAGATACATCTAGAAACAGAATATTTAGAAATTTTTATAGCCACTTGATAGTTTCATGATATCCAAGCATGTGATCATTTTCCTACTGATTTATTTTCACAGTATTTTACCAAAGTAACCATACAAAAATATGGGTCAGGATAAAAACATCTGGTCATTTATCAATGAATGTTTGAGAAGCTCTGTTCTAATTATGAAGTTTCTAATTTTATCAATAGGGTATGATCTTATTCTTTTTTTCTTTGCCTTTTTCTGTGAGCTCACGTGAACATATTTGTTTAACGAGTAATATTCCCCCCTCCGCCCTAAAAAATGGCTCCTAACTGTAAAACTGCCTTTCTGTTTGTAGGATACTTACAGAAAACATGGATATTTCCCCCTAAGTCCTAAGACACCCCACTTAATTATTTATCTTACCAGCATGGATATCTAAGACAAAAATAGAACATTTTTAACAAAAATTTTTTGCTCACGTGCATACGCCTACCCTGTACTCAACTGACACTGTTAAAACTTTTCTTACATGAAATCAGAAGCTTCGTACTACAGGTATACCTCCTTTGCACTGCCTGCCTTGACACTGTCTTTGTTTTGCTAAAAAAAAAAAAAACAAAGCCAGCATTGGCATTTGGATTTGGTCTTGGGGAGAGAAGTTCTTTAGGTGTTTCTAGAGTGTCTGGTATTTCAGTGGAATATTCTGAAGTCTTAATAAGTTCTCTTGGGATACTAAATCTTTTTAGTGAATATTTTCTTTCTCCCAAGATGCTCTGACCATCTGAAAGCCTCATACAAGTGGGCTGAACTTAAACTTAATGTGCAAAAGTTCACAGCAGGAAAATTGATAGATGGCAGGTGGGTGTTGGGAAAGAAGGGGTTATTCATATGCAGCAAGTTTTCCCATTTTATTAGAGGACTCAATAGAGGTTATCCCTGCTAGTATATTCAAAAATGGTTGAGCCTTTCAAAATCTGATTTAAGCTCAACTTTTCAGAATAGAAATGTAAACCAAGTGAGGCCAACCAGTGGGAATTAACTTTGAATATGACTCTCTTCTCTTTCAACTGTAGTCTTCTCACCTAAAAACAAAACAAAACAAAAAACTTAGTGACAAAGGTATAGGACTGGCTGATTTCTGTCCTCCCTTGAGACTGAAGCCATTAATCACTCTTGACTGTTTCCACTGTCATCATGTTTCTGGTTTTCTGTTGCTTTTTTCTCTAGACCTTTTGGCTCTGGGAGCCTCAATGTGAGCTTCTTAAAAATTGCCCTGTAGTTCTGCTCACTTGAGGCCGAGGGCTCACTGATGTTTGATGATGTATCTCAAATATCTGTGTTTATTAGTGGATTGAGTCACAGCATCAGATTTCCCTGAGCCTAGATTTTAAAACGATGCATCATTTTGTTCTTTGTATTTTTAGATCTAGAAATGACTCACATGCAGGAAATGCAAATTCACAGACTACCTTAGAACTTGAAAGAAGGTGTCCTCTTCATATTTGCAGGATAATTTTCAAGTCAGGCTCATGAGAAAGATGGCCCAGCCCTTCAACTCCTTTTTAAATACTGCCTGGCTCACATTTCAACCCTCTTGTTCTGTCACCCATCTACCCAGTCCCTCTCCTACCACCTTGTTCTAAACAAAAGGGATCCACTGAGAGGCATGGGGAGACCCCACAGGAGAAGGGCCCCTCCTAGTGGAACAGCTTGCTGTCCTCAAGCAGCACCTTCCAGCCATCTGCTGGCCTGTGTTTAGAGGCTATATTAAGCCTGCAAACAACCTCTACCACAGTTTTCTGATATTTCCCTGATAATGACCATCTCCTTCCTCCACTTTAGCTCTGCACATGAACTTCCTTTCACACCTTCCATCTCCCTGGAAATATCTATCAGAACCTCTGGCCAAACCACCAACAGGTATCCCAAGCCAATGATGCATGAGACAGAAAAACCTGATATGATGTTGTTATAATCTTTATTATTATAAATAGTAAAAAAGGATGCTTATTTTGAAACAGATCATAAACCTTTCCCACCCTTATGTATCCAATATCTAGCACAGAGAACATTTCCTTTAGTTTATCATTTAGTGGTTATGAGCACCAATGCTGGGCCCAAACTGATTAAGACAGAATTGCAGGTCTGCCGTCTACAAGCTGGGTGTCCTCCCCAAGTTATGTCACTTTCATATGACCCAGATTCCTCAATAGTGAAAGAAGGGTACCTATCCAATGGCATTTTTGGGAGGACTGAATAGATAGATCCAAAGGACTGTGTCTGGCATATGGTAAGCACTTAATCAGTGTGTGTTATCATACTTACTACTTTTGTAAGTTATGTACTTGGAATGGAACCCAGACTTCTGAAATCAGGTTCAAGCACAAACTGCAGCTGTAGGCTACAATTTGAGAGTACCAAAGAATCAAAAAACATCATCAACAACAACAAAACCTGGATCTCTCCAGATCTTTTCCAATCTTTTCACTAGTTTTTTCCCAATGCTTGCCAATCCAAGTGAGCAATGGTAGGTACTTTGGCCCTGAATGAATGATCCTAGCAGGGGAGGGAGGAGGATAGAGATGGACAGGAATAGACAAGGGATGGAAAGGGACTATTGCTGGGAGATGAGAACACCCAGAAGTGCCTTCATTGATTGCTTCCTTCTCTTACCACCCATGGCACTTTCTGAACTAACATTTTCTCTCTTTCCCCTGTTGAAGTAATAGCCAGAAATTATTAAAAGGAGCTTAAACAAATGTCTCAAGAGCTTTTTAACCACCAGAGTATTGTCTCATCTGAACCAACCCCCCTGGGTCCAGTGACCCTCAGCACAATTCTGGATGTCCACTTTGGCTCTCACCCTGTAGAAGAATTATAGGCACAGTGACTTACTGCCTGGAAAAGCCAGCGAGGAACTGTACCAAAAGGCATTTGGATGGGGGCTGTTCAGAGAGATGGTGTTAGGGCTTGGGGATTTGGGAAGATTTTATGTGTAGCCTTTCATACCCATAAATTCCATTGTTACTATATTAAAAGTATGGAAGGGGTGATTCACACAGCATGTGGGTTCTAGGTTTTGTGGGCCATCAGACTGACACAGCACCTGCAGAAGAGACACCCTGGCCACAGCACTCCTGTCTCTGGTAAGCAGTCTATCACTGACAGGGCAAGGAGCTTGCTGATGGAAATGAGGTCTGTGCCCAGACACCAGTCTTGTCTGTACTGTGAGAAAACACAGCTGGCTACATAAATTTGGCTTTCCTGCCCTTCTTCTGGGTAGCAGCAGAAATGCCAAAGTGAAGACTGGGGTAGGGGGTGAGCATTGTGTAAAGGAAAGAATCTGCATGCTTCCAACAAAAAAGTCTGTGCTCAGTAAGTATTTGTAGAACCCATTCTAGGTATGCATGTGTGCACCCCAAGAGTGTAAAGAGATCACTCAAATATTCATGCATCTAAATTTTTATATTTCTCTAATGCCATCTAGCCTGTGGTTAGAGTGAAGATGTCTTCTACTATTTGATTTTTGAAACTAACAAATTTCATGAGCCTTCTTTAATACAACCAAATCTTTGGAGGTTTACTCTTCTTTCACCATTGCTTTATGCCCTAACAGGAGTGTTCAGGTATCTCTGGAGTTGGGACCAGAAGTATGTAGCTTTGAATTAAATCGAAGTTTGATCCTCCTCCACCTCCAACCTCCTACAATACTGGCATCTTGTGACAAGAGACTAAGGCATGGAGCCCGTAAGAGAAGTGGGGACAGTGTAGAAAAAAGAAATGCCTGTAAAATCTCAGCCTGCAGGCGTCTGGAGAGACAGCGCATTTCATTCTTGATAAACTCCAGCAGAAAAGAGCAATCAGCCAAACGAGAGCTGGACAAATTAAATGGCTGAGTATTATTTCAAAGGAGAGCTCGGGCAGCATCAGAAATTCCCCATCAGCTGTAATAACGCCAATTACTTTGCCAATTGCAGATTCCACCGTGATGTGTTTAGTGCAATCAGGCGTCGGACTCTTGCAGGGGCCTGATGGGTTTTGTTTACTGTGAATGTGCATTTGTAGAGAATCTTATGCACCCAAAGGCTTCGAGCTCTGAAAGTACTCCTCTCTGTCAGATTCATACACAGCTGAGGGAGATTATCTCTGAGGTGGAGGCAGGAGCAGGCTGGGCATGCTGGACCCAGTGCCCCTTTCACTGGAAAATGCCTGGATTTAAATACAAAGAGCACAGCTGGGTGTGGTAATTCTTAGTGAGTGTGGTGATCTCCAGAAAACCTGTTTAGATTATGAAACCAGTAAATAAATATATTTTTTCTGATTACAAGCGAAGCTTCTTGGCATGTTGGAATGTTGGACAGATCACCATTAAACAGTAATAACAAACGTGAAGCTCTGGGAGGAGAGAACTCGCCAAGAGTTCATTAAGCCTTAAATACTGACAAATGGGGATGTGGGGGCTTTCATTGTCTCCCTTTGAGAATCATTTGGTTGGATGTCAAACATACAGATCATTTCAAATATGAGAAGAGATTGTAAGAGAGGAAGATATCCCTCCTCCCTGCAGCATTTTAGCGAGGGAAATAAAATTTGGAGAGTGTACAGGAACATTGATTTTCTATTTACATTTGGCTCAGTAGAAATTAATGGGTGTGTGGCTCCAGCTACTTTGGGGAGTGAGCTGTGATTCTCCATTTACACTCCCAATTGAGGAAGGCGCTAATCATGGGCATTTACTGAGCGCTTTGGCCTGACTGGCAGCTGGGGTGGAAGCTGTATCTGTGGCTGCCGGGGGTGCAGACGAAGAGCTAAAGGCTGATTTGATTCCACTTGTGCTCAGCTGTCATCTGAGGCCAGAGCCTGGAGGAGAATGGGAAGTCATTCTCTTCCCTCTGCTTTGTGACAAGCAACCTTTGTGTCATCTTGGGTTTTTTTTTTGTTTTGTTTTGTTTTGCTTTTAACCTGCCTCTTCTCCTTCCTGACTATGATAAAAGTTCCCTCGCCTGGGGAAGTAAGGATTCTCCTGAATTCAAAGGCTGCTGCCATTGACTCCAGAGAGTGTCTCTGGGCTCACCGAGCCGTCCTCTCCCAGCTGCTGCTGAAGGCCCCCTGCCCACAAAACAAGCATCAGGGCAGGTTCTATTTTAGATATAAAAGCAGACATGGGATCAGGCAGGGACAGGAGATAGGTTCGTAGGATATCAGGTTTGCATGGCATGGCTCATTCTATGGGCTTTAGCAGCCTTGCAGATAATTCATTCCAGGAGAAAGAGTATGTATGTGGTGTGTGTGTGCGTGTGTGTGTGTGTGTATGCATGTACACACATGCACACATATATGTACACATGCTTGTTTCCCCTAAAAAAGGTGCTTCAAGCAGTGCATTTGGTTTGACACCAGCCTTTCTGCAGGTGGCAGCTATTTAGATAACGTCCCTGGCTCTCAGATAAGAGACAGAGCTTGTCTCCCGCAAACCCTTAGGGATGACAATGGCCCTTGGAAATTATGAGATAACATACAAAGCATTAAATGGGGGCGAGGGCATCAAATCATGCCATGCGTACTCAGCATCAGCAACTCTACAACTAATGACAAAGGAAGCTGCCATGTCCAGCCTCCTCATCAGCACAACCTGGAAAGTATTCAGGGACCTGTTTGTCTTTGGGGAGATTGTTTATTCACAAGTGAACTCAGAGGACAGCTCTGGCTTGGTGACACATCTTCTGCCATGGACAGGGTTGTTCCAAGACACAATTCATCAAAAGTAATCTCAGTGGGGTGTGATCATGTGTCTGCCCCCTTGAAGCTGAACTAGTCTCCGAGCCACTAACAGCTCAGCCAAGAAATTAAACTCTCCTCTTGCAGCAAATAATCATCTCCCATCTTCCTCTAGAATATCTTTTTTTTAATGCCATAAACAATACAGTGTGTTAAAGAACTTGGCTCTTGTGTCAGTCTTAGTGATTCTACTTTTGAACCTGAATCAGTAATAGAATACCTCATCAGGATGTCTGTTGATATTTGAACTCATCTTCACTAGGTACAGGACCACCTACCAAAAGTTGTGGCCAGGGAGACTTTTTAAAAAATTATTTAATTTCTCACACTAGTGAAATTAGGGGAGATAGGTTCTAACCACATATACAGGCTATGAAACAATTTTTAAAAAGCTTGTGTTTATGTAGCCGTTCTATAGACCTTGAGTGCCAGAATCCTGTGAAACAAGCAAGGATAGTGAATTCCACTTTACAGAAGAAAAACGTAGAGGCTTAGGCTAATGAAGAGAGTTGCTCAAAGTCTTCAGTTGTTTAGTAGTAAAGTGACAGTAAGGATTTACCATGACTTTCAGACTCTGAAACCCTTCCCCCCTTTTGTTATTTGCTGTCTTGTCCACAGACATAAGATGGCAGGGCAGATGGCATTGTTTACCCTTAAATGCATTTCTATTTTACATAAAGAAGATATTTAAAATTTTTGCTAAACTAATTGTTTCCAACAGAAAACCTAGAACAATTGGAGTTCTTTGAAAAAGGCATATTTCTGGTTTACTTAGGAAGAATTTCCCAGCAAGGGTAGGAACTTACCTCCTTGTACCTAGTTAGTGCCCATCTCCAGATGTTTTTGAGTGGGATCTGAAAGGAAGGCAGTGTAGCAGAGGGGTTCTGCAGGTCCAGGCCCAGGTATGAGATTGCTAGCTTTGTGATCTCATTCAAGTTAGAGGATCTCTTTTAGCCTCAGTTTTTGTGTTTTGTTTTTGTTTGTTTTGTTTTTTGTTTTTATGTGTACAATGGTCGAAGCAACACTCACCTATCTGGTTTTAAGAATGATTAAGTAATGTAAGGGACCCAGCACTTTGCCTGGGATAGAGTATTTTCTCAATACATGTGATTGTGAGACCTCTAGAATTTGGAATTTCTTCAAGTCATTGCATCCTATGTGTCTCTTTCCCTGCTACCCTTTCCAAGCAAACACTGCACAGGTGAGGAACGTCAGCCCTGGGAGGCCCTTCCGGTGGCATCATTGAGAGCCTACAGCCACAATTCCCACTCCCAGCTTGGGGCCTGGAACCTTTTTATACTAACTTTAGATTCAGAAACCAGAAGAAGGTCATTGAAAAATGGAACTGGAATCCCCAGCAATGCTGAGTAACTCAAAGTGTACCTTTAGGGAAATAGTTCATATGTTTGCCAAAGATGATACATGGAAAGTGTGCTAGTGAGGATACTGTCCAAATAACACTTCTTCCACTCCATTATGCTAGATCCTGCTGGCATCTTGAAGAAGTCTTTACAGAAACAAGTGACGTGGGTGATCGGACTCTCTTAGTATGTTGTGAGTTCAATGCCTAGGTGGGTGTCTCAGTTTCTTTGTGGCCTGCAGATGACAGCTGAGCACAGGTGGAATCAAATCAACCTTCAGCTCTTTATGTGCACCCCCAGCAGCTACAGATACAGCTTCCCTACCAGCTGTTAGTCAGGCCACATGCCTCAGGTCCCTTATCAGATGGATGGGTATGATGCCTTAGAAGTTTTCCTCCAGCTCTATTATTTTCCCCTCTTTAATTCTATCCCATTCCATCCTCTCCCTTCCCATCTATCACAGCCTCTAAGAGATCAGACTTCCAGATTCTATAAAGAGTATAAATGAATGTTTTTAAGAATAAGTATAGCTCTTCTGGGGCACCTGGGTGGCTCAATTGGTTGAGCGTCTGACTCAGGTCAAGATCTCAGTCTGTGGGTTTAAACCCCGCATCGGGCTCTGTGCTGACAGCTCAGAGCCTGGAGCCTGCTTCGGATTCTGTGTGTCCTTCTTTCTCTGCCCCTTCCCTGCTCATGATCTGTCTCTTTCTATCTCTCAAAAATAAATAAGAGTTAAAGAATTAAAAAATAATAAGTGTAGTCTTCTATAGCTCACTGCTTGGGAGCACTGACTACTTAAGTTTTTACTTCCTCTGTACAAGATGTTCCTTGACCCACTTGGATCAAAACCTTTCCCTTTTGCTTTTTGATGCCTGCATATTTTTCCCAGAACTTTTAAAATGTACTTTTATATTCATATGTAGAAGTGGTTTCAATTTAAAATTAGAATCTGTAGCCCTTGGGTCTGTACAGATGCCTTTTGTGGGAAGAGCCATGTCACCTTTCAGGTGTATTTGATTCCTCTTAAGCTTCAGTACCCATTCCAAATATGGAGAAAACCTCATCTTTGAGAGTTTCATTAGCTTGGCAACCATTTCTCCTTTTGGAAATTTACTAGACTGTACATTTTATTACTGTTGTTAATTCAAAGGATGGTAGTTATTCTGTTTAATACCACACATAAGTGACAGCTTTCTAAAGCTCCCAAAGAGCTTCCCATTAAGCACCTCCAAAGTGACCCTCTAATTCCTGGTGAAAGATTTTCCACACTGAACTTAGCAAAGACCCTTGGTTTGCAGTAGATTCTCAGGAATATTTGTTGAGTGAATGAATGAATAAACTGGAGAATGAGTGAATGGTGTCACCCTGTGGTATTTGGGAATAACTTGTAGTTGGTGTGAGATAGAATTGGGTCTGAATTTTGTTTCTCCTTTTAGTAGGTGTAATCTTGAGAGAATGACTTAACTTTGGTTTGCTTCTTTGTTGAGTGGGGACATGAACTCCCTGTGAGTGTTACTAGAAGGATTAGAAACAACCAGTGTAAACTGCCTGGTACCAGGGTATGCCATTTAAAGAAGGCTTTTGACTCTTCTACCTCATGCAATGCTTGGCACCCAGTGAGCCTTGAGGAAGTGTTTGATGACTGAAGAGAGCCTAGCACCATTCATTTGAGGCCATGAGTCATTGGCATACAAAATCACACCTCCCTCATCAACTGGGCTGTGATTCTCAGTTGGGGAAGTCCCAGTCTTCTGATTGGCACATCAGTCAAGCCAACCAAGTGTTTATAGCTCTCTCTGTCTATTCTGAGCATGAAAAAGATTACCTGGGGGTTCCCTTCTTGAAAAGTCTAGAGACTCCTACTTTTAGGGCAGTAAAAGCAGCTCCAATAAGAAGATGACAGAACAGAGGGCTTTTCTCTGTTCTCAACAAGGACTCAAGTGGGGGAAAGCAAGATGGAGTGTGCAAAGACTGAGAACCAGGGCTGTCAGGTCTTCAGGATAAGAAGACAGTAGCAAGTATTGGCTAGGATCAGTTATTCTAGGGTGAGCACCCAGCGTGAGCAAAATTCTTGGACCACTAACTATCAGAGGAGTCCTAGGCAATCAGTCATAGGAGCCAGGATGTCCAGGACTTAATTCAACTTGGGAAAAAACAGGTGTATCTCAAAGGCTTAATCCAAGATAGTCAAATATAGATCACATGAGGAATGGCAGCAGGACATACAATTGCAAATATCAGGAACCTAGGCTTCAAAAATATATAAGAGCTCAGTAGGAAGAAGGTAGGGTTCTTGGGTGCAAGACAGGAGAATCAAACTAGAAAATATCTGAACCAACAAACAAAATCATTTTGTGGGCTTAATAGGGACTTTCACACTAAAGGAACATCTGGGTTTCCATCCTAGATGACTGTCTCTGCCTCTTCGTCTGTGGAGTCCAGAGTGGCTGGTTCTGTTCTCTGCCAGGGAAGATGATCAGTTTCTATACCAAGCTCCCAGGGAGTTGAGTTGTATAGGTTGACCCTGTAGTCATGCACTTCAGTTGGTAAGTAGTAGAGCTAATGAAACCCAAACCCAAACCAAGGGTTTCATCCCCTTGATGGCCAGTTACCTCTGCCTGCATGAAGGTGTGTTCTTACCAGCTCATCAAATGTCACATATAGGTCACTTTCAGAACACACTTAGGGGTTTTGTTTGGTTCTGCCCGTGCTTGGAGGAAGTTTTTTACTGGATCCCCTGAAATAGTGTTTCAAAGTTGATGCAGTTCTCTCTGTTCTTTAGCTAAAGATTTATCTTCCCTAAAGCTTTGTGAATTGAATTCATACCAAAAGGAATAGGCTTCCCCACTGTTGCAAAATAAAAAGTTATAGAGCAGATAAAAGAGCTTTGTGCTTTTATTAAAATGGTGGCAATCAGCCTGTTCATTTCCTCAGACTTACCTTGTCTACTCAAGGCCTAATGCCTCTCTATTATGTTTATCCCTCATGTTGACTTATACGAGCAGTGGCTGTCATTGACATGGCCACTGAAGATTAATAACATCAATGCTACTGACAGCTTGCCCAGGGGGTTGGAGCATAGAAACTGATAGATGGCAAATTGGAGGTTCAAGAAAAAGGTACAAAGAAAAAGGGTCTGGAAATAGATGACCACCAATTCTTCCTGGGAGTCAAATCAGCTGAGTACTTTAGTTTCAAAACTTTCTCCCTGGGGACTAGAGAGATGGCTTGATCCATGTGGATCAAGTGGTACCCACCCATTCTCTCCCAATGGTGTAAGGAGTCCCAAATAACACCCCTGGCTACTTGCCAACCAGTGGAAGCTTTTCTCTCGTACTTTTTTATTCTGGAAGAATAACAGCCAGCTGATTTCATTTGCCTGTAGGCCTTAATTGAGTTGAAAGTTGAATATCTTCCCTAACAAACTTTTGATTTTTTTTCCTATTATTGTAAAGCTGCATCCTTCCCACCTTTTTTCCCTTTAGCATTTCAAAACTGAGATAAACAATTTTGCTGATGCTTTTAAGATTTCTCTGATTCTTTCATTAATCTCCAGGGACAACAATAGGCCTCTAAAGGCTTTAAAAATGTTCCATTTTCTTGCCAAACTAGGAGGAAAAGAATCAAAAGAGGAAGTTAACTTTGTACAGAGATGTCCATTCTTCCTCTAAAAGTTTAAGAGCTGTCATTAAGAGCCTTATTTATCACCCCTACTAATGCCTGCCCTGAAAACCAGTAAACAACCAAAAAATGACTTGATCAGTTAACTTAGACTTGTTTTGATTCTCTGCAGAGCTCAGTTTGGCCCAGACATTTGGTGAGGGCACATAAGAAATGCTGTCTATAGATGCTCAAATCATTATCTGTCCCAGAGACCACCAAGCATCACCAAGGGGAGGCAAGAGTGACTCCCAGATACGAAAGCACTAACTCTTCACTTAACAGAGCTGAAACTGAGGTCCTCAATTGTTACATTCTGCTGTGAAGATCTTAGCTGATTGCTACTTTAAACTGCTGAGATGGGGCCTTGTGGTATACAACCCAGCATGCCTATGAAATCTGTGTGGGGGGGGTATATGTCTAACTACACATGGAAGGGACAGATAAAGGTTATGTTAAATTTGGATGTCAATAAATCATTTCCATCTATGTAGAGAAGCCTTGTTCCACAATTTTGAGAAATAACTGGTCATTATAAACTTTTTTAAAATTCCAATTTCTCTGAAAGTGTTCTCGCTCTTTATCGTATAATATAATTTTTCCCAGAATTTAATGGAGGATTTCTTGTTTTATGTGTTCTCATTCCAATAGTGTTTTATGTGAAAAGCAGGATGAAAATACTTTTGTAAAACATAGAAAGGTTATTAATTCTATATATTACTAGATTCTTTTTCTTTCTGGATTTGGCTCCAACTAAGAGGCTATCCTGTTACTCTCTGCCCAGTGAGGAAATGGGAAGTGGGAAACCACTTCCACAGGAATCTTAGAGTACTCTGAAATGTTTGTGTAGATCCTGTTAAAATGCTATATTAACAAGTTGTTATTAGGGCAAATATGCCCATTTTCTATATTCTTTAATTTAGGGGATCCACCAAAGTAACCTAAGCCTGAAGCTAGCAGAAGAAAAGTGAAGGGGTGACCTTTAGACTAAACTTATCCACTTTATCTTACATTTGATAGTGTTTTGTTGCTGAAAAAGCACTTTTCTAAAGATTGTTGCATTTAATTTTCACATCAAACCCACAACCCAGTCAGGGTAATTACTTTTATCCAAGTTTTAACACTAAGGAACTGAAAGTCAAGAGATTAAAAGATTCTCCTGAGCTCACAGTATTAGTTAGCAACCCTACTGGCTTGGAATTTACATGGATCTTCTGATTCCAATGCTAGAGTTCTTGGCAAATGCAAAATGCCAACATGTTGATGAGAATGAGAAGCACATCAATGCAAATGAAATAAAACAAAAGCAGTGTACTCATTCATTTGGTCATCTATGTGTGATATAAGTTGTATCACACATATTCAGTCAGCAAATTCTATTAAGTGGCTGCTGTTTGTGAGGCATTCAAGGAAAATGGTTTGAGAAATAGACCTTTAGTTGAATGGAGTCCTGATTATTTGTTTTCTTTCTTTAGACTTAGTTTCAGGAAGAAACGTTCACTTCCACCCTCTTTACAGATGTGGACACAATCTTTTTTTTTTTTTTTTTTTTTTTTAGTTTATTTATTTTTGAGACAGAGAGAGACACAGTTCGACCTGGAGAGGGGCAGAGAGAGCGGGAGTCACAGAATCTGAAACGGGCTCCAGGCTCTGAGCTATCAGCCTGGAACCCAATGCAGGGCTTGAACCCATGAACCATGAGATCATGACCTGAGCCGAAGTCAGACACCCAACCAACTGAGCCACCCAGGTGCACCCACAATCTTATACTATAGGTGATGCCCTAGGGTCTGTCAGGTCACAAGGTGTGCAGAAGCAAAGCAGGATGAGTTGGATCTTGAAGATAGACCAGGATTTTAATGGAAAAGGGAGAGTGAGCAGAGGAGGAGAGATTTATAACAAATATGTGTTGTATCTTCTCTGGTCTGGAGACTATCGTGGACTTTTTGTATTCCAATGTGATGCCTGGTCTCCCAGAGCAGAGCAGACATTAATACTGACATGAAACAAGCAAGTATAAATGTAGTGTTCATTACACTACTTCTTGCCAAGCACTTCCTGATCCTTTTCCTTATAATCCTTTCTTCCCCACCTGTCTTCTTCCTCCTATCCAGACACTTAAGAGCATAGGACAGGAGTGGGATAGGGTCACATTATAACATAACCCAACGTTGGCTTGAGAGGAAGTCATATATCTAGGTTTTGCTCCAGCTGCAGCTTCTTGACTTGTCCTGAGTGGGTCTAGTCCAAGGCCCCCATAACTCTGCAGTTAACACAGGCTATGAATGTCCTATTTCTGATACCAAATTATGTGTCTGAGGACTCTGTGATCCCAGTTGGCTATAAGTATTTATCAGATTTCATGGGCTATTGCATAGGCTTCTGTTTTGTTTTGTTTTTCCCGTTTATCTGGCTGATTAAGAGTCCTACTTCAGAAAGGCCAAAAGATCATTGTTTGGTATAATGGAAGCATTTTTTTTCTTCTTTTGGTCACATGTCTTTTCACAGAGATTTTATCTTAGCATGAGATAGGAACTGTAAAAAGACATTATTTTTGGATATTTGAACATTGCTTTTCATTTTCTCAAAGGAGTTTGCACATGATCGACAAAGACATATTAATCAAACCCACCTACGAGATGAGAAACCTAGACTCAAAGCTAAGGGGAGGGGGAAATCCTGGGTGCTCTAGCATGAGAAAAAACAGCAGAAATTAAGCTCAAATGTCTTATAAAATGAATCCTGAATAATCCATTTACATTCAAACATTTTGACAGTTTTTAGGCATGAGAGAGAGTGAGCAGTTTACACGGAACCCAAATTATCTCCAAATTGTTTGTTTGCTATTAAATAGCTGAAACAAAATGAAGCAAAACAAAACTCCCCTGGCTCTTCACTGTAGACAAGAAGAAGTTCTACTGCACAAGGACCAAGCTGTTTTGTCAGTGGAGAGTTACAGAGCTGCCCAGGTTTTGATTTTGTTGGGAACTTTAGGACTGGTCATGTATAGGAATCAAGGATAGGAAGCAAAATGTCTTCTGGAGACGAACACGGACTTTCTGGGTGGTGTAGACAGGTGCAGGCACATGGAAATAATATCACTTTCCATATAAGTATAGCTTTGGTTCTTTTAAGGCCCATTTATCTGTGGCTTCTATAGAATTTTAGCTCTAAAGAGGCTCTGATTTGATCTTTCTACTAATTCAAGAATTCAAGTAGGCATACCTACTAGGTCATCTCATCTCTGCTTGACTCTTTCCAGTGATGGAGAGCTTCCTGTTGGGCCAGGCAACTTATTTTGTGGCTAGACAGCTTTTATTGTTTGGAAATTAGTCACTATATAGAGTTCAAATCTATTTCATTGAAACTTCTATCTACTGTTCTATCGTAACTCCTACACACTAATTTGTCTTCCTCACCCACACAATAATTTTTCAACCATTTGAAAGCAGTTATCAAGTTCCCCCAAATCTTCCCATCTCCAAGCTGAATACCTCTTGTTTTTTTTTTTAGGCAAGCCTTAAAAGATATAGTCTCCATCTCCTCCTCAGTTCTATTCACCTTTCCCTAGAATATACTCTTCTGGTGTCTCTGTGACTCTAAACAAAGTCCTCAGAATTTGGCACATTATTTTAAATGGGCTCTGGCCAGTGTGATGTTATTGTTAGCAATATCCACTAAAATTTTCTACTTAAAACTCCTGCCATCTAGGATTATCATGACTATTTCAGGAACCGTTGCTAACTGAGAAAAAGCTTGTGGTCAAATGACATCATCAGTCTTGTTCCCAGAACAACTTGGAGTCATTTCTCCCCCATTCAAATCCTTCCATCTTCTTAAAAACAAATAAATAACCTCAGTGAACAATTTAGTAGTTAGAACAGATGCTATCACTTCGATTTTAGAAGGATTAGATAGCATTACTGACTGCTTACTAAACTAGGCTTGGTACTATTCTAAGCACTTTTCCTACATTAACTAACCAAATCCTCAAAATAACCCCTGAGAGTGGGTACTGTGAATGCTCTTTTTGAAAGATGTGAAGACTAAAGCATGGAGAGGTTAAGTAATTTGCCCAAGTTCATATGACCTATGACTGGGGGAAGTGAGATTCAAACAGACTGGCTTAGAGCCTTCATCCTGGTTTCTTGTTGGTGCACAGTTGGTGGTCAATGGGAAGAGACCCTCAGTCTCTGGGCGACTAGAGCTATGTTCTGTCCTCACCCCAATGTTGCCTTCCTGTAGTGGCAAGGTCTTTCCCTTTTGTTCCTTATACTAGATTTTTTTTTTTTCCAAATGGAGACTTAGGATCCATTAGCAGATTATAAATTCAATTTAGTGGGTTACTAGTAGTAGAAGGAGGGATGGAAGGGAGGAAGGAAGATAGGAAGGAAAAGAAAGAAAAGAGAGAGAAAGAGAGAGAAGGAGAAAAACAGAGGGATGGAAAGCAAAAGAGGTGGGGGATGGGAGATATCAAAATGCATCATACTAAGGAAATTGTCTTTCATAAAAATTTTAGTGTACATGAAACACACACAAATATACACTGCTATGTGTATACAGAGTTACAATAAAAAATGTAGTTTTTATTGTTTCTTATGGCCAAAGCAGTTAGAGAGGTCCCACCTATGTATTATATATGCCAGACTGTCCATATCTTTGCTCCAAAGTTAAATAGACTATAGGCACACCTAAGTTTTAGATCTGCACCCTTGATCTGTAGCCAGGGAGAGCATAACTTGCAACTAAGCTGAAGCTTTAAGCACAGAACCTTGGAGAGCAAAGAGGTGATAGGGGACTGAAATTAAAAATAAAAAGCTATTCTAAAGACAATTGAGTTTCCATTCAGCAGCCACATAGACTCCTAACTCATCACCTCAAGTAAGTCACTTCTCACCATAAGCTGTTTGCCAGAACCAGCCAGAGAATTGAGGAAATGCTACTCTTTTCCTTTGTGAAGCTTGACAAAATGACATTAATTTAGCCAGCCATGCAGGAAGCAATTGTAAATATAAATGTGTTTTACATATTCCTCCCAGAGGAGACTTGCAGTTTGCCTCCTGAACAGGCAGGGGATGCCTAGACACCTTGTATCCCTGGTGACTTTACTTAGATCACTTTTTTTCTTTTTACCCTTCTGTGTAGCACTGTCCTTAATTGAGGTAGCAATACTGAGCTTGTTGGATTGTCATGAAGTTTCATTTGTATGCATAAAAGATCCCCTTGGTACTTGGTAACGAATCATAAGGAGGAAAAGAAAATTATTATGTTGATTAATTATAGGCACATAGAATTTCTGTCAGCTATGTCCAGTGATATGTAGATTGTACTTTCCATAGTTGTTTCCAGAATCATCTTAGGCATTTGGAAAAACACATTCTCCCATTTCATTCAATTAAATAATGTGTAGGAATGAGGCAAGTAAGTGAAGTATTCAAATCTCCATGAATCAACAAAGGGCCATCAAGTGAATCTAAATGGATTTCAGCCCTTGAGAACAGAAGATCACTTAGATCCAATTCACCATTAAAAACTTAGGTGAATAATCATGATTTCGCACCAACACTGTAGATAGAAGTCTTTAACCGAGTCATGGAGAATTTTTAAAAATTAACACCAGCAGAAAGTATCATGAATTTTGAATCTATTCTCCCTCTTTGAGTTTGGTCCTCAAATATAATTAGGTATTCAAGTGGTGTTCAGTATTCTCTGTGGTTATGGTTGGGGTGTGAAATGGCAATAACCATTGACAGAGGATGTGAAATAGCTGCCCGAGGTATCACAGCAAGTTGTCGAAAGAAGGTATATGGACTCTCACATGAGGGCTCCTTCCACAACCCCACCCTGCCTCCAAGCAGGAAGGTGGCAATGATGTTAGCATGTAATCACTCCATTCCTCACAATTTTTCTTCCAGCTGGACAAGTGGCTAAAATTTTAGGATGACTTCTAAACTTAACAGTGTAGTGTTTAGCATATCATTTGAGGACCAAATGACTTCTCTCCAGGGAAACTAAAATATTTAATTTTATTTATTTCAGCCAATGAGAAAAAAGACTTGGCATTCATTATAAGCTATTTATTAATATCAAGTGGCAAATTCAAACACCTTTTTAAAGAGATTTGGTGTGGTGCTTAATATAATGGTGGGGCAAAAATCAATTCCCCATTCCCCGCTGTTCACCTCACACTTCCTGCATATATTCCCTGATAAGAACATCATTAGTCCATCGGTGACAGCGTTGGAGCAGAATGTACATGTGCAGCAGGGCTTTGTGGATACCACGTTCCTATAACCTTTGATCCTCTTACCATGGCTGATTGTACTTCACTGACCAGTCCTCGCAGGTGGGATGGGCCGGGTGGTGTGGGAGAGATGATGGGAGCAGGCTCTCAGCACACAGAATCTTTGAATCAGAGTTGAAAGGTATCTGGGAGGTCTCCTGTTCCAACTTCCCATCTAATGAAGAACTCCCTCTGACAAAAAAACCGTGGGCCACTTCTAAAATGTCCAGGAGCTTCTTCCACTTCTGAACCATTCTGATCCTGGTACCTTTCACCCATTGGCTTCTTTCTGCCCACTGGAACAAACAGGGTAAGTCCAATCCTTCTTCCACACCTTGGTGTTTGATATATTGAAGAGAAATGTCAACCTCCATTGTCCCCACTCTGCATCCAGACTTGGATTCTCCAGGCTGAATAACCGTGTTCTTCCTCCTGGTGCATCGTACTGCTTCCGTCACCATCCCTGTTTGTGTGTCTCCTCTTCTTCTCCAGTTTGTCAGTGTCCTTTTCCAACACTCTTTTGGTGACAGATATTTAGGCAGTTATCAATCCACCCGACTGCACTATCACGCACATAAGGTTCTATCAAAACTGTGACACTTTATCAGAAATGTTTACCCAGCTGTTGCTGAGAGCATGCGGGCTCCCTCCTGTTGGGACTCTGCTTCACTTCTGCCTAGGCAGCTGTGCACTCCTAACTTTTGATTTTCGGCCTTTCGCAGAAGAGCGCTACAGAGGTTAAGATTGTGTTTGAGCTCCAGAGTTGCTGCATTTCTCTGCTTTTAAGTTCTACAAGGTCCATTTGGGGCTATTTAAAACCCAAATTGTTGAGTTATATCCCAGTCCGTGGCCATGAAACACTGTGGGCTGCTTCCCGCTCCCAAACTGTAAGCCGAAGCTTCAGGGCATCACTGCGTTTGAGAAAAAACAATCTGGGACTTTCTGTGTATTAGAAAGGGTGAAGATCTAAAGCTTTTGTGGAGACAATATGGTGTTTCTATTGATCCATGTGAGTTGAACATATGGAGGCTCCGAGAAAACAAGGCTGCCCTATTTAGCGACCCGGGGCTGATGAGAAGGTGTGGTACAAATCCGTATTCCTCCCAGCATGTGGTCTGGGACACATCGGCTCATTTTACTGACGAGTTCTTCGACTCAAGCAGGGGCCATCATCTCTTACCAGTTTATGGCATTAATTGAGTTGTGTGAGAAACTCTGCAGGTGCGTCTGTGAGAGGGCGAAAACGAGGAAACACTGTTCCTGCTCTCAGAGAATAGGTAAATAGAAGAGAGTGAGCAGACGTGTAACTGGCAGCAGATGAACAAGAGCAGATGTGCAGTGGTAAAACAAGGTCATCTTTCTTAGATGGAGGTAGTGCAGGAGGACAATCTAGTCCTGAGCTGAGAGCTTTCCCTCTGAGTTACGGTGACCATATTCACTAGACGAGAAATATAGACCCATGGTCTGAGAAGGGGGTTTCAGTGCACTTCCAGGTGTGCTGAATTAGCATGATTTGGATATTAAAATGTTGAGATTTTTAGTATCTGCCAGTGGTATTTGGAGACAGTGAGAACATTGGAAGTGCAGACTGTTGCAGAAAGACTAGTGGGTAAAACCTAGTCAGAGTGCCCAGACTTCTGAGTAGCGGACACCCTGACTGTAAACTCAGATGAGCGCCTTTACCTGTGCCTTAGCATAGCTGGAAGTGTAGAGATGCCCATTTTATTGTCCCTTCACCTTCTTTCTGGGTCCAACAGCAATAACTCTTAGTGATCAAAGGTCTTTTCAGCTACATCATTAATTGATTTTATATATTTATAAATCATAATCTTTAAACTGAGGTATAATAGTAACCACTGGTGAGTTTCCTGGAAGTAACCAAGAAATACAATGAACATACATGGAAGATGTGGCTGGCTAACCACTTGATTCTCACTTTTAGATACATGAGAAGCATTTGGGAAAATAAATATAGACAGGTGATAGATAGATTCCCTGTCTCCAAACTCCAATTTACTATGGCTGGAATGAGACTCAGAAAGTTAGGATTTTAATGAGCCTGCAAGGTGAATCTGCTGTGGGGCTCCCAGGTCCACATCCTCAGAATATTAGCTAGAAGAGGGCTATCTCCAGGGGGTCCAGTTTCTGGAAGGAAACCTGCCTCCGGGATTCAACTCTCCTTCTCACAGTCTGCAAAAAGGCTCCAGGTTCTACTGTACAGAATCTTGCCTAGCAGAGTTTGGAGCAGAGTAAATTCCTTTTAGGATTATAGGATTAGGAAGCTGAAAGGTGATTCAAATTCTTGATTAAACAGAGAGAAGGAAACAGGAGGGGATGCTCCCGAGCAGGCACATCACTCCAATGTGTTTTCTCTGTAATTAGAGGAAGTGATTGCAAAATATTTGAAAGGATTAAATGCTCACAGAATATAGTGATCAAATAACATGAGATGCTGCATTCTTTAAAATGATCACTGGCTTGGCTTTGCACGTGTTGTTGAACTGCTGTCACTCCTCAATACTGAGGGGATAAATGCCCGAACGGAAATGCTCTCTGCTGCAAGTTTGGGGAAACAGCTCCGGGTTTCATGCTGGGAGACACCAGGTTCTAGTTTCGGGCCCTCCACTAAACTTTGAGCAGTGGCAAATTAAGGCATATTGTCTTTATTCCTCCGTTTTCTTGTTGGTAGAATTATAACGGTAATCCCTGCAATGTCTGGCATCGTTTTAGCCTTTATTGATATCTACTAATTCAACAATAATTTGCTGAAAAGCTATTTTAAAGCCTCTTTAGGACAAGGGGAGCAGCTTTTAAATATAAATAATCACATTTATTGAGTGGCTTCCACATGCCAAGCTTTTCTGGGAATACAGAAATGCATTTCACCCTCAAGAACAGTGGGGGCTGGGGCGCCTGGGTGGCTCAGTTGGTTGAGTGTCTGACTTCCACGCAGGTCATGATCTTGCTTTCATGGGTTTGAGCCCTGCATCGGGCTCTGTGCCAAAATCTCAGAACCTGGAAACTGCTTTGGATTCTGTGTCTCTCTGCCCCTCCCCTATTAATGCCCCATCTCTCAAAAAATAAAATAAAACATTAGAAAAAGAATATTTTAAAGGAGACAATGGAGTCTAAAGGAGGACATAGTATAAGGATGTTGGAAATAGACTTGGTGTGGTTTCTCAACAAAGAAGATTCCATCTCCAAAGGAAAACTGCAGTGCTTGGCTGTGGCAAAGCATATTGGTCATGGTGTATGAGCCTGGAGAGTCAGACATGCAGGAGAGAGTTCTAAACCTCAGAACTGGCCGGGTCAGGACTGGACACTTGCTCAAGTCATAGGCACGGCAGCATATATGCAGTCACACAGGGCTCTGCACTGAGAATGCCCCACACTTGGTTGGTTGCTTTCATCATCTTGAAATTCTTCATAATTTTTTAAGAAGCTGTATAATTTCATTATGCATTAAGCTCCATGAACCACGTAGTTGGTCTTGATTCAGACTGTGTGTCTTTTGGGCAAACTACTCAACCCTGTGCTCTAGAAGGGACCCAGAATCTATCCAAATGATCATGAAGGTAAAATACAAAAATGTATATTAAGTGCCTTGTTTATGGAAAATGTTTAATAAATGTTAGGAGTAAGGGAAAGAAAGAAGACTAGAGTTGGAGATGGCAAGATTTTTCTATAACAGACCAGATAGTAAATATTTTAGGCTTTGCAGGCTATTCTGTCTCTGTTGCAAGCACTCAACTCTGCCATTGTAGTTTGAAAGCAGCCACAGACAATACATAAATGAATGGGAGCAGCTGTGTTGCAATAAGACTTTATTTAGTAAAACAGATGGTCATAATTTGCTGACCTCTGGACTAGAGGCTAGGGAAGTAGAAGACAAAGAAAGCCGAGGTGAATAGACCAGTCCTTTCACAGTGTGGTCCCAGGACATGAAGCATCTCTACCACCTGTTAGAAATGCCAGTTTTTGGGTCTTACCCCAGATGCTGTATGTGGGAATGGGGCCCGGGAATCCAGAAATGTGTGTTTAACAAATCTTACAGATGATATTGATGCATGGCTCATGTTTGAGAACCACTTCTCCTAAAATAAAGAAATTCAATAGTCCAAATATAAAGCAGAGAGCAAACGTAAGAAGACCCCAGCAACAGACTGTTGATCATTACAAAGGCACATATTCTGATGCTGCACTGTGGTGTTGAATGCACTTACAATCTCACAGCCAGCCTGGAATCCACAAGAGAATAAACAGAATGAGAATAAAGTCTTACAGAAAATGATTTGATTTTTTTCCATTCTCCCAAAGATACTATGCAGCTTAGGAGAAAAATTAATATTGTACATACAATGAATGCCATGGGGCATTTGTTTTCAAAGAGTGGTCCCCAGACCAGCAGTAACAGCATCACTTAGGAACTTGTTAGGAATGCACATCCTCAGGTTCCACTCCAGGACTACTGTGGGAGTTGCAACTGGCCTTTCAGGTGATTCTGAGCACACTCAAGTTGGAGAGTCACTAGGTTAGCACATTAGGGCTTAATTCCCAACCCTGCTTACAAATGGCTGCCACAACCACCCAGTGGCTGCTCTGGGCACTTGGACAGTACCAGGAAGGGTGTGGACTTGAGGCCAGGCCTTCCCATTGTGAGTCCAGGGCCCCTTGTACTCTGCCAAGTAATTCTAGAAACAATCAAAATCCCTCCTCCGCTCCCACCTTTTAATTTAACATATGAATCCACTTAACTCCACAAAGGCCATAAACTGTACATGGGTCTTAAATATGTAAAACTGAGCAAATCTGTTTCATCTGACACCCTGAGAAGATTCCCCTTTTTCATTTGAGCAAATAATGTTATTGTAGTTTAATTCTCTTTCTTTTGGGGGAATTAGCTGCCTCTCACTTTGATAGGTCCCCTCCTTCCCACTCCCAGCATGTGGAATCATCCCTGGGTCTGCAGTATTATGCAGCACTGACTGTTCTGTGCTCTTCTGTCTGTGCTGGGATGAGACTGGACCTTCTTGTCCTTTGTTAAGGCAGGAGCGATGACATTGCAAAGCTGAAAAAAATAAATACTTAAAGTTTACAGGACTTTAGAGATAGACTTCAGATATTCTAGCTTTTGATGCCAAAGAGCCCCCATCTCATGAATTTAATCTTTTCCTGGTTCTTTGTGTTTCTAACATCATTGCTGCAGAGGAGTGACTTCTGTGCCCTGGAGAGGCAGCACTTTAGCCCACAGTTACGTGGGAGGCAGCTCTTCCTCTTGGCTGAAGCTTTTGGTGGAGATGGGAGTAAGGAAGGTACAGAAGTGGGTGACGTGACCCCTTGCCATGGCATTTAATCCACCCAATGGGCCTAGAAAGATCCTGGGGATTTGATGTACCCCACCTCCTAGAATGCACCTTTCCTGTCATAATAGCCTATCATTCACTATACTTGATGCATAAACATACTGCATGTATAAACAATATGGAGCAATTTGATACTGGGCTGATCTGCTCTACAATAATTGTGACTTGACCAATTAGAAATAGTACCCAAGGACAAGCATTCCTAATAGTATGTATATTAAGAACCACCACATTTTATTTCAGTCTTTCCCCACTGATTATATATCTTAACATATCTTTTTAATTCTCTTGGAAATATTCATTCTCCAGTTACCAATTGCTCATAAAAGCTAGTTATCCTGACTCATCCCTTTTATGGGCTCATGTTCCTCTGGAACTCAGTAGTTCACTATGATGGCCACTAGCCACTTCTGGCCATTTCAGATTGAATTAATCAAAATTAAATAAAATTTCATTTGACCTTAAACAACAAGGGGTTAGGGGTACTTAATCACCCAACATGGTCAGAAATCCATGGATAGTCTTTTACTCCCCCCAAACTTAACAACTAATAGCCTACTGTTGACCAGAAGCCTTACTGATAACATAAAGTCAATTAACACATATTTTGTATGTTATATGTATTATGTTCTGTATTCTTACAATAAAACTAGAGAAAAGAAAATGTTAAGAAAATCAAAAGGAAGAAAAATACATGTACAGTAATGTACTATATTTACTGAAAATAACTATGTGCATAAGTGAACCCATGCAGTTAAAACTTGAGTTGTTCAAGGGTCAGCTATAGTTCAGTTCTTTAGTCATACTAGACACATTTAAAGTACTCAGTAGTTAGATGTGGCTAATGGCTACCACACTGAATAATGTAGGTGCATAATATTTATATCACTGCGGAAAGTTCTATTGAACAGCACTGCTCTTGAAGCTCTGCCCGTACCCCAACTGTCTCCCTCTCTCTGTGTCTTTACCTCTACCATCTCTCTCTCTCTCTTTTTCTCTCTCTCTCTCACAGGAATCTCATGTAAACTCTCATGTTCTTTCCTCCCATCACCTCTAACCAGCATGTGTATTAGATATTCATTTGTACATAATATAGTCTAATTACTAACACTGTTTGCTATGTGTGTGTTTTAATATGAGTAAAACCCTTCCGCTAAATTGGGTTGGAGCCAGAGAAAGTGTAGGCAGAAGCAGAATGGACTAGGGGGAGGCAGAGGGAGGTGGGGAGCATTCAACTCGACCTTGGAGTTGCCCCAAATCACACATGATAGATGAGCATTTTCTAACCAATGTTTTCCTAGGAAAATGTTGAAAAATATAGAAAATTTGAAAGAATAATACAGTGAACATCCATATATTGTTTACCATCAAAATTTACCAAATTTGATGACCTGTTTGAAAGTAGATTTCAGGCAGCATGCCCATTTACTACTACCTACTTCAGCATGCATCCCTGAATAACAAGGGCATTCCCATATATAATCATGTTACCATTACCACACACACTAAATGAACGCTAATCCCACATCAGTTAAACATTTACGCACACTAAATACTTCCATTGTATCCATTCTTTTCCAGATGAGAAATGAATTTTAGTTGCACAATGAGGATTTTGTTTCCCTTCTGTTCTGGGCACCGCCTATCTGATATGGATACATCTGCTGTCTCACTCAAGGAGACCTGAGGATTTTCTCTTCCCTTGGTTGCCCCTAGATGCCAAGGAGAAGGTGTATAAATACATCACTCTCTCATATTGCCAACAACGTGGGTCTCCTTCACTTACTGGCCATTCTGTTGAGAGAGCTTGTAAACCAAGCTGCAAGGAGCCCAAGGAGAGGCTTAAGGGAGGTGACTCAAGGGATGAGAGGGCGAAATGAAGAAATGTAAGGAGCAACACTTGCCCTCAAAGACTTTATGGAATAGGTCCAGCTTTTGAAGTGGACAAATACCATTATCATAACACCTCATGCCCTCTCTTTTTCATTTCAGTCAGCTTCCTGCACCATCCTTATCCTCAGTGCTTAGCCCAAACTAGGCACAAAATAAATGCTTATTAAAATTAAAATCTTAAAATAACCATCAGAACAAATTCATCTCATGTCACATGTTAGATGCCCAATGACTATACCATAAAACTTAAACTGAATTGATTTATCAGTCTCCTTTCTGAAATCTCTTTGACACTTATTACCTGTACTGCTCATTTGATGGCCTGAAGTTGTTATTTAATCCTTGACATTTCATTTATTTTTCCTTATATATAGCTTGCCTCCACATTAAATTATAAGGTCTGTTGGGCCAGGAGACATATCTTCTAATTCTTATTATCCTACATAAAACCTGCTACAGTGCTGAGTCTACAGCAGGCTATCCATACACAGTTACTGAATGGATGAATCAATGGATGAACAAATGAATGAATTAAGCAGAATTGAATTTTACTAACAGAAAATATAATTACTTTAGAGACTAGGTTTAGTGTGGATCCATGCTATGAAATCTATGACACTACCTCTTTTTAAAAGATAAAGGTGTAATGAATGGCCTGCCCCTCTGTGACTAATTTTTTGTTTATGCATAAGATTTCTGGACTTCTGACAACATGTGTACACAAAACACAACACAAACACAAAGCTAACTGTTGCTTCATGAGGGTCAGTGGTCACCTCTTCTTGTCCAGGCAATGGTAGCTTCTATTCATTTTGCCTTGAATACCTGACTCTTGCAGTATAACACTGTTGGTTTAAATGCCCTTCTTAGAGTGCCTTTCTCATGTTCAAATCTGCCAATATTTAATTATCAATGAGGTTTAGATTACAAAAAAATTCTCCCCAAATTTAAACCCATTTGTACAAACTTAGCAATGCAAAATCTTATAATTGTTTGAAATAAGCTATGTGCACAAGCACAGAGTGGAATGGGTCTGACTTGATGACCGTGAATCTGGAAGTAGACCTGGTTATTTATATTAATTAGAATATGCTAGATGGACTTCAAAAATCTGTGATAGTTCATGGCCAAATGTTTCTGGTCAGTGATTAGTACTTCTCCATGTAGTGATTTAGGGGGCCCAAGCTCCTCCCACTTGTGGCTCTGCCATTTGCTAGAGTCATGTCTCCTTCAATCAAATTAGTAAAACAAGAATAGGGGCATGGTAGAGGGCATCCATTTCTCCAAGGACTTGTTTGTGAAATGGCACACGTGTCTTCCACTCGTATTCCACTTGTTGGAATTCATTCTGGTCATCACATCTAACTAAAAGGAGTCTGGAAAATATAATCTAGCAGCATGCCCAGAAAGAGATGGATTTTTAATGAAGACCTAGCAATCCTTGACACTGTTTAAGTTGACTTCAAAATGAAAAGGATAAAAAGAAAATGTCAGCCCCATAACAGAAATATTAGGGTCTGTGGTAAGAGAGGCAGTAGTTTTAGGAAAGCACAGACTTTTACCTCACCATAAGAACACGCACAGCTCATGGTCAGAATCCATGATTGGCCACCTTTTCCTTTTCACATGCGCTTGCAGCAATCCTGTGGACCAGAAAGGTCAGTCGCTGCATGATGAAACCTCTGAATCCTACTTAGGAAGTATCCAGGCTTTGGGTAGATGGGGTCACTAGGAGACACTAGAAATCTTTGCCTTTCTAGCTGAGTCTGGAGACTGGTTGTGACCCCTGGAACAAAGGGGAGCCTGAATCACCGGAACTGTACTTTAGAGAAGGCTCCAGGGAAGTGGCTAGGGACCACCTTCTCCCTCTTTTGATAATGGCCTTAGCAACAACTAAAGTGACTGGCATCCACTCTGACTTATCTTAGTATTCTTCATGTTCTTAGTGACTTTTTTTACAGATGTGAAGGAAGAAAATACTTCCACAAAGATAAAGTTTTAGACAAACTACTCTTCAGATCTCACTTGCATCTAGAGAGAAACTGCCAGAGCACAGAAATAAATGGCCTCCTTTTTTATAAGAACGAAGAAATGCAATATAATAAGTGTCCCAAGTTGTTAGAAAATAAAGTTTGGCTAGATGAGTTTTATATGTTTATTTACAGCTGTCTTTACTCTAGACTTGATTGTAAATGGCTTCGAAGACAGGCAAAACTTAACAAGGTAGGAAAAATGAAAAGACACAGAAGAAGAAAGTGAAAATGGGGACAAAAATTAATTTAAGTGACCAGACTAATCTAATCCTGTTTGGATTGTCAGGTCAATGATTCTGTGACCTTGGTAATTCTCTTAAGCTCTTATTTTGCTTTTAATAACAGATTTGATGAAGTATAATGACACACCATAGCATTCCCCCTTTTGAAGTGTACAAACCAGTGATTATTAGTATATTTGCAGAATTGTGCAGGCAACACCACTAATTCCAGAACATTTTTATAATTCCGCCTGCCCCCAAATCCTATATCCAGAAAACCCACTCTTCCTTCCCTACTCCCTCCAGCCCCTCACAGCTACTAATCCACTTTCTGTCTCTAAGTTAGCCTATTCTGGACAATTCACCTGAATGGAAGCACACAGTATGTGGCCTTTTGTGTCTGTTTCTTTCACTTAGCATTATGTTTTCAAGCTTTTTTGTGCTGTAATATGTATTGGTATCTCATTCTTTTTTATGACTAAATAATATTCCATTATATGGATGTTCCACATTTTATTTGTTCATCAGCTGATGGACATTTGGGTTGTTTTTACTTTTAGATTTTATTAAAAATGCTGCTATGAGCATTTATGCACAAGTTTTTATGTGAACATGTGTTTTCAGTTCTCTTGGATATATACCTTGAAGTGGAACTGTTAGGTCATATGGTAACTATGTTTAGCTTTTCAAAGAAGCTCCAAATTGTTTTCTAAAGCATGTATCGCATTGCACGGTCTCACTGGTAATGTATGAGGATTTCGATATTCCCGTTCCCTCACCAATATTTGCTATCGTTAATCTTCTTTATTATAGCCACCCTTAAATGTTATGTAGCATTTCATTGTGATTTTGGTGTGCATTTTCCTAATTGCTAATGATGTTGAATATCTTTTTATTTGCTTTTAGCTACATGCACATTTTAGGGAGAGGAATGCCTATTCAAATTTTTGCCCATTTTTAAAAATGCTTTTATTCATTTTTGAAAGAAAGAGAGTGCAAGTAGTCAGGGGCAGATAAAGGGAGGGATTGAGGACAGTGCTGACAACACTGGGCCCAATGCAGGACTTGAACTCACAAACAGGAGATTATGACCAGAGCTAAAGTCAGATGCTCACCCTACTGAGCTACCCAGGCATCCCAAATTTTTAACTATTTTTAAATTGAGTTGCTTGTCTTTTTATTATTTTGTAGGAATTATTTAAATATTCTGAAAACAAATCCTTTGTCAGATATATGTGTTGCAAATATTTTTTGTCACGGTGGGTTATCCTTTTATTTTCTTGTTGGTAACTTTGAAGTACCAAAATTTTTAATTTTAACGAAGCTCAACTTATTTCCTTTTTCTCTTGTTGCTTGTGTTTTAGTGCCATGCCTAGGAAGCCTTTGCCTAACCAAAAATCAGGAAAATGTGCTCTGATGCTTTCTTCGAAGAGTCTTACAGTTTTGCTATTACATTTATGTCTGTGCTGCATTTTGAGTTAACTTTTGTATATGGTGTGAAGTAGGGATCCTGCTACTTCTCCTCGTAGACAGTATATGTGGTTGTCCCAGCACCATTCACTGAAAAGACTTTCCTTCCCCCTTGTATTCTCTTAGCACCTTATCTAAAGTCAATACACAATAAATTTAAGTTTATTTCTGGACAGTCAGTTCTGTTCTTTTGATCTATGTGTCTATCTTTATGTCAATACCATTCTTTCTTGATTTCTGTAGTTGTAGTAAATTTTGAAATCAGGAAGTATGAGACTTCCAAGTTTGTTATTTTTCAAGATTGTTTTAGCTATGCTGAGTCCCTGGCATATCCCCAGGAATTTTAGGATCAGTTTGTCAGTTTCTCCAAAAAAAGGGGCTGTCCTAAATCTTTTAGACCTCTGCTTTCTCATCTGTTTGAAAAGATTGATAATATGTGCACTGTAGAGTTTTTGTGCAACCTTGAAGGACATGAAATTGGTTTAAATGTGAAAAAGAAAAAAACCTAAACTATTAGGGGTGCCTGGGTAGTTCAGTCAGTTAAGCATCCAACTCATGATTTCAGTTCAGGTCATGATCTCACAGTTTATATGATCAAGCCCCACATTGGCTCCTTGCTGAGAGCATGGACGCTGCTTGGGGTTTTCTCACTCCCTCTTTCTCTCTGCTCCTCCCCTGCTCATGCTACATGTACACTCTTTCTCTCAAAATAAGTAAACTTAAAAAAAACTAAACTAATTAAAAAACACTAAACTAAACCCTCATCTTCTTTTGCCCTTTTTGTTATCCTAGTGTTGCTAAGTTATGAATAGTATTATCATTTTCTTCTGGACTCCATGGAAACAATGATGCCTTTGAGTTTATACAGGGGCCAGAATGCTGCTGGGTTCGGGTGTTAGAATCACTAAATTTTGAGTCCATAAAGGGAAACGGCTCACCTACCTGAAGGTGGGGTAGGGTTACTGTTAGAAAAGAGACAAGGGAGAAGCAATTGGAGGGATAGAAAAATAAAGAGAAATGGAGGGCTTCTTTGGTTGCTGGCGGTGCATAGAAAATTAGACCACAAGTCGTTCTATCTCTTGAGAGGTTAGTATCTGGAGGGCAGGTCCAAAGAGAGAGTTTTTCCTTACTCCCTGCAGACTCCACCTCTGGTGGGAATGCGCATTATTGGAATAGATCCAAATCTAGGTACCCAGTATGTGTGTGCGTGTGCTTGACTGCCTTTCATTTTAATTGTGGACTCTGGGGCACCTGGGTGGCTCAGTCGGTTAAGCCTCCAACTTCAGTTCAGGTCAGATCTCACGTTCCTGGGTTCGAGCCCCACATCAGGCTCTGTGCTGACAGCTCAGAGCCTGGAGCCTGCTGCTGGTTCTGTGTCTCCTTCTCTGTCTCTGCCCCTCCCCATCTCATGCTCTGTCTTTCTCTGTATCAAAAATAAAATAAAAACATTAAAAAAATTTAGTGGACTCTAAATGCAATCCAGAGCAATGAGACAAGGGAGACCATCTTGGTCAAAGTCTGCAGCTGTGAGGTTTTCTAATGCAGACTGCCCTTCTGAACTTGGGACAGATAGAGTAGCATAGCCTTCCTGGGCTCAGAGGGGCATGAAGCAGAGAGCAAATCAAACAACTCTTTCTTCTCCTTTCCCTTTTCTACTATTTAGAGTAACTAATGTTACCATTACAGTTATATTAGCTAAGTTTATTGAAGGTAAGACATTATGCTATGTGTTTTAAATGCAGTATGCTATTTAATTATAACCACAGCTCCATAAAGTCAGCACAGTTATTATTATCCCCATTTTACAGATGACAAAACTAAGGCACAGACAGCATTATATCTTATGTCAGCATTATGGAGATTTAAAGGAGGCATGTCTAGGATTGATCTGAAAGACATTATGGTATAGTCTGCCAGGCATTCTTTCTTCTTTTTCTTGTCTCTTAGTTCAAATGAGATTTTATCACTTTATCTATACATGGTGATCATAGAGTCAACTTTCAGCTCTCAGAAATTAGAAGACTCTCGAGGTCAAAATCCCATTGCTCCCTGGGTGTTGTATGTAAGCGATGAATCATGGGAATCTACCCCCAAAACCAAGAGCACACCTTACACATTGTGTATTAGCCAATTTGACAATAAATTATATTTAAAAAAAGAATATTTTCACTAGATTGACAGATTTTTCATTTTAGCACTTTAAAAATGTGCTCCTTCAGAGAATTACTCTATGATCCAGTAGTTCTACTACTGGGTGTTTACCCAAAGAAAATGAAAACACGAATTCAAACAGATATATGCACCCCTGTGTGTATTGCAGCTTACTTATAATAGCCAAAATAGAGAAGCAACCCAAGTCCCCTTGCACAGGCAAATGGACACACACACACACACACACGCACACACACACACACACATACACACAATATGGGATACTACACAGCCATAAAAAAAATTAAATCTTACCATTTGTAACAACACGGATAGTTCTAGAAGATATAGTGCTAAGTGAAACACATTAGAAATAACATATGATTCCACTCATACACAGAGTTTAAGAAACAAAACAAATGAATAAAGAAAAAAGAAAAACAAAAAAACAGACTCAAAGAGAACAAACTAATGGTTACCAGTGGGGAGATGAGTGGGTTGAAATAGGTGAAGAGGATTAAGTACTTACCATGATAAGCAGTGAGTAATGCATAGAAATTTTCAATCATTATATAGTGCACCTGAAACTAATATAGCATATTATACTTCATTTAAAAGAAAAGAGAAAAGAAAAGAAAAGGAAAGAAAAGAAATACCACTGATGCAAAGAAGCACGTTCCAAGTCTCCTCCAGACCATACTATGCTTTCCTTTCTCTCAATTCCTGTTGTATTTATAAAACGTTAGCACTGATTTCATAACCACTGGATGAGTTTGCCTGGAGACTATGACCCACCCGCCTTCTGGTTGCTGACAAGGCCTCATCCTCTCTAAGAATGTTTACCATGTTGAGCAGTAAAGTCTCAATAAAGATGCACAGACTCCATTCTATGGCCTTCATGATGTAATCTGCACTATCAACACCATTACTGTTTTAGGATCACAGGACACCCACCATTCAGGGACTAATGGTGAAGGGCTGATTCAAGAGATAGTGATAAGTTGAGGAGAAGAAGGGAAGGGCAGGGAAGGAGAGGTACCCTTGGGGTACTTTTCCTCTCTTTACAGCTTCATTCAGACCAAATCTGCTTTTCCCAAACCTTTGTGTCTTTGATGGAGTCAAGAAGATGAAAGAAGCTGTTTCATGGATGATCCAAAACACATACCTCTTGACTGATTTCCCCCTAGGTGAACCAAACTGAATTGAAAATTTGCCCCATGTTTGTTAATTAAAGAGAAATGCCAAGATATCAGTGATGAAGGCAGGTGTCCTGCCAAGGTCAGTGTCAAAACTTTCCTGTCCTTATTGGCAACACTTCCAAAGGAAATGAAATATCTTGCTCTGACTGACTGAAAACTGGCAGGGTTTTTGTTTGTTTTGTTCTGTAAGTATACACAAGAGCTCATGGTTTGGTTTGATGTTGTTGGTAGCCACAAGGGGTTATTTCTTCTTTTAGATCCCATCTAGTGCCTCTTCACAGAGAGTTCTAGTCTCTGATTCCTGTGTGTTTTCAGTTTTCAGGCCTCAGGGTTGCCCCACACCCTTCCCCCCTTTCTACTCACTCAGCTCAATTGGCATTTGTCACCCTTTGAAGTTATGGGGAAGGCGATGTCCCCGCATGCTGTGGGTATTGATGAGGCACTTAGGTTTCCCCCATCCCTGAGTGCGTATCTGTGTTACTGCTTTGTAACACAAGTCTATCCAAAGGTATGATTTCTTTTGAAAAGAGAGGAAAAGCACACGTGAGAGAGAGTTTCCATAAAACCAAAGCACCATTAGGCCTGGCCCTGAATTTGAGGTGAGGGTGAGGGAAACTTTGTATCTATGACAAGAGGCTTTTTGGTCTAATACAGTCACCCCTGTTTTCTTCCATGTATCTTTAGCTCACTGTGGCTGCAATTACCGAAATACTACCAGCTCCTAAGTGGGACCTGTCTTAGAGTGTAGAGCAGGCAGAGAATTGAGAGCTGAAGGGCCTTTAGAGGTCCATTGCTCTGCCCTATTGCCCTATAAATGATGTTCTCCAGTGAGGAAAATTAAAGTGACTTTCAAAGACTCTCAGTAGAATCCAGGTTAGAACCTGAAAGCTCTTTCTGCTGCCTACTAGCCAACTGTTTTCAGAGCATCTGCAAGTTTTGTTTTGAGTCTTAACAGATCAGGAGACTTTCATTCAGGCTGACAGTGGCTCCTTCCTGAAAGCTAGCTTCCCCTCAGCCCCTTTTTCTTAATATGAGTGGGCTCAGAAACAAAGAACTTTATCTCCCCAATGTTAAGGCAAATCAATTGCATGTTTGATTTGGAGAAGTTATTACAGCATCTCATTAAAAGTGTGGAAATGATGGCACGCTGTAGGCCTCCACCTCCGCCATTAGCGGCTGATGCTCTCCTGGCTCTGCTTCACCTGTTTAGGTGCTACCAACACAGCCAGACTTTACCATGAGCCTCTCTGAGCTCTCCAGTGAATTTTTTCATCATAAAAGTCCTGTTTTATGTTGGTCAGCTTCCCATATCTCTTCTATAATTGACATTGAACCAGTATTCACCAGTGCCTAACTGCATGCCAGGAACTGGGACAGATGCCACAGAGGAGGCAGATTTATTGTGAAGTTTCAAGGCTCCTGCCTTGAGCTTCTTGAGACTCCTGTCCTCAAAGCTGGGTCAGGGTTAGATTGAAGTGTAAGCTCCCTAATTCAAACCATTGGCACTGTGGGTGTCCTGAAAAAAGAGAAAAGTGCAGGGAGTACACACTGTCAACTTCATGGAAGACCAAGAACGGAGATCTGTTAGAGCTGAAGGGTGGTGTGTGTGACTGGCACACGTAGAGGAGGAAGGGTCTGGAGAACAGGGAGGAATCTCTTGGAAAGGAGTAGGGGCAGGAAAGAAAGTGTTTTTTCTGCACTCCAGTAAGGTCACAACTGCACCATCATTTTGCCCTTACTGCCCCTACCTCTCTAAATTAGAGCCTCATGTGCTGCTGGAATAGTAAATGAAATGTGTATCCCTGCCATAGTCAGCCCAGAACTGTGCGTTGTTTCCAGTGTGTTCTCCATGGTGACCACAGCTGGCCATGTAAAAGTCAAGGTGACACAATACTATGGCTGGACCCATTCCCTTTTTAGCTACTAAGGAAGGAGGCTTGGTTTCATTGGTTTATTTTCTGTTTCCTCCCTCTCTCTACTCCTTTTTCAGCCTTTTGCAATACAGGACTTG
Organism: Suricata suricatta; assembly: GCF_006229205.1. Classification (NCBI taxonomy): domain Eukaryota; kingdom Metazoa; phylum Chordata; class Mammalia; order Carnivora; family Herpestidae; genus Suricata; species Suricata suricatta. The sequence goes on along the minus strand of NC_043713.1, from coordinate 27,915,855 downwards.
CATGCCATTCTGGTGAGCTTAATAAAACAATACAGGGCTCAGACGGGTTCCCAGACCTGGCTTTTTGGTGTCTATAGCATTTGTCCTTAGATGGGGAACAGACAGTAGGCTCATTATAGAGTGTCTGGAGCTGCAGAAGCCATTCTTATCTCCCCTACCGCAGCTCAACACATGTCTTTCTTTCATGTTCTTTGTGTGTCGTTTCCTTTGACTGCTTGTAAATGCTTTATGCAGATGTCAATTCAAAGTAAGTTGTGGTATCATGAGTTACCTGAGATGAGAATATTTGTCATTCAAAACTTGACCATCACTATTAGCTGTTCATTATGAAAACACTAGACTAGGACAGGAATTTGACTAATGAAACAAGGCCCTGCCCTCTAGGAAATATTCTGCTCCTAGGCAACACAGAGCACACTTAAGTGACTGGGGAAGTCATGCATCATAGTTGTTGTTGTTGGTTTTTTTTTGTGTTTTTTTTTGCCATTTTAACACACAGATTTAAAGTTTGATTTTTAGTTTGACTTTGTTTTTCCTGGGCAGGTTCAAGGTCACAGTTCCTCTATGGCAGGCAATGGTTGCCAGTAAATGAATAGATTTGGTATTGTCTTTGCTCTTTGAGTGACTATCACTTTCTAGACTCAAATAGAAGGAGAGACATTTTTTTCCTAAGAGTCTATGTAATCAAATGATGGTAGCAGTGATAGGGAAAGATAAGAATGGATGCCATCAGATGTTATTGATTAGACCAGCTTCTGAGGTGAGGTGTGTTGTTGTTGTTGTTTTTCAATTTGTTTTGTTTTGTTTTTAGAACACTAAATCTGGAAGGAGACTAAAATTTAATTATGACCAATCCCTTAATGTTACAAACAAAGTAACTTAGTGACAGAAACAGGACTTGAAACTGGGATTCAGTTCCCAGACTAGTGATCTTGGCAATAAGCTCTCTCTGAGCACTATTATGACAAGACTACCCAGGCACACATTCTGAGAATAGATGCCTTAATACCTGGCTAATGGAATGAGCTCTGATTTTCAAAATCAAGCCCTATTTTAATTCCTTCATGGATCATAGACAGTGAAGGAGTCCATTAAAAAAATACTAAGTTTTACTAAGTAAATGGCTCAGGTTGTGACTGATATCATTATTACATTGTAAATATATGCATTAAATTGATTTGAATATAATTGTGGAAACACATTATGAGGAAATACTGTCTACTGCACCCCCAAGTTGGCAGTCAAAGATCCTTGCTATATGGGGTGTCCAAAGAGGAATGTGCAAGAAACATTTGCACACTTTTTTCCCCTCATACTATTATGCACCAGCTGACTGCTGTCCAAGCAGCTTTCTCAATTTCAGAAATATACTCAAGGACCAATCCCTGAAGGATATATGGGTTTCATTTGGTGACTCAGGGAAGCATTATAAAACCATTCTTTTTTCCAGTCAAAAGGACAGTATCAAGTGGAGGATACAAGACACTCAACTAACCAGTGAGTCATTTAATAAGTATAGTGTACTTAATAGTGTGCCCAGCCCTATGCTAAACACTGTGGGAATTTAAGACTGAACAAGACCCAAGTGCTCAAGGGGCTTAGAGCTTTATTTAGAAGAAAATAAGATATGAACCCATAAATATAATAGCAGATTATTAAGGGTTTGTACTAGTCAGGGGTTTCTAGAAAAACAGAACCAGTAAGATATACATCAATATATAGAAGGAGTTATATTCTGTGGAATTGTCTCAAGTCATTGTGGAGGCTGACATGTCCTACAATCTGCCATCTGCAAGCTGGAGACCTAAGAAAGCTGGTGGTAGAGTTATAGTTCAAACCCAGGGCCAAGAACCAGGGAAGACAATGGCGTATGTTTGAGTTCAAGTCCAAAGGTGCAAAAACAAGAAGTGCTGATGTCTGAAGTCAGGTATATGATGGACGTTCTAGGTCAAGCAGACAGCAAATCCACCCTTTCTCTCTTTTTTTGTTCTAGTGGGGCCCCTAACAGATTGGATGAGGCCCATTTGCATTGGTGAGGGCAAATTTTACTCAGTCTTCAGATTCAAATGCTAATCTCTTCTAGAAATATCCTCACAGTCACACCCAGAAATAATGTTTTATCACCTGTCTGGACATCCCTTGGTCTAGTCACAATGACACATAAAATTCACCATAAGAGGGATCAAATGTTCAGTACTGAATAATAGAAGCAATCAGATGTTAGACCCATGAGATAAGATATGGTTGAACAAGAATCCAGGGCAAGCTTCTGGCAGACACCAGAGCTGGGTTTTAGTTCAATGGAATGTGGTTAGATCAGAGGAAGAGGAGCATGGGGAAAGTCATGTACAGGCACCTGCTCCATTTACCAAGCACCCTGGGCAAGGCACTTCACTCGACTCATCTCCCTCTGTCCTTGTGATAGCCCCATGAGGTAGCTATTATGATCCTCATTTTAGAGATGGGGAAATGGGCAAAAAGACTAGACACTCATTCCACATCATTTCCCTAGGACGTAGGAGTTCAGATTCCAACCTATGCCTAGATGACTCCAAGAAGTTTCCCCTAAGCCATGCTTTTTCCCCTTCTAGTCATCCCATCAGTGCTGTTCTCCGTCCAAACAAAACCTGTTGTTTTTTCTGATTTCCCATTTCCAGGCTGACTGAAGATTGTGCAACCAGGAATCCTGATTCCATGATGAAACGTTCCTCAGAGTTTTCTCATAGAAAAAAATCCACTGCCTACTGCCCCCAGATGGTTCTTTCCTTCCTTCTCTCTTTCCTCTCTAATTTCCTCTCTCTCTCTCTTTTTTTCATTACACAAATATTTATTAAGTTCTTTTCAAATGCCCACATTTCCTAAGCATAATTTGTATGTAAATGTAAATATGGTTCCAGTCCAGGTCACAAGGGAATCTGATATGAGATGCCACCTCATGTCTAAAGATGAAGCATGAATTTGTGTTGCCCTATTTGGGATTGTGGGATAAAGTATCCAAGAAACAGCCCAGACATAGACAGCATATTTTCAGAGCAAGCAGTATAATAAGGTTGAATGAGTACTAAACTATGTCAGGAAGTCTATATTTAACTCTCAACTTTGCTATGAATTCTCTCTACCTCAGAGAAGTTGTTTGAGCCCTTTATGCTGCACTTGCTTCAAGTATAAATGGAACTGAGAATTCCTTCCTTTCCTTTTGAACTTTACAAGGATGTTAGGAGGCATGAGAAATAATGTATAGGTGAAAACTTTCAGAAAGTGTAGACCACCCTGGGCCCAGCAACACCTACTTGCCAAATGAGCTGCTTTCCTGGTTCCCAGATTTCATCAACATATGGCTACTGGCCAACTTGCCAACTCATTGGCTACACCATGCTTTATTAATTGAGTCTAGGGAACCCCTTCAAAGGAAGAAACTAATAGATATAATGGCTTGGTGGTAGCACCATTCTCCAGTGAATGTCCTGAATGTCTCTCTGAATGGACAGCAGGAGAAAGACACTCTCCTCAGGATGCTGTGTGGGGTGGAAAGTACCTGGACCAAGATACTTGTAAACCAGTTCATCTGGCAGGGTGGCTTTGCACCTGCTCTTTTTCTCTAGGCCTCATTTTCCTTACTTGTAAAATGAAGGGTGATTAACTGATTTGGTGGTCTTGAATGGTTCTTTCCAAGCGGTCTGTATGGTCTACTTCAGGGCCGTTGCCTGGAGAGAGGTGGTTTAGAGCATGATAATTGGGAGCATTTCCATCTCTCTGATCCCAGGGCGGCTCAGGTCCTATCTTTTTTATTTGTTTATATTCTAGCTGAGATTTCATATAAACCAAGAATTATAAAACACACAAAAAAATTTTTTAACCACAGAGTGAGTTGATATTTAAATGCCCTAATAACTCTCTGGCTCTGTAATCCAGTTGATGAGTGACTTATCTTCCATCCCCTTCCCCTAACCATGAGTAAGTGCAAGGGGTTCAATACTCTGACTTCTCCCCAGCCACTCCCAGCAGGAGGGTGGGGGCTCTGACTCCTAGCTTCAGGGATTTGAGTCCCCCAGCACACCTCCTACCCTCTCCTGCTTGTTCCCAAGGCTGCCAGAGTCCGCCTTCTGCAGCAGAGGCTCTGAGTTGCCTGGATCTCCTTGTTCTCTCTGTCTGCACTCAAAACCCATGCTCATGAGGGCTCTGGGGTGCTGCACTTCCAGGGGATGATTGCAGCATTCAGCATGACTCCCAGGAGCCAAATGTAGGGAGGAAAGTAGAAAAGGAAAAGCAGTTCTGAATGTCAGCCCCTGCTGCTGTGGGCTTGCATCTCGCCTAGAAAGCCTCAGGGTGCTCAAGTGCCCTTACATGGACTTGTTCACCATGGCCTGCCTGAAGCATTCTGCCCTAGGTTTGTATTTTTGGAGAGCTTAGTAAAGTGGATGAGATGTTTGAAAGCCAAAAATCCTTGCCGGTGCTGCTGAGCCATCCGTATTTTCTTCTCAATAAACAGTTGTCAGAATTTGATTAAGTGAACCCCCACACACAATCTTCTTCAAAATAATCACAGGACAGCCTGTACCTCTGCATAATGTGTGTTTGCATTTGGATCTGGCCATTGTGCTCTGGTTGTGCTTCCTGGGGGAATGCACTTATGGGTAGGGATCAACAGGGTGCAGTGAGAGTCTCCACCTAAGGAAGAGGGGCCCAAACTTTGCTGGAATGACCTGGGACTCAGCTTTCCCCAGGCCAGGACTCCTCCATGGAAGGCTTCCTCAGCCCTGGCCTGAGGTGAATCCTACAGTGAGAGGGTCCCAGGGGAAAGAGCACTTGACTGGGAGTCAGGAGAAATGGAATTTAACCCATCTGACCACTAACAACCACTGGGCTGCCAAGAAATGGAAGAGGTTGCTGTGAGTCATGGGTTCTTTATTATTGGCAATGTTGAAGCAAAGATGGTTGGCCACTGCTCAGAAATGCTGAGGAAGGGAACCCAGCAGTAATCAAATGGTTGGATCAAGTAACCTCAAAACTTTGTTCCAACTGAACATCTTCCATTCTGGCCATTTTTTTCAACTCTACCTAATCCACAGAATTGTTAGAATAAACAAAATGATGTATAGAAAAATAGCCGACTACTGTCACAAGGCATGGGAATGTGAGAGGTTGTGCTCTAGCTATCAGCTTTAAACCCGAGTTCATATCTGAGGTGCACTGCCACTGACCAGGACCCCACAAATGGCCTCATCTTAGCAGAAAGTCCACTTTTTCTGGATCAATTAGCCAAGATTATGGCAGCCAGCAGTGGACTCTTCCCTTAGGACCTGATATCTTCTTTGGACTTTGTCAGAGATAAAGAAGCGGCAGAGGCTGCATAGCTGGCACCAGCACCCCTTGTGTCCGTGTGTGTAATGATGCCTGTCCCTACACTAGACCCTGCACTTCACGCTGGCAGAGCCACGCTGGCTTCATTCCCCACTGCATTCCCATCATCTGGCCCACAGTCTCGCACTGAGTTAGCACCAGGTAAATATTGATTGAATAAAAATAAAATACACTAGAAGAATGAAGAAGTAGGGATCTGACGCTACATGTACTCATTATTTAGAAAAGTGTTCAGTTAGGTCTCTGCTTGCATGTCACTTCCTCGGAAGGGCCAGCCAGTGTCAGTCAAATCCCTCTGTCTTTAAACTTTGTCTTTGCATCTTGTTTTATTATTTTTTCTTAACTAATGTCATCAATTAATCAATATACATGTGTATGTATATACTACATGGGCTTATATGGATATATATATGTATATTTATATATCAGACATATGTATGAGGATGTATATGTAGGTGTAAGCACATACAGATGTATATAAAGTTTTCTGTTGGTTTTTCTTCTCCCTTCTCCCCACTAGAGTACAAGCTTTATCCCTACATCCTAGAATGGGACCTGGCATCTAGTAGTTGCTCAAAAAAATGTCTCTTGAATGAATGAATGCATGAATGAATGACTAAAAGAATGTTTAAAAGACAAGATGGACTTGGATTGAGTCTTCAAAACTGATTAAAATTTAACTAAGCCCACAGGAGAGAAAGAATCCTTTACGTGAGGGGCGGCAAGATCAAAAGCAGGTTAGTGAAAAGAAGCATAGCAAGAGCCCAGTGGTTTAAAAATAATATCTGTGTTGATTTATTATCATATGGGTGGCAGACAGCTGTCAGCGGTTGTCCAGTGTGGTTTGCAGCCTCTGCCAAGACCATCCATGAAGGTCCCTGCCACATGTGTCAGGGCCCTCAAGGACAGCAGCCACTTACTGAGAGTCTGAAAAGCTCCTCCACTCAGGCTTCTCTAGAACTTAGGTCTTTGGAATATAATAGTAGACTAGCTAGAAAGTAGCTCCCAGCATTGAGAGAATCACCTTAACTTTTTGCAAATAACTTGTTTGCTTACCCATTGTTCTTCAACTTTCCCCTTCGTTCTCATATCTACTAAAATATATCTACTAGAACATTACCAATAACAGTGATACGATCTGGTGGAAACTGAGCTGAACTGACGAGTCTGAGGTCTGCATTTCAGTCCTTGCTCTATCATTAACTAGCTGGGTGACCTTTCTGGTTTTCGGTGTCCTTGCTCATAAAGGGAAGTGATAGGGCTACATCAATTTTAAGACACTTTAATGTTCAAAGCTTCAAAGTCTACAGTAGAACCTTGACTTATAAATGAAGGCAATTTCTAAACATTACCATCAGGCCCATTGTGAAGATTCTACCTAAAATGTAATGTATGATGGGTAAGTTCCCAAGCTAGTAGCAAAACTTGCACAGGCTATTTGAAGGTTGAGGTAGTTGACTCTTCCACTACTAGTCTAGTGGTCCCCAGCATCACTGGCTGGTAGGCATCAAGGGCTAAATTCTTCTGAGGCTAGCCTTGTGAGCCTTGAGCGGGGGTCTGGACATGTCTGATGGAACAGGGGAAGGGTTCCCGTGGCAGCAGATCTTGGAGCAGCTGTATTTCAGGGGCTAAAGGAGGAGCAGAAGGCACACACTGGGCACTTCCAAACTAGGGTTTGTGCAACTAGAGGAAGCCTGCGATCAAAAGAACAAAAATGCTTTGCTTTAAATAGTGCTTTACAACATCTGATATGCCACTACAATTTTTTTTATCATCATAGTCAGCACAGGTGCTCAATGTTGTAAGGGATCCCCTCAAAGGATTTACAGTCCAGGAGGGAGAACAGTAACAACCAACTACACCATAAGGCTAGCCATGCTAAGTCCTATAGGAGAGGCAGAGCAAATATCATGGGAGCCCAGCAGACAGAGGGATAAATGGCAGTGTGAGACTTTATGAGGGAGGTGGCATTAGAGTTGACTTTTGCCAGATGGAAATCAGGCATGCAAGGGGAACAGAGAATGGCTTTCCAGGGTAGAAGGAACCATGTGACCAGCATCACACATGGAGGGTCCTTTATGATGGGGTCCGCTGTGGTGTGTGAATTTCAGAATGTCAGTTTGGAAGGATTGATTGGCCTAACAGAGGAATTTGAACTCTATTCATGAGTCAAAGAGTAATGAGAAAAAAGTTACAAGCATAACTAATTACTTTGCTATGTAAAAATAAAACAAAGAAGCTTCAAGTAACCTTGTTTTCTAAGAGCTTATAGTTTATTATAGTAAGGAGCACATACGTATGAAGAGATGAAAAAAAGAAAACACAAGCAATCTTTCCCAGCATTTTATTCCTTCCTCACTGTGACTCTGTGTAAGGCATTCTCCTGTCTGTTGTATCCCTATGGGCAAATAGAGAAATAGAGACTCTGGTAAGTGACTTGCCCAGAACCCCTCACATACTAATCACAGAGCTGAAACAAGGGCTTGAACCTGCAGAATCACAAAACTGATGGTCTTTTTAGTAAAGTACATGCTCACCATGTCTACAAACCCCCACCCAAATCCTAGGAAGATGTTTTCTGTTCTATCAAGCGTTACCATGTGAACTAAAGCCATTGTTGGAATGTAAGGTGTTGAAGTTGCAAAAAATTACTTTTATAAAGAGCTAGAATAATTATCTCTTTCTCTCCTCTCCCAGGTCACTGGGGCTAGAATCTTACCTTTGTGTGGCCCAGTTAAAAATCTCTTCTCTCCAGTTCTTTGTAACAGGTATTGAAAGGACAAAGGCCCTGTTTTGCTTGTCTAACTGAAGTGAGCCCCTGTGAGCAGACAGACAGACAGCATTGCTTAGCTCTTGCAATTGGGCAAAGCGTCTCTCTTCTCGCAAGCTGAAGGGGCACAGTATCCATAAAGAAAGAATTCTAGTTAATGGCACATGTTCTGTCTTAAGATACTGCCAGTAAAATTTTGGAGAAGCAGAAGCATTAGGGAAGGCACTTACTAGAGAAGATAGTGTCCTCCGGGTATTGAGAAGAGTGTTGGGATTACTCTGGAGGGTAATTGACCCAGAGCTCAGAGACTCCACAGGTTGATCATCAATCCATGGATTGTCTTAGCCTTGAAAAGAGCCACTTTTCTAATTGCCAGAAGCCAGCTGCCATACTGGTTAGCGTGTAGCAAGGAACTGTGGTGTCATGATGCTGCAGATTTCTAGGATTCTGGGAGGAACTTTAGAGATCAATTCATCTGACCAAATGGTTTTATATTGGAGGAAACACAGGTAAGTGAAGTGAGTCACTGAAGGTCAAAAATTATGACACCATGAGCATCTGGAGGACATGTAACTTTCCCTAAAAGTAAAGATTTCAACTCACCACTATCTGTGTAGCATTAACTCCTTTACTCCTGCACAGTATGGCTGAGAAGTCAGTAGGCAAGGATAATATTCCTATTTAACTGGCAAACCACCTGAGCTCAGAAATATGTGTGCCCATCTCAACAAAGAGTTAGGCTCAGACTCTGCACTAGGGAGGTGCCCTGGTGCAGCTGAGTTTTTGCATGGCATTGACTCATAGTCGTTTGGCCGTTTATGTGTATTACATTTGTCCTGAGCCAACCATTCCCTTTAAATTAATTATCCTTATGGCCAAGAGTATGCATTTGTGAACTAGCTGACACTGGGAGGCAGAACTGAGTAAAGTTAACTGGTTGACATGCTATTGAACATGGAGCCCTCAGCATTGAACAGTGAGTAAGTAGTTACCCACTTTGCTTCTCTTCTATGGACATGATTGAATCCTTAGCCTCCCCTTATGATTAGCGAGAGTTTCAAAAATTTGTTGTTATTGAAGATGAGATACCAAATAAGTTAAAACCCACACTGCCTCTCTACCATGCCATTATACCTTCAAGAGCCAATGCAATCCAGAAGATACAAGGAAGTACCTTTGATACCTTTAAGGAAATAAGCCAGTGTGGTAATGGTTTGAGGGTTAAGAAACTAAGGTATTGGGGGGCGCCTGCATGGCTCAGTCGGTTAAAAATCCGGCTTTGGCTCAGGTCATGGGCTCACGGTCCTTGGGTTCAGGCTCTGTGTCAGGCTCTGTGCTGACAGCTTGGAGCCTGGAGCCTGCTTCAGATTCTGTGTCTCCCTCTCTCTCTGACCCTCCCCTGCTTGCACTATCTCTCTCTGTCTCTCAAAAATAAATAAAAAACATTAAAAATTTTTAAAAAAAGAAACTAAGGTATTGGGTTGTGTTTATAGAAGCTCTATATCTGCCAAAGAAACCCACTCTCTAGACCTTTATTTCCATCTTCTACCAATTTTTCTGCTTTTCAGGAAATCCCTGTGAGCTTACTTTATATTTGGTTATAGATAGACACAAACAGGACAACATCAGAATGACCCAGTCATATATGTGGGACCCTTGAGACTGTGGCCTCCTTTCTACTGTGCTAAGAGGGCAACTGCCATCTAGTTAATAAATGATGCCAGGTTGGAGGTTAGGCACCTCTGAGCTCCCAGTTCCCCAGGCTCTTGTCATTCTGTCCTTCCCACTGATAAACAGGCTTTGGGATCAGGGAGTCAAATGTCATCCACAGCCTAGGGTGTTTTGTAGAATCAGCTCAGGCAAACCCTATAAAAAAAAAAAAGGCTAGAGAAAGAAAAATCACCTCAGCTGTTTTCAGGGCTTTCAAGAATGAGGTCTCTCCTAGATCTTTAATCTTAAATTAAGACTAATTGCATTTTAGGGGCACCTGGATGGCTCAGTCAGTTAAGCATCCAGCTTCAGCTCAGGTCATGATCTCACAGTTCTTGAGTTCAAACATGGCTCTCTGCTGTCAGTGCAAAGTCTGCTTTGGATCCTCTGACCCCCTCTCTCTGCCCCTCCCCTGCTCATGTGCATTCTCTCCCTCTCTCTCTCTCTCTCTCTCTCTCTCTCTCCCTCCCCCTCCCAAAAGTAAATAAACATTGAAGAATAATTGCATTTTAGAGTTTACAATGATAGAGCCCAGATGAACCTCAAACATCATCTATCATGCTATTCATTTTGTTATATGGATGGGAAGGCTGATGCCCAGAAGGGCAATGCATGCACTAGAAATCAGGGTTCCCGACACTCACCCTAATGCTTTATGTCCAGTCTTGAACTGCCCTTGCAGGCCCGCAGCCATCTTTGCCAGCTGAGTAGGACATGGGTCATTCAGAAGAAACCTGCAAACACACCATATCCCCGGAATGTCTCAATGCCAACTCCTCTGCTCATTTGGTGAAAAACAAACTCCCAGAGTACATTGCTCATGCCTCTTGAGGAGAGTTCATCATCAGTACCCATTTAGTACCTCATGTATGGCATCAAATGTTTTCCCAGGTGGTTCAGAAGAGCACAGCATGCTCAAGAACCATGAGGGAAGAGAGCGACAGAACTTCAGGGAGAGGTGGGCGCAGCTTAGCTCGAGGTTTTCTTTTTCTTTTCTTTCTTTCTTTCTTTTTTTTTTTTTAATTTCACCAGAATGACCTAAACTTTCCAGGGCCTATTTAATGGCTGAGAAAGTTGCTACAATCTGGATTTTTTTATTTTCAAAACCACAGTGCCCAAGCTGTCTGGTACATACCCATGAGGCAGCAACCATAAAACAGAGGGATAATTAAATCTTAGTTCCATCTCCAGAATGTATGCTTACCCCCCCCATAAATTCACACATCATAAAATATTTAGAAATGCTTTTCATTTCCCAATACATACAGAGCTGTGAGGGAGGAGAGTAGGGGTGAGGAGTAGAGGGCAAGCTATAGCTTGCTCCAGAACTGGGACCCACTCAACCTGTACACTCACTGCAAAGAAAGGAGACTAGGTAGTCAGGCTCCTTTTATGATGGGAGAAATGACTGTTTTTATAGCACACTAAATAAAACCTGCTTTGGAGCTGGAAGTTTATTGCCAGAGTAGGGAGGGCTATTGTTTTTGTTTTCTGTTTCCCTCCTGTCTTCTCCCCTCCCTCCCTTACAGCTAAGATAGGGAAAGATAGGTGGTGAGGTTTTAGGAGTACTTAGTAAGTGTATAGGAAGAAAATGATTTTTAAAGTTATACTAAAACATATCCTAACTTATTCCTGCATCTCATTCTAATATTACAGGGATTACATTCAGCATTCTTGACTTTCTAAAATCATTAGAAGAGTTCTCACCCAAGCAACGATGGTAACTTGCATTTATATAGTGCTTTGTGGTTTCCAAAAGTTTTCATATGCATTAGATCCTCAGGGTATCCTGGAGAGGCAAGCATGTCTTGGGTGATCATTTCTCTTTTAGGAAAAGAAAGATATCAAAGGGTTCAGTTACCTGTCCAAGGTCACACCACTAGTTAAGGGTTGAACAAAAACCAAAACCCAGATTGGTTAAATAAAAAGGAAATAAATTAAAATGCTTACCTGGGAAGTGGAGATTTGTCAGGGTAGTAAAATGAGGCCTAGGTGAAGCTAAGATATTAGTGTGAATATAGATGCTATCGAAGGTGGATTTCTGTTGACCTGCAGCTGTTATTGGGATGTGCCTTTGACTTTAAAAGTCTTGTGACTTGATGCGTAATCAGCAAAGGCAGGGAGAAAACGACCTAACATTCCTAAGTACCCACCAGGCCACAGAAGACAGCTTTTCACCATAAGATTTTTACCTGATGGTTAATGCAACATCTTCAGGAAACGGCAGGGCAAGGTGCTTGCCCTCTCTGGGATGCAGTGTCCTCATTGAATGGCAACGTGGTCTCTAGGGGGCTCTTCTGGCTCCCTCAGCCCCCATCTCTTCTTGGATGCAGGGAATTGCTGAAAACCAGCCTGGAATTACCTGGCCTGAGGCATCGTGAAGTCAATGGGCCGAGGAAGGAAGTCCTTGGTTGGGGGTGACTGCTGTTAGAACAGTTATTGGCAAGACAGGAGTCCCCACTTAAGGAGCAAGTGAAATGATCAAGGCCAGGCTCTCTAACTAGGGTTGACAAAGAGCTGACAAAAAGACAGGCACAAAGTCTAAAAGAGATAGTGCAGCAATAAGGCTGGGGCAGAAGTTTCATCTTGCCCTCACCTTGGAGACAGGTTCAAGAATCCAGAGCTATGAGGGAAGGTCCAGCAGGTGCACAAAGGGTCAGCAAAGTGCATGGGCTTACAGGAGACCCAGAGGGTTTTGTTACAGTGCATTGCACCTCATCTCCTTATGGAAGAGGTTCTCACAAGGGAAATAGAAAGTCCAGAAACTGTAGAACAAACCCTGGCCCTGATTATCTATGTGAGTTTAAACAATCCATTTGTTTTTGAAGACTCAGTATCCTTATCTGCAAAAGAACAACTCAAAGATTTTATAACTTTGTGAGAGCACCATATTCTTATCTATAGTGAGACCAAATATATGCTTACTTAATGAATAATTCTAGGATGAATTGAGTCAGATGCATTTGACCATTACTTAATGGGGCAAATGTAGATTTTCAGCCCCTGTCCAAACTTCCCTATCACAATTCAATGACGCCAAATGCTCACAGACAGGCATCAGCACCCACAGGTGATATGTGGCACATATTGTCCCCATGACTTTATAGCATGGCAGCACCCACACCCTGGAGTACCTGGATGAGGACTCTGTACAATGTCTAGCTTTCTCTCCCTCAGTGCAGAAAGAGCTTAAAACCCCTATTAAGTTAATCATGGCCATCAAAGACAAGTGGGTGAATGTGTGTCCAATTTACAATGTCTAGACAATTGACTGACATTCTAAGATATTTGTACTCAATGAAAGCACAGCCAGAGAGACCAAGGCCATTTAGCCGAGGATAACTCCACAGAATCATGATCAGTGAGTTTGCTTGGACTGGGTTCTCCTTCAAATTAGAGTCACTGTGGTTATCAGAGACCTCCTCCCAGACCTGGCATCACACCCCAGGAATTTTAGCTAAAACTCTTATCAAAAAGGCCATAGGGATAATGAGGGGCAAAGGATGCAGTGATCTCTGACCTCTATTACCAGGGAACTACATTTCTGATGGGTGGTAATAGCAATAATTAATAATAACATCATAATGTTAGTAATAACTGGCATTTGTTGAATACTTACGATGTGTTCTGTAGTAACATGTTTACCAACATCTTGTTTAATTCTTAAAACAATGCTATTAGGTAAGCTGTGTGATGACACTTCCCCCATTTTCCCCCATTTTAGACCTTTGTCTCAGGTCACACAGGTCGTAGCAGGCGAGGCTGGGATTTGAACTGAGATCTTTCTGGTTCCTGAGCCTGAGTGTGCCCTCAGGATCCTCCACTGCAAAGTGAACACTAAGATAGCCCTGACCGTGATACAGGCACTGTTCTATGTGCTCTACATAGGTTGATATAATTGATTCACCTTTTAACCTTATGTATTAAGTATGTTATTATCCCCATTTAACAGGTAAGAAACTGGGGCGCAGAGGTTCATCCACTTGCCCAAGGATACGTAGCTAGTAAGACTTGAATTCAACTGAGATTCAAACCCAGTTGTCTTAGCTCCAGAGTCTGTTTATACTCCTAAGTGCTAGATAGTTCTGTTCTACTACCTCTCAGAAAATAGGAGACAATCCACAAGTGACAGATGCCATGTTACCTTTAGCACGAAGCCTCCTAGAGAAAGTTCAAGAGCATAGTTAGAATCGGACATTCCAAGGGCAGTAACTTTCACACCAGGACCATCGTTGTGTCCATACTTGTCCAGCCAGGACATGAGCTTGTTCCTGCAACATGACAGGGGCAGGAATGAATCCGTCAGCCCTGCCCACGAGGCCAGCTCCCTCATCCTCTCTCCCTAGCTGACCTCTGAGAGGCCTTGTCGTCTTCCCAGACGCATGCTGACTGAATGATGCGCGGAATGCCCGCAGTTTGCAGTGTGAATGGGAATCTTTAAAAGCTAAATTTTCAGGCAAATTCAGCATCTTCATGACATTTTAGACTAATTTATAATCAACGGTTATTTTAGCTCTAATGGCAAAAAGCACCAGTTTTGCAGTAAAAAGCATTTATGAAAAGGAAAAAAGGAAACATGAGGTAAAGAGGAAAAATATACTTCTTTTTCTCCCTTTATCCACCCTCTCCCATCCACACATCCCCCCCCACCCCTCCCCCCGCCCAAGAAGCAAAACTAGATATCATCTTTGGGCTTCATCTTTGAGCCCTGTCCTTCTCTTGCTGGCATTGACAACCTCACATCAATCTCTCTGCTGCTCCCCACCATGGAACAGAGTGAGCAATTCTAAACCCCCCTTCCTTGTAGAAACCCTTAGGTCACTGTGTTTACCAGTCTGGACTGAAGTAGAGATCTCTGGGTCCCAGCCCAGAAGCATGACTCTGAACTTGCAAGAGAGAGGCTTGGCCAGCTATGTATTTAACATAGGCCACTGGTGAATCTTATCCACCAAGATTTGGTGGATGCCTTTTGAGGGAGTCAGGGGCAGGTTAACTACTTATTTCCCTTTTGTATTTAACTTTCTTGCACTTTCTTCCTTTGCCGTTCTGGCTTTGCCTCTGGATTGCACTTAAAATACTATTACTCTCTTACACATATGGCATTCAGACCGTAATACTTCACCCTGCTAATTCTGCCACTTAATCTCATGCCAGTCGTCAAGGAAGAGGCAAGAACATACTCTTCTCCCTCCCCCTTTGAAGGAGTGGAATGAAGAACAAGGGAGGGAGGATAGTTAGCTAACACATTTTTAGAACCTCACTGTTGCTGCGTAACTTCATCTTTAGGACCATCTGTATTTGTTGCTCAGTGCCTTCACTGCAGAATGTATTCAAGGCCAGTACTAAACCCCTGACTTCTGCACGGGGTGCCCAGTCCAGGGCTCCCAGGACCCAGCTGGTGGTGTAGAGAGGCAGGGGCAGGGACGTCAGAGCCTGCTGCTGGACCAAGGCAGATCTTGGAGCCTGTAGTGGGATTCTGGCTCAGCCGATCCCCAGCACCTGAATGATTCAGGCAGGAGGCCTCTGGGACCCTCTGGAAGGATGCAGCCACCTTGCTGCTCTCACCTGCCAGGCCTGCTCTCCAACTACCTTTGAAAGGGCTGCCCTGCAGCTCCACACTGTTTTCTCTATTTCTCTAAATTTTCTAAATTAACTTCCAGTTCTCCGGCAAGAGGCTGGTTTTTTATTTGTGGGCCACATAATTGAATTCCCAGGTTTTGTCATTTTTCTCATAATAGTAACACATTTCCATACCCACAGAGGAAGCCCCTTAAAGCCCAGCAGTCATGGGAGGCAGCCCCCAAGAGCTATCTTCCAGGGGTGCATTTACTCTCAGTTGCAGGGACCTGGTCTTTATATCTAGGCCAATGCATGTCTCCCTAATTTGCCAGAACTATCTAAGGGGACAGACTTCAGCTCAGAATAGGAAAGCACTTTCTAATAGAATAATGTATTTTGTGCATAAGTAAGCTCCCCATAACTGCATATTTTCAAGTAGCTCCCAGGGAGACCATGAAAAAAAAACCTTGAATTCTGAACATTGACTTAGATTGAGAGGGAGTAGCAATAGACTTAGTCAAGAGGGCCTCTTGCAAGAAACACCATCTCAACTTAAATGAGCTCTATCTTGTTAATGTCTCTACCACAATCTCCATTTCTGCCAGATGTTGCTTTTCAGAAAAGCAATTTACTGAAAAACACATAATTATGATAGCCATCTTTATATAATACCAACTGTGGGCCAGGCACTGGATTAAATATTTGATACCAACTTTTAATCCTTCCAACTCCCCTTTGAGATAGGCACTGTTAACAAACAATCCTAAAACTTGTACAGGACTACAAAAGACCCCAAATAGCCAAAGCAATCTTGAGAAAGTAGAACAAATCTGGAGGCATCTCAATCCCTGATTTCAAACTATACTACAAAACCATAGCAGTCAAAAAGTATGGCATTGGCATAAAAACAGATACATAGATCAATGGAACAAAATAGAGCCCAGAAATAAACACACGTATATACGGTCAATTAATTTACAACAGAGGAAGCAGGAACATACAACAGGAAAAGGACAATAAACAGTGCTGAGAAAACTGAACAGCCACATGCAAAAGAATGAGACTCATACCGCACATAAAAGTAACTCAAAACAGATTGCAGACTTGAGTGTAAGACCTGGAACCATTAAATTCCTAGAAGAAAATAGGTAATAAAGCTCCTTGACATAGGTCTTTTTTAAATCTGACACCAGACGCAACAAGAGCAAAAATAAACACAAGGTACTATATCAAATTAAAAAGCTCCTTCACAGCAAAGGAAACCATCAACAAAATGAAAAGACAGCCTACCAAATGGGAGAAAATATTTGCAAGTCATATATCTGATAAGGGGCTAATATCCAATATGTATAAAGAACAAAATATATTTAAAAATATATAGGGGTGCCAAGGTGGCTCAGTCGGTTAAGCTCCTGACTCTTGATTTTGACTCAGGCCATGATCTCATGGTTCGTGAGTTCAAGCACTGTTCGGGCTCTGTGCTGGCGGAATGGAGCCTGCTTGGGATTCTCTTTTTACCTCTCTCTGCCCCTCCCCTACTTGCTATTCTATCTCTCTCAAAATGAATGAACTTAAAGAATTTTAAATATATATATACATTTTATATATATGCATTTTAAATATATACTTAAATATATATTAAATATATTAAGATAATATGTGATATATAAATATATAATAAACACATATTAAATATATATGTGTCTATACATTTTATACATACATTATACATGTATAATGTATGTATACACACACACACAATTCCGTAACAGAAAAACCCCAATTTTAAAATGAGCAAAATAGGCAAACCATGAAAGACTCCTGAATACTGAGAACAAACTGATGGCTGATGGGGGTGGGGGAGAAGAGAAGGGGATGATGGGCATAGAGGAGGGCACCTGTTGGGATGAGCACTGGGTGTTATATGGAAACCAACTTGACAATAAACTATGAAAGAAAAAAATGAGCAAAATATCTGAACAGACATATCTCCAAAGAAGACATATAGATGGGCAACAGATGCTCAACATCAGTAATCATCAGGGGAGGGCAAATCAAAACCACAATGAGATATCACCTCACACCTATGATGTGGAGGAAAGGGAACCCTTCCTTGCGCACTGTTGGTGGAAATATAAATTGGTGCAGCCACCAATGGATAACGAAGATGTGGTATATGTATATGTGTATATATAGATAGACATCCAAATATATACATATGTATATACACACCTATGTGTACATATATATATTTGTATATTTATGAGTATATATCATGGAATATTATATAGCCACAAAAAATGAAATCTTGCCATTTACAACAACATGGATTGCATGTTGCATTGTGGAGGGCATTATGCTAAGTGAGTAAGTCAGACAGAAAGACAAATACTGTAGGGGCGCCTGGGTGGCTCAGTCAGTTAAGCCTCCGACATCAGCTCAAGTCATGATCCCAAGTTTGTGAGTTTGAGCCCTGTGTCGGGCTCTGTACTGACAGCTCAAAGCCTGGAGCCTGCTTTCCATTCTGTGTCTTCCTCTCTCTGCCCCTCCCCCTCTCATGCTCTGTCTCTCTTTGTATCAAAAATAAATAAAACATTTAAAAAATTTAAAAAAAGAAAAATACTGGAGGATATCTTAAATGTGGAATCTTGAGGGAAAACAAAACAAAACAATGTCATAGATACAGAAAACACATTAGTTGCAAGACTGCAAGAAACGGGGTGCCTGGGTGGCTCAGTTGGTTAAGTGTCGGACTTCGGCTCAGGTCGCGATCTCACAGTTCATAGGTTTGAGCCCCACATAAGGCTCTCTGCTGGCAGTGTGGAACCTGCTTGGGATTCTCTCTCTGTCCCTCTCTCTACTCACCCCTGGCTTGCACTTTCAAAAAGCAGTGGGGTTAGAAATAGTTACACTGTTTGGTGTTGTTGTTGCTGTTTGTTGTAGATTTAAAAATTGAATGTGTGTTTAAGAGAAAGAAAGGCACTGGTATTAGTTGCTTCATGAGGAAGACAAGACACAAGAAGACAAGACACAAGAGGCCACTGACTTGCCCTGTTCATTGTGGGGCTGGGAAAAAGATCCCAGCAGAAAGCCCAGGCTCCCTCACTAGACTGTCGTCTCTCAGCTATCCCTTGGATCTCAGGAATAGTAATTCTGGTCAAGGGCCTGGGAATGGAGGTTCTAAACCACATCTCAAATGGTTGACCTTGGGCCCCACCCTGGAGCTTAATAGAAATGCAGAATCTCAGACCACCCCAGACTTCCTGAATCAGAGTCTTCATTTGCACAGGGTACCCAGGTGAGTCCTGTTCAATTTAAATGTGAGAAGTTCTGAATTCCAGTGTCACTCACCTGTTTGGTCTGGTTCTTTTCATCTCTGACTGCCCTGTCCCTTCATCTCCCTCCCATAGTTGAGATGGGGAGGTAGAGGAAACAATGAACAGACTCTAAAATCTAAAGTAATGTCCACACTCTCATTGCTTTGATAAATTCCTCTCACCTCCAGATATTTTGGTCAGTGCTCATTTAAGTCCTGATTTGTACAGCCTGGAAAAGGGATGCAGGCTAGTTGGAAGGGAGAGAGGCAGCAGAGACCAGCGGTCAGGTTACCTTGGGACCAGGTCCTATTTTGGGTCCCTGGGTCCTGCCTACCGGCACTCTACACTCTCCCACCCTTGCCCCCCACCCCTTTCTGCTGCCCTTCTCTGTGGAGCATAACAAAAGGTGGCTCCCCCACCAGGAGAGTCCAGATTAGTCCCTGAACATGACAGTCCCTCCAGCCACAGCCGATGTTATTAATTTTTAAAACAAACTTCCTGATTGAGGTTCTGGCTGCCTCTAAATTGTCTCTACAAGGAGACTGTGTACTAATTAACCCATAGAAACAATCAATGATGTACCTTTTTCAAGTTTCAGGGTGATTAGAATATGAAAATGAAGAGCACAATGGTGCAGATGTTTTAAAATCACAGCAGACAGCAATTAGTGACACGGAAACCAGCTGCTTATCTCTCCAGATAAAGCTTCTTAATAGGGAATTACACTGGAGGAGTCATTACCCAGATGGATCTCGTATGATTTACAGAGGAGGCGGGGCAGCGCTAACTTTGATTTGTGAGCAGGTTCTTGTCAAGCCTCCTTCCTTACCTCAAACAAGGTGGGTTTGCGGCTGGGATGGAGGCAGGCTTCACCTTTCTACCTTTTGGCCCAGGGCAGGGATGTTGCCAAGAATGGGGCCTGCAGAGGCTGCAAGCACCTGCCTCCTTGATTCAGGCTCTATTGTTTAGGGACCAACTCAGCCCACTGTCCCTGTGCAAAGGGGAGAGGGAAAACTCTTGGGAGGGGAAACAGTGAGTAACGGGCTGCCTCAGGTGTTCATTGGAGGAAAAAAGACCCTGGGTTCGGCAGAGTGGCTTTAGGATGTGCGGGTGCATGTACGTCAGTGCTGGATATAAGGGCTCTTAATAATCATTGTTTGACATTCCCTCTCTCTCTCGTGTCACTGAGGTAAAATTTACATGTACTGAAATCTTAAGCATACATTCGAGCAGTTTTGACAAATGTATTTTGACAAATTTAATTTGAACTCCTCTCATAATCTAAAGTATGCCCATTATCCCCAGAAACCTCCCTCCTGCCCCTTTATAATCCTACCACCTATTCTAGAACTTTATATAAATGAATTTGTACAGTATATACTTTTTGAGAGTCTGGCTTGTTTAGCTCAGCATAATTTTGTGTGTGTGTGATTTATGTATGTTGTTGACTATATCTACACTTTTATTTTTATTGATGAATTTTATATTCCCTTTGTTGACCAACACCTGCACTGTTTCCAGGTGCTTTCTACTCAGAATTAAGTTGCTATGAAGGTTCTATGAAAGTCTAATTGTGGATAAATATTTTTGTCTCTGTTGGGTAAATCCATAGGAGTAGAACTGCTGAGTCAGAGGGTATATTTAGCTTTAAAAGGCTTGGCCAGATCAAATTCTGAAGTGATTGTACCCTTTTACACCAGCCCCAGCTATGAATAAGAATTTTAGTTGCTCCATATCTTTGTTGACACTTATCAATCTTTTTAATATTAGCCATCCTACTAAGTGCATAGTAGTGTCTTGTTGTGGTTTAAATTGGCATTTCCCTGGTAACAAATGATTTTTGAGAACATCGGCAGGTGCTCACTCGTCATTCCTACTTCTTTTATGGCCCAGAATATTTTGGCAAAGGTGTTTTGATGGTAGGTAAGTTTCAGTTGGCTGAATGTTGATCAAATCTTCTATACATTTTTTTGTCCAATTTCTTTGGTCAATTTGTTCTAGCAGGAAGAGTGTCAACATTTTTTTTTAAGTTTACTTATCTTGAAAGAGAGTGAGTGTGAGTGGGGGAGGGGCAGAGAGTGAGGGAGAGAGAGAATCCCAAGCAAGCTCTGTGCTGTCAGCACATAGCCCGATGCAAGGCTTGAACCCACAAACTGTAAGATCATGACCCGAGCCAAAATCAGGAGTTAGATGCTGAACCGACAGAGCTACCCAGGTTCCCCTTAAAATCCTTTTATTGTGGAATTGTATCTTTCTTTAATTCTTAGTTTTTGTCTCAAGTATTTGAAATTCTGAGTTGCAAACAAATTTAGTACTATTGTCTCTTCTTGATGAATTGACTTTTTTTTAATCATTTTGAAATGCCCTTAATTATCAAAATACCTTCTGTCCTGGAGCCTATTTGCATTGTATTAATTGAGTATCTCCAGCATTCTTAATGTTTGTGTATTTTATCTCTTTCCATCCTTTTAAGCTGTCTGCATCTGTACATTTAAAAGTATCTCTTGTAAACAGCCTACAATTGGGTCTTACATTTTTGTTCACTCTGACAATCTATACCGTGTCTTGTTGTTGCTGTTGGGTATTTAATACATTTCGAGTCAATGTAATTACCAGTAGTGTTCAGGGTGTCTACCATGTTATGCTTTCTCTTTGTTCCATCTCTCTTCATTCTTTTTCCTCCTTTTCTGCCCTCTTTTGGACCAATCAAGCTTTCTTTAAGTTCCATAAGTTTCCTTCTGTCGACATTTTAGATACATGACTTTGTTTTATTTTTAGAGTTTGCCTTAGAGATTACAATGTGCACCAAGTATCACTGACTACTTTAAACTATTATTACATCCCTTCAAATATAAGAATTTTAACAAGCATATACAGTTGACCTTAAACAACAAAGGGGTTAGGAGCATGAACTACTGTACAGTTGAAAATTTATGTATAACTTTTGACTTCCCCAAAACTTAACTACACTGATAGCTCACTATTAATTGGTAACCTTACTGATAACCTAAATAGTTGATTAACACATATTTTGTATGTTTACTGTATAATCACAGTAAAGTAAGCTAAAGAAAAAGAAAGCATTATTGAGAAAATCATAAGGCAAAGAAAATACATTTATGGTAGTGTATTGTAGTTATTAAAACAAATTTGCATGTACATAGACCCATGTAGTTCAGACTCCTGTTGTTTGAGGGTCAGCTATACTTCCATATACAACCCTCTTGTTTCTTGTTGTATTGTTTTTGTACATTTTATTTCTATAAAACTCATGAACTCCATGATATATTGTTATTATTTATGCTTTAAGCAATAATTTGCCTCTTAAATTGTATGTGTGCCCACATATTTTCTGTTTCCATAGTCTTCATTTATTCATGTAGAGCTGGGTTTCCATTTGGTATTATTTCCCTTTACCTAAAGAATTTCCTTTTACATTTCTTATAATTTTCGTCTGTCAGCAATTGATTCCCTCAGTTTTTATTTATCTGAAAATATTTTGCCTTCATTTTTGAAGGATACTTTCACTGGGTATATAATTTAAGTTGACTGTTTTGTTTTTATTTTAGCCCTCTGAAGATGTTATTTCATTGTCTTCTGGCTTGATTTGTATTGAAGAGAAGTTAGTTATTTTTGTCAATGTTCCCCTATAGTTATGTGTCTTAATTCTCTGGCTGCTTATAAAACTTTTATCTTTGGGGGGGTGCCTGTATGATTCAGTTAAGCATCCGACTCTTGATTTCAGCTCAGGTCATGAACTCAGAGTAAGTGAGTTTGAGCCCCGTGTCAGGCTCTGCACTGACAGCATGAAGCCTTCTTGGGATTCTCTGTCTTCTTTTCTCTCTGCCCCTCTCCTGTTTTTGTGTGAGCATACACTCTCCCTCTCAAAAATAAATAAACATTAAAAAAACGTTTACCATTGTTTTTTAATCAATGTGTTTACACTGTGCCTCGATGTGGTTTATGTGTGTATTTATTCTGTCTGCTGAACATCTTAGCTATGCAAATCCAGATGCACTATTCTTCTCTACTTCTGGGATGCTACCTATATATGTTAGACTTATTGATCCTCTTCCACAGGGCACTGAAGCCTTGGTTTTTTTGTTTGTTTATTTTTGTTTACGTTTTTATCCCTTCTTTCAGTTTGGATCATTTCTACTGTCTCCCTCTCAGGTTCGCTGAACTTCTTTTCTGCATTGTCCTATAAGCTATTAAATCCATCCTGTGAATTTTCTTTTCAGATATTATATTTTCCCAATTTAGAATTTTCATTTGGTTTTTTTGGTAGAGTTGTTGTCTCTTTGCTGACATTCCCCATATGTTCATCGATTACGTTCACCTTTTCCTTTCAACACTTGAACATTTTCATAATGGTTGTTTTAGGAGCCTTGGATCTGTCTCTGTTCTCTTGATTGTGGGTCACATTTGCCTATTTCTTTGCTTGTCTGACACATCTTTTATGGGGTCCTAGATATTGTAGATATTATATTGTATAGATTCTGGGTTTTGTTGTTTTCCTTTAAAGAGCTTGACTTTGTTCTGAGAAGTAGTTAATTAACTGGCAGATTAGCTTTATTCTATTGAGGATTCTTTTCAAACCTTGTTAGAGAGGGACTAACATAGTTTCTATTCTAGGGCTAGTATAATCCTACTCTTAAGGAGCACCATTTCTGGAATATCAGCCAAATGTCTGAAATATTCATTAAAGTTACCCCACTCTAGCTAAGTGGAAATCCAACATTGCCAGATATTAGTGATCTCAGGATTCTATGTTCAGTTTATGGACCCCCAGTAGCTTCACTCTGTTGGTTCATGGAGTCTTGCCTTCAGGTACTGGTTAAAAATTGGCCAATGACATAAGAAGATCACTATAAAGGTTTCTAGGGTTTCTTTTCTTCATGGCTCCCTCTTCTCAATTACCCTGTCTCTCATATTCCAGTTCCCTTAGCCCCATACTCTGATCTCTGTTTCTTCCATGCAGAGAGATCACAAATTTCTGGCTTCCACTTTTCTGGGTCCATGTTCAGAAAGTGCTCCCAGGCAAAAAAAGTAATGATAGGGGGCCTCATGAGTTTCCTTCTCTCTAGAATTACAATCCATATAGTCTCTTGTCCAGTGCCTGAAAACAGTTGCTTCATATATTTTGTTCAGTTTTACATTTGTTTCCATGGAAAGGGTAAGTCTAATACCTATTATAACATTGTGGCTGGAATGAAGTCAACGATCATTTTAAATTATGCAGAATTACCCTATACCGAAGGAAGCATATGTTAGGGGCCTCTGTCTTTGCACCAGCTGTTATCACCCTGAGGAAAGGGAGTGTGTTAGTATTACTCACAGGCCCCAAACAGCAAATCAGGAATAGTTCCTATGGGAAGTAAATCAAGGTGACTTTCCAGGGCAACTCATGTGACAGGAAATGAGGACTCATTTACTTTATATACTTAACTGAAAATGTTATGTCCATTTAGTAGTGGGGTAGTGCTTCTGTTCAGGCTGCTATAACAAAATACCATGGATGGGTAGCTTATAAACAACAGAAATTTATCATAGTTCTGATGGCTAGGAAGTCTAAGATCAAGTCCAAGATTGGCAGATTCAGTGTCTAGTGAGAACCTCCTTCCTGGTTGAGAGATGGCTCTCATATGTCTCTTGCCTCACATGGAGAAGGACAAGAGAGCTCTTTGGGGGTGTCTCTTATGATAGGAGCATTAATCCCATTCATGAAAGCTCTGTCCTCATTACCTAATCACACTGTGTTCCCAAAGACCCCATTTCCTAATACCATCACATTGGGGTTTAGGATTTTAACATATGAATTTTGGAGGAACATAAATATTCAGTCCATCACACCCATGGAATCAGAGGGTCATAAGGCCATGATTCAAATAAGGTACTTAGTGACATTCTTCTATACCTACCATTAGCAAATGCAGGAATGAACTGGGTTGAGGAGAGATCCTCTGTGTTCAAGTTCAATGGAAGCTGGTATATGCGTTCTTCCTATTCATGAGCCTAAAGAGTCATCCTCAAAGTCTTTCTTTAAGTGATAGACCCGTCTCTCCCCAACCCCCACACTCATAAATGAAATCATTTGCAAGGCTGTTCTGTTTATTTGGGGGTTAAAGGAATGATGTGGAGCATCCCTCTTGCCCCATCCACTGGCTATAGTTCAGAAATGTTTTTTAAAAATCCTAGGACTCTGTGGAACACATTTGAAAACCACTGAGCTGGAACATCTGATAATATCAGAGCCTCTCTAGTCCCTAACCCAACCCTCGTATTTGATATAATCCAGTGGTTCTCAACTTCGTCTGCCCATTGGGATAACCAAGAGCTTTGAAAAAAGTACTGCTGTTTAGACCCCGCTTCTAGAATGCTGATTTAATTGGTCTGGGTTAGATCCCAGGCATGGTATTCTTTATGAAGCTTCCTTGATGATTCTAATGTACAATCAGGGTTGAGCTTTCGTCAGATGGTTTCTGGTTGCATTCCTTGTCTCCCACACTCAGTTCTTGTTCAGGCTTGATCACTTGCTTTGAGCCTCAGAGATAAATGCCAGGATACGATACCCCAGGGTTCTGGGGATTGGCCTGCATGAGTTGGGGAAATAGGAATCCCAGGGTGGGAGGTCATGAACACCTGCATTCCAAAGTCTTTCTGGGAGAACAGCACACTCATGCACACACACCACTGAGTTCTCTGCCTACCTCACCCTGCAGTGTACTTGGAATATCTAAACAGGATACAGTGTTAGAGTTTCTTACTATGTAAATTACAAAGAGTTCAGAGAGCAAAACAAGAATGCTTATTGGTGCCAAATTGCATATCCTAACAGGCGCCTATGGTGATTTGTTCTGCACATGTACCACCAAAAAGTGCTACAGATGTCATGGCAACCACAGAAGAGCCCCACCCCAGAGGAATGATGGTATTGGAACATTAGATCAGTGCTTTTAAAACTTGATTGTGCTTCAGAATTTTCTGGAGAACATGTTAAAATGCAATTCCTTGGTCCCATTCTAGAAGATTACAATCGGTAGATCTGCAGCGGGGCCCACGGATCTGTACTTTAGGTAGTTCTGGTACAGCGATCCAGGATCCCATCTTGAGAAGCATCCATTGCCAAATTCAGAGCAAAACTCCCCTCATTCCTTCATACCCAGGCATATTTTCCTACTCTTGTAAAGCAAAATATCTCACAAACAGTAAATTTAAATTATCAGTGTCAGCAGAATGCAGCACAAACACAGCTAACCCAAAAGAGTAGTTTATCTCCCACAAAGTCATGCTGGATTTTTGATGAGTTATATGATTTTTCTCAGACCCAAATAGCCCTCTTCTCTCATTGTGACAACCCTTACTTTAGATAAACCATAGATAAGACTGGGTGACTCATTATCTTCCCATTTTTACGGATTTTTCAAGTTTTTATGCAGTGATCTCATGCTTGTTCTTAAAAGTAGACAAAAATCAAGTGCTATTTATAAAGTAATCTGACTTATGCAAAATTGAAATGTATATGATCTATTATACATTGGTTGTAGGGGAGGGGATAGGTATCCACTTTACAAAATAATTTTTTACATTGCAGAGGAACTCGCTTCCATAAACACATTTAGAAGAGATATCTGTCTAGTTTCAGAATGGAGGTTCAGTGATGAGCATTTGGCATCTAGGCTGAATGGGCACAGAAAGCATTTTTCTTATAAAAGTAAGCCACATCTTCCAAGTGACTGTATGTTTTACGAACAATTCATGGGGGTAGGGGGAACAGCCAAGAGATATGCTGGGCTTATTTGGTACTCAAAGTGTTCAACAAAAATAATCAGCCCAATGTAGAATACCATCAGGCCTCCCTTTGTTTGGTAGCCATTTTAGGCCACACCCCTGCCATGGATGGAAGGTAGGAGAGAGGCCTTAAAAGATTCAGGTCTTGCTCCCAGAAAAATGCAGAATCTAAGGGGGAAATGGAAGCATGTGCTAAGTGGGTCAATAAAGCCCTCAGTCAAAGACCCCCATGGGGAGACTGACCGCTGGAAGGGCGGAAGGGGGACCCCTCGCTTGCCCCAGCCAACATTGAGCCAGGGGCCTGTTTTGCCATGTCCATCTCTGTCTCAATGGAGTAAGTACTCCATTCTCAGTGAAGGACATATTGGAACTGACAGCCTTACCACTGTGTATACAATATGGCATGGCTGACAGATGAAGAAATGGGATTCCGTGAAATGCAATGGGATATAGCCATCAGCCAAGGCCGGAGAAAAGCCGTGTTCTCCTGGACCCCTTAGAGAGCGCTCCTTCTCAGTCTCTTTGCCCCTTCACTGCAGCCCATCTCAGTGCAGGGTTTAAAGCACCATTTCCCCCATTAGTCTTGATCCTTTGTTGTACTTCCCTTTTGTACACCCTGCCCTTTGATTGTGCAGCTCTCCCAGCAGGGCAAATTGCAGCTGAAATGGTAGAAACAATGAGATCAGGCAGTGTCCAGATGGAGGCACTGGGAACCAGGCACACTTAACTGCATTACTTTCAGCTGGTCTGCCCTGGGTGTAAGTGAGCAGGCCCCACCTTTCAACTGCCAGAGTGAAATCCACCCTGACAGTCACATGGCCTTCCCCAAAGGCAGAGTTAATTGGAAAGTGAAATAATTAACAGGAGATGAGGGAGAACTAATAGTAAAAATTGCATTGAAGAGGAGTTACCTTCCGAATGCCTTTAGTCCTTAAGTATTTGGGAAGGATTTTTTTTGTGTTTAACACCTAATGCATTTGAGTGCTCCAATTTCCTTATGAGCATTATCAAATGAATGACTGGACGTTTATTATCTTCTGTGTGCAGTAGGCATTTCATACATGCTTTTGTTTATTCACTCAACAAACATTTATTGGGAACTTTCTAGGTGTTTGCTTTGTAGTAGGCACAGGGGATAAGAAGATAAATGTGTCTCTGACCTCAAAGTACTTACATTCTAGGAGAGGGAGACAGAAAAGTACACGAACAAATGGCACAAAGCATTATGAAGATTGTGATCGATGTCTTTATGAGAGACAATGGTGCATGTAGATGGAATGGCCTAAGAAATTGGCTGCAGGGGTAACTGTGTTTGCAGACAATATGTTGTAATATATAGGCCATCAATCTCACTATTGATAAAAATGAAATGTACCCAGAGCAAAATGTGTGTTCCTTCATTTGTTCAGTAAGTGTTTGTCGAGTGCCAACTATTTGCCGGGTGCTGCGCTTGGCACTTATGTGATGGTGTGTACAGGCTAGAAAGGGAAATGGGCATTAATTCAGTTAAGGCACAAATCACATGTAAAATTACAACTAAAATAAAAGTGCAATAAAGATAACATACCCGTTTTCATGAAAACTTCTAACAGGAGTATTTCTCTAAGGTGGAGAACCACCCTACAATCGAACTGAGATTCGAACATGAGGAGTATTAATTAAGGATTCTGCTACATTCCAGGAAGAAAAAGACAGAGCAATTGAGGGAAACTGGTGGGATCAGGGGCCAAAAATTCCAGCTTCACTATGAAGTCCCGGTGTGGACTTCAGTGATCAGATCTAGAAAAGTGTGGAGGGGTGGTAAAAAAGTGGGGAGCCAGGGGAAATAGGGTGACTGTAAGTCCTGCTTTGCCAGAGTCCAAACTAGAAACTCAGATATTTTCTGCCCTGTAATGTTTAAGAAGCACCAGCACTAACTCTCAGAGTGTTCTAGTATTAGTTACCAACTACACTATTGCACTAAAGAGTGGAAAATTTTGTTTCCAAGCCCGTTTGTAGACCTGTCATCCTGTGAGTATACACACAGTGCCAACTAAAATCTAAAGCACAAATTAGCAGAGCCCTGATTCATAAAAGATAAGTGACATTCAACATTTTATGCCATGAATAAGATTTCTGTATTTTTTTAAACAGGATAGCAGCTTATGTCCACAGCAATAATTTCTAGCAAAGTCAAGTGCAGGATTAATCTAGATGTTGATGATGGTGATGTCCCCTAAACATTGCAAGGTGAAGAAAAAAGTAAATACAAAAAGTAAATTTTTGTCTTAATTTTCTCCTGGGCACTTATAAGCTTACCCTAGGGAGACTCTCTAATGATACTTAAAAAACAGAATCCAATACTGGAAGTAAAAACAGGATTTTACAAAATCAGGGAGGCAGAAAATAACCCTAGGGATTCCAGGAACCAGGATGAAAAACAAAACAAAACAAAACAAAACCCTACTTGCTTTACTGCATTGAATTTTACCCATAATGCTTTCTGACACCTGTGCTTTAATTCTTAATAGGGACTATAAGCAATGCTTTTTAATGAAGTATAAATGCTAGAGAATCAGTGGCAAATAGGTACAGATAGGTGATAGATACATGGGTAGATACATAGATAAAGACAGATACATATTACAGGTTAAAATTCCCTAAGTCCACTAAACCAACCATCATTTAGTGAAGATATTATCTAAAGCTTTCTTCAATTTACTAGTATCTCCTATTCTTTAACACATCTTAGGATAATGCATCCTATATGTTTACTGCTTGTATTTATAAAACAGTACTTACAATACACTTTTTTGAATAGTTCTCTGTACTGGGAGCATGCCTTAAAATCTATCTGCAATAAGTGTATCTACATTAAAAACTTTTAATGCCTTGAGCACCTGGGTGGCTCAGTTGGTTAAGCATCCACCTTCAGTTCAGGTTATGATCTCACAGTTCGTTAGGTCAAGCCCCTCATCAGGCTCGTTGCTGTCAGCACAGGGCATGCCTCTCTCTGATCTTCTGTCCTCATCTCTATCTGCCCCTTCCCAGGTTGCATGCTTTCTCAAAATTAATGAACCTTAAAAAAAACTTTTAATATCTCAAAAAGACCTGTTCACTGTCTACTCCCTCTGTGACTTTGTAGCCCCTGGCTACATCAGATCTCTACCACAGGTTCAGCCTTTCCCTACTGAAGAGTCAGTCCTGAGGAAGGTGCTGAAGTCTGGAGACTTTCCTGTAGAATTTGTTCCGGGAAAAGCACAGCTGACAGAGTTGGGAGCAATGATCTTGAGTGACCATGCATTTTTTTTTCAGCCCATTTGTTCAGGAGACTCAAGGTTACTTTTGAAATTGTTGAGGAGTTTTCTCAAGAGAGCTGTCAGTGCCTAACCTGGGGCTTCAGGATGCCTCAGTGTGCTAACTCCCAACACCACACTGCTCCTAGAAGTCAGAAGGGTGGAAGGTCTTTTGAGTTTCTTTCCTGTTCTGTTTCTTCTTCTCCATGTCCTTGACTAGCTCCCTTGCCCTCTCACAGTCTTCAAATTCCCACCTAGTTCCTCAGTTTGTGCTGTTTTTCCTTGTTGTAGTGGTTCCCAATGAGCTACTTGTTTGAGCACAGAGATGCTAAACTCCCAGGTCAAGTGCAAACAGAAATGAACTTCAGTAGGAGGAAGCAAAGAAAAGACATTGGAGGGGAAGTTGGAACAGAAGTAAGAGGCAGCTTGAGTTAGGCAAAGGGACCAGGGAGTTGGGAAGTTCACATTTTCTCCTGGGCTCTGCCACCATGGGCAGGATTCCCTGTTAGAAAAGTTTCAGCTTTTTCATGTATAGAAGGCAGGCACTGAGCTAAGTGACCTGCGGAGCCTGTCCTCTATTCTGAGATTGCATTCAACCAAGATTGGTAAAAGTTCCTATTGTTTAACAGGAAAAAGACAGTGATTAAAACATCCTTATTAATGTTCTAAATCAGTGCAACATATTTTTACTTCTGCAAATAAGAAAGCCTTCAAAAATATTCTGGAATTAAGGTGGCCATTTCCAACTTTCAAATAATTAAGCCTTTTGACATTGAATTTTAAATAACTCCAACATGCTCATCTTTGTTTCTCTCTCTCTCTCCTTCTCTACCCTCTCCACCCTTAGGCTTATGAGCGGCCACAGAAACACTCAGCTCTCCACTATGACCCAGGCCTCCCACAGGACGTCACCAGTGACACCTTAAAACCAAAGCACCAGCAAAAAAGCAGCAGCCAGAACCACATGGACTGGTCCACCAACTCTGACAGTGGACCTGCCACTCAGAATTGCTTCATCAGTCCAGACTCTGGCAGAGAAACTGCAAGCACCAGCAAGATCCCCGCTCTTGAGCCTGTGGCTTCCTTTGCAAAGGCCCAGGGTAAGAAAGGCAATGCAGGGAGTACATGGAGTCAGTTGTCCAACAGCAGCAAAGATCTGCTCTTGGGAGGTGTGGTCCCATCCCCAGGCAGCCACAGCTCACCAGCCCCACCCAGCAGCTCTGTTGAGTGCAATGGGCTTCAGCCCTTGGTAGATCAAGATGGCGGAGTTGTGAAGGAGCCCCCAGAACCACCTACTATAGTCAGCAAGAAAAAGTCCAGTAAAAAAGATGTGATAAGTCAAACCATGTCAAACCCAGACCTGGACTGGGTCAAGAATGCCCAGAAAGCATTCGACAATACAGAAGGGAAAAGGGAAGGCTACTCTGCAGATAATGCCCAAGAGGCATCACCAGCCAGGCAGAACACAAGTTCTGTCAGTAATCCTGAAAATGACTCAAGTCATGTCCGGATTACTATCCCTATCAAGGCACCCTGTCTAGATCCAACCAGCCATAAGAGGAAAAAGAGACAGTCCATCAAAGCAGTGGTGGAAAAGATCATGCCAGAGAAAGCCCTGGCTTCTGGAATCACTATGAGCAGTGAAGTGGTTAACAGGATACTTTCCAATCCTGAGGGAAATAAGAAAGATCCCCGTGTCCCTAAGTTGAGTAAAATGATAGAGAATGAGTCCCCCTCAGTTGGCCTTGAAACAGGTGGAAATGCCGAGAAAGTCGTTTCAGGAGGTGTGTCTAAGCAGCGGAAGCCACCCATGATTGTGACGCCTCCAACATGCACGGACCACTCTCCATCGAGAAAGCTCCCAGAAATCCAGCATCCCAAATTTGCTGCAAAACGGAGGTGGACGTGCAGCAAACCAAAGCCCACCAGTATGCTTCGGGAGGCAGTCATGGCCACCTCCGATAAACTGATGGTGGAACCACCATCTGCCTATCCCATCACCCCATCCAGCCCTCTGTACACCAACACAGACAGTCTTACTGTGATCACGCCAGTCAAGAAGAAGCGGGGGCGGCCGAAGAAGCAGCCTTTGCTCACAGTCGAGACGATTCATGAGGGAACTTCTACCAGCCCAGTCAGTCCCATCAGCCGGGAGTTCCCTGGCACGAAGAAAAGAAAGAGACGACGCAGTTTAGCTAAGTTGGCCCAACTAGTGCCAGGAGAGGACAAGCCCATGAGCGAGATGAAATTTCACAAAAAAGTTGGAAAGCTTGGGGTGTTGGATAAGAAGACCATCAAAACTATCAATAAGATGAAAACACTCAAGAGGAAAAATATCTTGAACCAGATCTTGTCCTGCTCCAGCAACATTGCTCTAAAGGCTAAAGCTCCCCCAGAGACCAGCCCTGGGGCAGCAGCCATCGAGAGCAAATTGGGCAAGCAGATTAACGTCAGCAAGAGGGGAACCATCTACATTGGCAAAAAGAGGGGCAGGAAGCCAAGAGCAGAGCTGCCACCCCCATCTGAGGAACCCAAAACAGCCATCAAGCACCCAAGGCCTGTTTCTAGCCAGCCGGATGTTCCAGCCGTGCCTTCCAACTTTCAGTCACTTGTGGCATCTTCACCAGCAGCTATGCACCCACTTTCAACACAGTTAGGTGGGTCAAATGGCAACCTGAGCCCCGCCAGCACTGAAACCAATTTTTCAGAGTTGAAAACTATGCCAAATCTCCAGCCTATCAGTGCTCTTCCAACCAAAACCCAAAAGGGAATACATAGTGGAGCCTGGAAGCTGTCTCCCCCCAGGCTGATGGCCAACTCACCTTCCCACCTTTGCGAAATTGGGTCACTCAAGGAAATAACTCTGTCCCCTGTGAGCGAGTCACACAGTGAGGAGACGATCCCAAGTGACAGCGGCATTGGGACGGACAACAACAGCACGTCTGACCAAGCGGAGAAGAGTTCAGAATCCCGACGGAGGTACTCATTTGACTTCTGCTCCCTGGACAACCCGGAGACCATTCCGTCTGACACCAGCACAAAGAACCGGCATGGCCACCGGCAGAAGCATCTAATAGTGGACAACTTCCTGGCTCATGAAAGCCTCAAGAAGCCAAAGCACAAGAGGAAACGGAAAAGCCTGCAAAATCGTGATGACCTTCAGTTTCTGGCAGACCTGGAAGAGCTCATCACCAAGTTCCAGGTGTTCAGGATCTCCCACCGGAGTTACACCTTCTACCACGAGAATCCGTATCCCAGCATTTTTCGGATTAATTTCGATCACTATTACCCGGTGCCATATATCCAGTATGACCCGTTGCTCTATCTTCGCAGGACTTCAGACTTGAAGTCAAAGAAGAAGCGTGGTAGGCCTGCAAAAACCAATGACACCATGACAAAGGTGCCTTTTTTACAAGGGTTCAGCTACCCTATTCCCAGTGGAAGTTACTATGCACCCTATGGAATGCCTTACACATCAATGCCTATGATGAACCTTGGTTATTACAGTCAGTACCCAGCTCCTTTGTACCTGTCTCATACGCTTGGAGCAGCTTCCCCATTCATGAGGCCAACAGTGCCACCACCTCAGTTCCACACAAGCTCCCATGTGAAGATGTCTGGTACAGCTAAGCATAAAGCAAAGCATGGAGTGCACCTGCAGGGACCTGTCGGCATGGGCCTTGGTGACATGCAGCCATCCCTGAATCCTCCCAAGGCGGGCAGTGCCGGTCTGTCCAGTGGTCGGCTCCACAAGAGAAAACACAAACACAAGCATAAGCACAAGGAAGATCGGATCCTGGGGACCCATGACAACCTGAGTGGTCTCTTTGCAGGCAAAGCCACAGGCTTCTCCAGCCACATCCTTAGCGAGCGGCTAAGTAGTGCTGACAAGGAGCTCCCACTAGTGAGTGAGAAAAATAAGCATAAGGAGAAGCAGAAGCACCAGCACAGTGAAGCCGGCCACAAAGCTTCTAAGAACAACTTCGAGGTGGACACCTTGTCTACGCTGTCACTTTCTGATGCCCAGCATTGGACACAGGCCAAGGACAAAGGTGACTTGAGCAACGAGCCTGCAGACTCATGCACAAAGAGGTACTCTGGCAGTGGTGGGGATGGTGGCAGCACCAGATCTGAGAGCCTGGATGTGTTCAGTGATATGACCCCTTCAAATGACAAGTGGGACAGTGACATGAGTGGGAGTAAAAGGAGGAGCTATGAGGGCTTTGGGACATACAGGGAAAAGGACATCCAAGCCTTCAAGATGAGCCGCAAGGAGAGAAATTCTTACGACTCCTCCCTGTCTCCAGGTAAGGGCACATTTCTCCTAGACCTGGGCTGTCTTATTATTTCATTGCTGGGGTTTGCATGTTGGGAGTCTGTCATCATTGAGACATTGCATTCACGAGTTTGCAGAGAGGTAGGGACCAGATGGAAATGGACATTCTTCACATGTGACTTTGCAACACTATTTATACATTTGTTATTTGGTATTTACTGCCTTTCCTCTCAGAGTCATTGCCTGGGAACCATGGGCCCAGAGGCAGCCCCAGTAGCTACCTAGACTACAAACCACACCCACTACGTGTATGCTTTTTATTAAAGATGCTATTCTTAAGTCCTCATTCGATCTGATGGTGCAGTTTGCTAGTGGTATAAAACCTCTAAAACTTACTAAGAATGCCAGCAAGATCCCAAGAATGTCAATGCTGGATGGGAGCAATATCTCGTTTACATGGCATACTGCCTCCAGAAGTCCCACATCCTAGGTGAGACGTCTACAGCAGAGCCGCTGAAAGCTGCCCACAGGGGCATCTTCAAGTGTACCTAATGAGGGAGCCATAACTCCAAGCTATCTTGTCCTTTTTGACCATGAGCATTTGATAAGCTGCCCTGACCAGATCCCGCTCATCATTTCTTCGCAAGAAGGGGAGGGAGCCTGGCTGAAAGGTGTTGCGAGCCTCCTACCCCATGGGACCTTACTGCTGTGTCTCTTGGCATGTCTGCTGGGAATGGGATTTTGCCCACTAATCTCTAAACTTGAAGTACTGGTTGCTACTAGAAAGAGCTCATTCCTTGTCAGTTGCTGGCAGAATTTCCTTGCTAACTTTCCCCCCACACAGACCTGCCTTGCCACAGAAGCTTGATACTTCAGCATAAGTATCCCTTTGTCCCTTCCACACATCACAGAAGTGGTAAGACTCTTGTAGAACAGAACAGTTGTTTATGAGGAAAAGAGTAGAAGCTCCTCTTCTAAGAGCTACACAAGCTAAAAGGATTTCTCGTGCTCCCCCTACCCCCAGATAGTACAAAGTGTTCCAACCGTAGCCTGCTTTTAAAAGACTAATCATATTTATTTCAGGTTTGGGTGTAGTGTTCTTCCTCCGTTTGTGATGTGTACCCCTTGTTCATCCTCTTCCCTGCCGGGTAGTCAATCATTAGTGAAGGTGAGGGCAGTGTATTCATGAGGAATCAGAGGCATTTTTATAGGCCAGCAGACTTCAGAAGAAATATGATTATGAGTTGGAAACCACTTAAAGATTGCCCCAAATTGCCACTAGCTTGTGCATTGCTGTAGTGGTGGATGTTCTCCTTGGTTCATGAAGAGACCAATTAGCAGTCATGTCTCCTGCTGAAGGTGATAAATGGCCCATACTTCATGTTTGCCCAAAGTGGATGTTCTCTTCTGGGTTTCTCTGTTTCTCATCATCAGACTTTGTTGAAGGTACTTGATTTATTTTTATATAGAACCCAAATTAAGCCCATTTGAACAGGAGTTGCTAAATTAAACTTTTACATGAGAAAAACTATTGCTTCTCCTTCAGTATGGTGAAATTGATCCACAGGTCCAGAATTAGCCAGGGACAGAAGCTTTTCTTAATTTTTGTATTTTCTTGGCATTATTTAGCAAAAAAGCAATGGTGGCATATTATTACTAAGAACCTCTAAGCAAGGATCCTAACTTAATGGACCTGAGAAGCAAGATATTAGAAGTTAATACCTCTATCCATCATTGCTCATTAGGCTTCTCAGCAGTCTTACCAAGATTTTTCTGTGGTTGGACTGGATTGCCAGGTGCTAGTTGACTTCATGAAGGTTCCCAGCTGGAGATCCATCTCTGATCCCTGTGTGTCTCTGAAGGTGCATACCCTCTAGCCATACAGCTCTGTCTGGGTTTGCATTCACATGATGGCCACTACTTTCTTCAAAATTCCCCTTCCCCTCCCTATCTTCTTATTTGTTCTTCAATCTGTCACATCAGGTGAAAAGAAACTGGCATTATGACAGTGTCATAAAAGAAAGCTGGATTCAATCTAAAAATTGGGTACTATGCCCAACTCTGTTATGTAGGACCTTAGGCATGGCATTCTGTTTCTTTGGGATAATGTCTACCCATCTTTTCCTGACAGGGTTGAACCAGACCTCTTTCATATAGTATTTTCAGTTCTTAAAGCCATTTCACATGCATTTCTTGTGCATTGCATTATCCTGCAATCTTAGTAGAGAGGTATTTTCATTCCTATTTTACAAAGACACTGAGACTCAGAGATCAAGTGACCTGCTTAGGTTTAGAAAGCCATTACTTATGATTTTGAGCCCAGGGCTTTGGCCATTGCATTGCAGCTCGAACACATGCCACCAATAGTTAAGGCAAGTCTAGAACACAGGTTCTGGTCCAAAGCTCAGTGCTCATATATTCCTCCATGGCCCTTCCTCTCAGATATATATCCATTCTCCAATTACATGTCTTTCCCTAAGGCATCTTCACAGCTATAATGTGATAATTGCAGAAGAGAGTAATTAAGGAAAGACCACATCCCTCTATTTAATTTCCAATCAATGAAAAAGGACCCCTTATGTCCCAACCTTTTCTAGACATTAGCCTGGATCATCTACATGGACAGGCTTCCACCTCTGTTCTTATAGCAGTCCAGTTCTCAGAGTTATTTTCTCTACTGCTTTGTGCTTACTCTGTGTTATATGAGTTTATTTTTTTCTTCAGTGTTTTTTAATGAATCATAATTGTTGGTGGTTTCTATGTCTGTATGTATTATGTCTGTTGTCCTTGCACATCTTGTTGAATATCTTACTGGAGGAGATTTGATTCTCTATCATTCCCCTCCCTTCCAAGTCTTGGCCTCTTTTCACCTGTATTCTGCTCTATTTCTGAACCCCCAAAGCATCAGGGGAAAAAAATGCCTTTAACAGCACTTGGAATTCAATGTCAGAGTTTGTCAAGATTCCCTGAAGAGTGCTCACCTTAATGTGATACACTTCAAGGAGCACCAAGTCCCATTAAAAGGTAAAAGGCAGGTGGAGTGAGGCTGAGGTTACTGGAGACATTAAGACCTTTTAGAGACTTTACCTGAATCGAGGTGTCTCTTCCATGGATGATAGTGAGGGTCCTGCTTGGAAAAAAGCATCAGTATGCCTCACAATTTCTCTCCCTCTACCGTTTCTTTCTCCATTCTGGATTTGTTCCCTTAGCATCTCAATGTCCTATTTCACATAAGCTAGTCTTTTCTAAAATAGGTATGACATAAATATAGATGCCATCCTTTAGCCTGTTGAGGACCAGATTTAGGAGCTAAGTCAAGAGAGGACTTCGAGCATTCCCTGAGATCAGAGCTGACGGAAGACACCATATAAATGGAAGTTATTACCATTATGGAGACAGAAATTAGAGACTTCATTTAGCAATAGCAATAGTTGCACACTCCATTTCCTCTTTCCTGCTTGGAAAATCATTCATTCTCCAACCCCCTTGGCCCAGCAGATGGATTCATTGTCCTGTTAACCCCCTTACAACACACCTAGAATTTAGAAGTCACATAGACTCTTTACCATTTTTCTCTATTTAACTCCTTCTGCTTTTCTTGTTTGTTTCAGAAGGCAGTGAATCTTTTGATCTGTTCTATAATTGGATACTATGTGCTAAATCTCCATTTATAAAAATGCTTGCCTGGACCAAATACCAGATAAGGAGTGGGAAGGTGCTATCCACAAACACCCAAAGCTGGAATAAGCCTGATGGCCCTTCACACGCACCTCTCTCCCACCAGGCATCACCATCTATAGTGTACTGACATGCTGCAGATTCCAGAAGAGCAAACCCGTCCAAGTTTGATAACACATAGTCAGAAGGATGCCACATGCTCTCAAAGCCAAGTTCTCCCTAGGTGGTAGAAGAGGTCTCTAGTGTGAATGTTCTCCCCATTCAGATGACTTAGAAATAATTTTTGCATATTTTGACCTAATATTATGACAAGAACTAAAGATATCTTGAGCCCTGATATCCAAGCTCCCATCTTATTTGGAGAAACAGTGAAAAGATTCAATTTACCTATGTTGTCTCTTCATCCAATGCCATTAACTAGTCAAGGTAGCCATCCTGAGTTTCCAGATGTCAAGTGCTTTCATTCCAGTGAATGGATCCTGAGAATAAATCCTTAGCTCTCCTCTCATATATCAGAATCTTGCCATGTAGGCAGGTAGATTCCCTTGAGCCTGGATAGCTCCACCTCTCCTTGTGGCTTCTGTCTTGCCCTTTGCCAGCTCCTCTTATCAGTGCCATGGGGCATTTTGGGAGGCAGTCTCGGTTGTCACTCATAGGCAGGAAATAGATGCCCAAGCCAAAAATAATACAAAACCTTCCTCTAAGCAGGCATCCAGATGAGGAAATTAACCACATTGACAAAATGTCATGAAAACTATACAAAAGACCATGTGTGGGGAATGTTTTCTACAAATAGAATAGAAGAAAGATGAGGACTCATGGGAGGAGAAAGTAAAGACCAGGAAAAAAAGAAAGAGTGAAAAATAAAAATATGATGAAGTGCAGTCTGTTTAATCTTAATCCAGGTTGAATTCTGGGTCATCCTGTGGGAGGAAATGAAAGATTAATTAGCTAATGACTGCTGTGTGGTTTAATAGGATTATGAGCACCTGGCCCAGTTTTGTCTCCTTTGCTATCCAGCTGAAAGACCTCTTCATCTTTTTCACTCTTTGTTTTCCCAAGTGGGACTATGGTAGGAAGAGTTCTGACCAGACCTGATAGTCTCAGAGTCCAGAAGTCTCAGATTTATACAATGCAGTTTGAATGCAAATACAGACACACATGCACATGCATGTGCACACACATTCAGATTGGACAGTCAGAAGCAAGTGCTCAAGTTTTTGGCCAGGTTGACCAATTAACTAGCTTGATGATCTCTCTGATCCATGTATTAAATTATGTGACTCACCCCATTCATCTTTGACTCCAGCCACTTCCTCTAGCCATTTGATCTCACTTTTCAAAAAAGGTGGAATTCTCCATACCTGCCCCCCCTCCAACAAATTAGATCATTCCTTCTGCTTAGAGCGCTCATGTAACCGATTGCTTGGGAACAGACAGAACATGTTTGCATTTATATTTAAACTCAGAAGCAAAAGAATCTTAACAATGTAGTATAAACACCTCATTTTGCTGATGAGCACACTAAGGCTTAAGAAGGTCAAGTGACTCACCCAGTGATACATATCTAATTGGTAGAAGAGCTCAAACCCAGAAACTTTACATCAGGGAGAGGGGAAGAGGGAAAGAGAAGGAGGGAGGGAGGGGGAGAGAGAGAGAGAAAGAGAGAGAGAAAGAGGGAGAGAGGGAGGGAGGGAGAGGGAGAGGGAGAATAAAAGAAAGGTGAGTTGTGGGAGAGATGTTAAGCTATATATGTTTCCTTTTTCTGTGAGCTGTTGTAAAAGGTAAGCATCTATTTGACAATAATTTGGTTTCCAGGCTGTCTCTGGGGACCCATGTTGGGTACTAGAAACAATCTTTGTGGGCTCTGATGGAAGTCATTTTTTTTCCTTCCCTGTCTTAACAATTGCACATACTTATTTTATTGGGCCTCCCAAGGTTCCTCCTAAGGTTTTCTCTTGGAAACCAGGAATTAATCAAATTAAATGTTGTGACCCATAACTTTCTGGCAATGAAAGAAAAACATCTTAGATTCCCAGCATCTCTTTTTCCACATTAAAATCAGAAATCAAGCCATTCTGCCTTTGGAGCAAGAAGTCCCCAGGCCATTTATCTTCCCACAGTTGGCAAACACTCCCCTGTCCTGTTGGAAGTTATTTATACCTTGTGGCTTTGGAGAATTATGCAGATTCAGGTGTGGGTGCAGAGAACTTAGTTTCAGCAGACTTGGCTTTGATACAACATGGAGCCTTTCTTGGCTAGAGAAGTCAATAAAGTAAGCTTGCCACAGACTGGCATGTCACTGGGCAGAGATGAGGATGGTGCCTTCAGAAGGACTATCCAGAAACCCATCTCTTTCTCTCTATAAATAAAAAGGTGATGAGACTGAGTACTTGCTAGCATTGTGGCATAGGCTGTGTCAGTATAACACTTAGTACAAATTGGCTGAATTTAAGGTGAGAAGGGTGATAAAGACAAGGGAAAATGTAAAAAGGATTTCTTCAGTGGCTGGTACACACACAACACACACACACACACACACACACACACACACAGTTTGTGGCAGTCCTGGGGGAGGAATTCAAGGATTAGTAACTGGGTGCTTTTGCCCTCAAAAAGATTACAATCCAGAAGTCTCCCCTGTTAATGCAGAGGAGGAAACCAGATAAAGGTGGTCTTATAAGGCAGATATAAGGGCCATCAAAAGCCACAGAGGAAGTGCTGGGGCTGCCCAAATGAGGCTGAGCCACCTCCATGTTTTCAGTGCAAATAGAGAAGTGGAATCAGAAATGCTTCTTTGCAGTAATTGCTATTCAAGATGGTCTTGAAGGATGGAAGAGGCTATTGGAGAGTGGAAATGGCAGGGGCTGAAGGGAGGTGGGGGTCAGGTGGGGAGGCAAGCGCAGTGTAGAAAGGAAGCTGTGTAAACAAAAGTATTTAGGTGGAAGTATCCGAGAGACATTTGAGAAATGGTGTTTACTCCAGTCTTATTGAGGATAGCATCTGCAGTTGGGGATCATGACAGACAAGGTCAGGAGAGACTGTTGTCCTCATGGGTTAGAAGGTTTTTTCTCTACACTGTGAGGCTTGTGCTTAATGAAGTAGGCAATGGGAAGTCATTTTTCAAATGGGCAAAAGTCATGAAGTGACCAAATTATACTTTGTCTTTCTTTCCTGAACGCTCTTTCCCCCCAGTCTGGGTTGAGCGAACTTGCTCTATCTTTGCACTCTCCATATGACATTGTAAGTATTCATGTCTTATTTGGGTTGTACCCACCACCCTGCCTTTCCTTCCCTACCCTAGCACCCACATTATAAGCAGCATAAAGACATCATTACTCAGGTGAATCATTATTAATTCATCTCTTTTCCTCTGTACCTAAAGTCAAAGATGATTCCAATATGTTAGCCACAGACAATTGGAAGAGTGGTAGAATATGAACAGAATTATGGAAATCAAAGAAAGAAACTGGTTGGAGTGCAAAGAAATGAGTTGTTAAGGCAGAAGTCAACAATGCCATTCAGAGGAAGAGAGAGAATTACAGAGGAAAAAGAGGGTGGAAGGGAGGACCCTGTGACTTACCTTAAAGAGAGAAGCAGAATAAGAGGGAATCAGGAAAGATGCAGAGAAGAAATGCTGGAAATGTTGGATGGAAACCAAGGAGTCAAAGAAGAATGCATTTAAGATGAATGAGTTGGCCCTTAGGACCAGAAGCTTCAGAGAGTTCATGAGAGATGAGAATTTGTATGCACATATTGGTGACCCTGAAGCAACAGAAATATTAAATATTATGTAATTAGTGTTTCACATGGTTAAGGCTTGGTGGGCCATGTGCCAAATGCAAGTGATAATGAGTTTAAGAGTCAAGTGGATGATGAGAATATGGGGGCTGCAGGTGCAGACAGTGAAACTTTGCTGTGGTTCTAGCCATGCTCCAGGTTCTAAGGAGATTTTATTTCTTGTCAGCCTTTGATGGGAGGTGATGCACCCAATCTTAGTATGTCTTGAGCCTAATGTCCCCAGTTCTGGGAGCATAAAAACAATGTGAGGACCTTTTCTGCCATGTCATTCTGCCTTCCTGTGAGTCCATGTATGGAAAATATAAAGGTTATAGTATTTGAAAAGAGGTAAGAGTCAGGGCCAGCTACCCCTTCCCTGCCCCACAGACACTCGGGCACTTAATTTTTGTTCATGGTAATATCTATTCGAAAATTCCTCTCTGTGGTACCATGGGGTGTTGTCTGTGCTCCTGAGAACATATGGAAGATCAGTCCTGGCTATCACAAGTTCTGATAAATGCATCTTTTATTGAACATTTACTATGTGCAAATTATTATAGACTAAAGCCCAATCACTGCTCTTCCAGAGGTCTTCACTATTTTGTAGAATGAAATATATATGCTGGTTCATAAAGAGCCTATATTCTCAAAAATGACTGGGAGCTCTTTCCTTACTTAATATATAACACAGTGCTAGGGACAGTTAGACCAGAAGAAAAGAAAAAGCAAAGAAGGGCTCCTTCCTCAAGTTCTTTATACTATACTGAAGGGAGGCTAATAAGTTAGCGTACATAAAACAACCAGGGAATAAATGCAGACCAGATTTAATCCATGCTCAGTGGCCAACAGTGGGGGCCACAGCGATCCAGGATTAGGAAAGATAATAGTATTCATAAGACAAAATCCTAGAGCCGCACCTTGGAGAGAGGAAGCACAGTGGAGGGGTGGCCACATGCAGGTAAAGATGTGCACTTGGGCGTATGTCGGGGGTACAGGAAGGTACCTTGCTGATTGAAGTCTGAAGTTGGGTGGGAAATGCTTTTAAGAGGCAAAGCTGCCATGCAGAGAATGTGAAACTGCATCCCGGAGGACGCACTGAGGAGGGCACGCTGACGTTAAAGGGCACGAAGGGTTTTGAGCTTGGTGCCAGGCGCCAGGTGAAATGATGCAGTACAGGAAGCATGTGTGTCCTCAAAGACTTTGTAAAGTGATCAGAAGACAACAGATGAACATATACACATATGCAAAGCAATTAAACACAATAGTGAGAGTCCCTACATTTAATGACTAGAAATAAAAACCCATTCTATAGGAAGAAAGGACCCATTAAATAACTTTCAGCGTAATAATCTACATGTAGTAAAAGCAAGTTGATTTTGATGTTTGCCCCATTACATCAGGATTCAGAGTAAGTCAGAGGTATTAAGAAGGGACCAGTAGGGTACAGCGAGCACATCTTTCAGGCAGCCTCTGCGGTGATGATCACACTCTTACGTGAAGGGGTTGGGGAGCCTGGGAAGGTGGGTAGTAAGTCCATGTGGAGATGGGGCTCCCCTCATTGATGGAGGATCTAAGGACACACGGAGATGAAAAGCTTTCCCTGAGGCTGCATCCTCATCATCCTTACATCTGAACAGGGTGCTATGCTCTTCAAAGTGCATTTCCTTACTTTTATTTGATCTCTAGAATCTACTGAGGTTTGCAGATAGATGTTGCTCTCTCACTTGAAAGGCAAGGAAATCCAAACCCAGAGGGTTAAAAGTCATTGTCCAAAGTCCCCGAACCACTTTTGCACAGAAAAAGTGCTGGCTCCCAGGTTTCCCGATTTTTCTCATCAACTCCCTTTTTCCACCAAATTTTCTAGGTCTTTGACAAGGTCAATAATATGACTCAGCTTCTAAGTTATCCTTAAAGAACCCTTGCCAGTGGGTTAAATGGTAGAGCCCAGAATAAAGCACTAGCAATTTGGTGTTGGCTAAAATTAGTTTTTTATATAGAAGAGCTCTTTGGAGCCAGGGTCAGCCAGGCACAAGGTGTAAGACTGATTCTGTGTGCACAGCTTGGGGAATAGATTCCCCAAATAGACCATAAATACCCTTAAAATCACGAAGGAGGGTTTTGTGATTATTCACTCAATTACAAAAAACTAAAATTAATACTAAAACTTTGTTGTTTTAAAGAAAAGTGTTACACAATTTTAGGGACTTTATACATCTCCTAGTAAACACACAGAAACTTTCATCTTGAGAGTGACATATGCTAAAAATGAAAACAGAGTGGGACAAGTCGCTAAGGAAATCATGGGTTTGGGCTGTAGTTCAAAAGTTTGGCAAATTTTTAAGATAGGAGACGAATCATCCCCTTTCGAATGTCCATGAGAACTTGGGGTGTGGGCTAAAAGAACCATTGTTCTAACCAATTTGTCATGTCTTATATTCCAAGCAAGACCAGGAGGCCAGAAGGGTTCTCATATAGGATATACTTTTTGTAATGTTAGTTATGTTTTTTACTTAACTTATTTACTCTAATTACACCATTAAAAAGGTATCAAGTGGCTAACATGTATAAGACATAATACTGGGCAATGTTATGACTGTAAGAATGTAGGGGACACCTCATCATCCTTCAATGGAGGTGTCATAGTCCTAGAATTCTGGGTTGGTATGTCTCCTACAAAACAACAAACCCCTTTAATGCTACATGTTATTTTTCTGTCTGAGGCCCCAACAACAACAGTGATGAAAATGGATTCCCCACCTATAGCATAAAGTGAATGAGCATTTGGAAAAATGTTTATTTTGTCTTTTATTAACTAAAAACAAATACCTATTAGTGTAGAAAATTTGGAAAATTTAGGAAACCATGTATGAAAAAAGAAGACACTTATAATCCCACCAAATAAGCATTATGATAATGTAAATGCACAAGTCCCCAGCTAGTGGTAACTGTGACCTTGCTTCCTTTCCTTTCTGCCCCCCCTTTCCATCCCTCCCCAAGAGAAGCTAGAGAAAACCAACCCATGTTACCCTCCCCCGGCATCCCTCCTTTTTTTCCACTGTTCCCCACCACCACTTTGATTGCCTGATCTTTTCGGCTTTCTCTCCAGTACCTTCCCAGAATTGATCATGATAACTGTTCCTTTTACATTCTGTCATTGTTCAAAGACTATATATTTAAAAAAAATAATAAATGCAGCAGCAATTGAGTATGAAAACCATCCAGATTTCCACACTATCCTATTTAAGATCTCCACAAGAAT
Organism: Suricata suricatta; assembly: GCF_006229205.1. NCBI lineage: Eukaryota > Metazoa > Chordata > Mammalia > Carnivora > Herpestidae > Suricata > Suricata suricatta. The sequence goes on along the minus strand of NC_043713.1, from coordinate 27,871,079 downwards.
CCAAGTGCCAGGACAACAACCAGGAAGGGGACACATTAGTCATGGCTGAAGATGCTTGCCAAAATGTTTTCCCAAGAATCTCTGAGTGTTGAGTGTTTCTTCTCAGATTGGAATCTGACAAGGGGGAGGGATGTAGTAACTTTTCCAGAGCTTGAGATCCACACCACCACACCACACCGGGGACTGCTACTAGTCAGGGTGGGTTACAAATACCACCCCCACTTTACACACAGACCCACACAGAACAAGTCCAACTAGAGCTGCTCTTATTGGTCAGTGTTGCTGTCACTTATACTGAGAGCATTTAATGGGTAGGAGCCAGCAATTAATTATAGGTTTAGGACACAAAGGACTACCTTTGAAGAGCTTTTCTCATTGACTTTTCCTCCATTATTTTTCTAGTTCCAGTTGATAATATAATATATATAATATAATATAATATAATATAATATAATATAGGAAACTGTCCCAATGGTCTTAGAGAGGAGAATTTTGTTTCTGGGTTTCTTTCTCACCTTTTACCAGTGAGAACTCTAAGCCATTACTCCTTCCAGGAAGTCCACCAGCACAGCACATCTGTGCAGGTGCACAGGGAAGTCACTCGGATCCCAGAAATACTTCCCTCATGTGGGCTGGCTTTCCACTGGTCCAGAGTTGCACCATCTTGGTCCCTAGCACTGTTCTTCTACTTCATTTTTCATTTTGATGATCCTTTGGACAATAATGAACTCAGAACAAAACTCTAATTGCATCTATCTTCCCCTTACGGCTCTAAGTAAATATATTAATTATTGAAGTAGAAAAAGAAGAAAGGAGGAGTCCCTCACAACATATCTGGAAAGGCAACCATAGATAAATGAATAATTGATGCCAGATATAGAAATTTAAAATCCTGCATGAAATCCAAAATTCTTTATCTGGCTTAAAAGAGCCTCTATTATCTTCCTTCACAGCCTCACCTTGTCTCCTGATCATTTTCAGCTTATTCCCTTGCTGTGAGTTCTGCTAAATCTCCTCCTTATCCTACAGAAAATACCATAATTAGCCCTTCATCTTAGTCTCCAACCACCACATTGCCTCCTCCCACAGAACATCCTCTTCTTTTCCCTCTGGCTTCTGATCTTACCTAGTCATTTTCTTAGCCATTCTGGCATCTCCTTCTTCTCTAATATAAGTCTTCAGTTTCACTTCACTTATTTATAGATGTCTTTGTATGTTTACCTTTATTTTAGGTAAGGATGTCTTGACTCAAATAAAATTTGAGTTGGGGGGCAGGGATCAGGATCATGCCATACTCTCTGTTTGTAGACTATACAACATAAGATGGTACTGAGCATAGATCTTACTAAGGGACCAATTGGTCAGCTTGATCTTGCAGACCACCACAGGTTCCTGGCACATGCTTTGAGGAGCATCCGCTTAAGAATAAATTCAGCAGCTTCTAAGGCAGCCTAGTAGAGCCAAAAAAAAAAAAAAAAAGGAAACAACTCTCAGGAGTTCAAGGCTCTCAGATGTAGATTTGGATGCTAAATCCCCCACTTACTGGTAGTGTGACCTTGGGCAACTTAGTGTTTTTGATCTTCCTTTTCCTCATCTGAAAAATGAGGCTATTAATACCTACCTGGCAGAGTTTTTTGAGAGCCAAATAAAAGCGGGATATACACAGGAGCATCCAGCACACACCTTACTACATGATTGTTAATAATGTTCATTTCCTTTCTCTTCCACTTTGGATAATATATTCAAGCACAGAAAATACAAGCCAGCAGATTGCTATAGAAGTCTTCTTTAAACAGCAGGCTTTCCCTCCCAATTATGCTCTTACTGGGATCAGTTAAATCCCTCTCTGAACACACATACACACAGAGGGGCAGACATCCGCTGGACCACAGTTATATTTGATGACAAAGATAAGGTGTCAGGATTATACAGTTATGGTGAATAAGTAACAAAATACACATTGCACCCAAAGTTCTCTTGAAAGAGGTGGCAATTTCAATCCTCTGGCATTTGGTCTGTCACAGCACGAGTTTGTTAGCACCATTCAGTAGCACCTGTTTTGTAGACCAATTTATCTACTAACCCCAGACATAAGAATGCAATGAGAGAGAGATTTGTATTCGTCTTCTATTGTTGCTGTAACAATTTATCACAAATTGAGCAGTTCAAAACAACACAGATTTATTATTTCACAGTTTCTGTAGGCTCTTGGTCCAGGGGGCTCAGCTGGGTCCTCTGCTTAAAGTCTCACTGGGCTGAAATCAAGGTGTGGGCAGGCTCTGCTCCTACTGAAGTAGGATCGGCTTCCACCTCATTCAGGTTACTGATCCATTCTGTTTCTTGTGCTTTTAAGACTATGGCCCCAGCTCACTGTTTTAGGGCCTGGTCTTTGCTTCTAGAAGCTACCCCCATCCCTGAGGCTTTCTATGTGGTTTGTCCATCAGCAGAGGGTCTAAGCTCTCTGACCATCCCTAGTCCCATACCCCTCTGACCTCCAGACATGCCTCTCCCCTCATGCCCTCCTGCCTTTCCCTAAACACAGGCACCGCATGCTTCCATCCCTCTGACTTCACATGCTCTTTCTCTCTCCCAGGATACCCTTCAGATGGGAGGATACTAACATTTGCTTCATGACTGGCTACCTGTGTTCTTTGTAGATTTCTCCTTGTGATCTGATAAAGGTCTACCTCATGGATATATTTGGAAACACTATTTTTATAGTCCATTATCAAACCTCACATTGCTAAAGTGAATGGTAAAGAACTCAGAAGGGAGACTGTTCATTTTTAGTCTGGAGTAGCACATGCAATGCTTCATGTAAGAGGAGTTGTCATATTGGGGCCTGGAAGAATTGGTTGGATTTAGATAGATGGCGAATAGAGAGGAATGGCTTAGGGGGAGATATGAATATATATGCAGGATTCTTCGAAAAAAATGTTGCATTCAGTCATTACATATATATTTTAAAAGTTTTGAGAATATAAGAATGAATAAGATAAGGCTCCTGTATTTGTTTGTTTCTTTGTTTAATTTGAGAGAGAAGTAGAACATGTGAGCAGGGGAAAGGGGCAGAAGGAGAGAGAGAGAGAGAGAAAGAGAGAGAGAGAGAGAGAGAGAGAGAGAGAGAGAGAGAGAGAGAATCCCAAGCAGGCTCCATGCTCAGTGTAGAGCCTGATACAAGGCTGGATCCCACAATCCTGGGATCATGACCTTAGCTGAAATCATGAGTCAATGGACTGAGCCACCCAGGCACCTGAAGGCTCCTATATTTGTAAAGTTTATAGTCAACTGGTTGATGTGGCAGAGAAAAAAAAGAAATAAAATAATTAAAGAACAATGTGATGCATTTAGAGAGAATTAACATGACCAATGGGGCACGATCAGCTTGACTTGATCGGTGAGGCCTTGCGGAGGGCTAGGGAAGAGGCCTGCCTGGGTAGGTGTGGTCTTATCAGAGAGCTTCTTGTCTCGTGCTAGTTTTCAATTAGGTGCCACCAGCGAGAGGGGACATCCAGGATCAAAGAAATGGCATGGTGATCACTGTGCCTTCTGCAGATTAGTCTGGCCATGATATGACTGACCTTGATCATTTACGTTGTTCCAGGCCATCTTGCAATTCTGTGATATGTCTGAATAGCTTAACAAACCCTTTCTTCATAAGCAAGCAACAGTGGCTCTCCCGCTAATCCCCGCCTGAACAATTGAGTTATAATGACTTGCTCTTTGAGGGTGCCCTGGTGGGCTAACCAGCAACCAAAACCTCAGTTTGTAATCCAGGCATAGCTTGCCCACCAGGAGGAGGTGGCTCAGAATGTGGATTAAATGAAATGATTTCTCACTCTTAATTTCTTTTCGCAGCTCAGAATCTGTGTTTTATTCCATATGAAAAGGAAAATAACTCTCTTACTTGGATTTCTTGCTGACATTTCTCTTTGGCGGAGGTCAGGAGTGTGTGTGTGTGTGTGTGTGTGTGTGTGTGTGTGATGGAAGAGGTGTTCTGAATGCTTACTGTTCCTCATAGTACAGCTCTGTGGCATTTTCATAAAATACCAACCACCAAAATTCTAGTAATCACAAAAACGTGTGCTTTCTTCTTCTATCCACTAAAATTCTTTCTCTCGTTAAAAAAAAAGAAAGTTCAGAAATTAAATTAGAAAGCTAAACTTGATATCTTTAAATTCTTTTGGTTTCAAGAAAAAAAAGCTACAGTTTTTCTGAGTTCCCTTCAGCTAAATGTTACTCCTGAATGGGGAAAATTGTACAAAAAGTCTGAAGATTTGAGACTCTGACATGAGGAGAAGATTTGTATTTCCTTGCCATTAAATGAGAAGAAGAAGAAACCCTCAGTTATGTCTAATCTTTAGGAACGCAGGGACCTGTCCAACCCACAAACTGTTGGCAGTATCAGAATGCTACACACACAGAATGTTCTTTTAAGCTTTTCCCCCCTCCCAAACCTTTCCTGTGAAGTTATAAATCTCAGCATGTAGAGGCTCTTTTATTCAAATAAAGTATGGAGTTTAGTTGGGCCCCTTGGCGTCATTTCTGCTAGCTACCTACTGGAGAGATGGTCCCAAGAAAAGCAGGCGTACTTAGCTGGTTTGACTTTACTTGTGAAATCCCATTTGTCCCTCCTACACCAAGTCCCTACTTTGGGAAGCTGTGATTTAATAGCTCCGCGCCCAAATAGGAAGTCTTACCCAACCCCTCATAACATCCTCCCGATTGTTTAGAAAATGAAATTGCTGTGAAGGTAACCCCATTGCCACCTTGCACCTCCTCACCTTCTGTTTACAGCTGGCCTCCCCATTCTGCCTACACAACGCTCTCTTCCACATCAGTGCAGCAGGCAGATGTGTGTGGCCTCTGGGGTAGCTGGGGGAATCCCAAATAACGTCCATTCGGGTTCAAATAGGCAAGCAGATGCCCTGAATCTGCTGCTGCATTGAGTCAGAGAATCCTAATTCTCCACATCTGGATATTTCGCACCTTGGAATAGTGACTTAGAGTTTGCAAAGTACATTTGTGCCCTTTCTCTCCTTGGATGTCGCATATGGATGCTAAGAACTCATAATAGGTCCTTAGGGAACAGGCCCAGTGGATTTGCTTGGGAACTCAGGCTAAAAGGTGACAGACATCTTTTGATTTAGAGCAGTGAGCTGTCACTGGAAGGAACTGGGAAAAGAAAAGCTCACCAAAGAGAGAATTCTGCCTCTGATTTCTCAAGTTCAAACAGGGATAATAGTAGATTCCACCTCATAGGATATGTCTACTTATAAAGTTGTAGCATAGTGTCTGACGCATAGAAAAAAAATGCAATAAATATTGGTGGTTATAATTATTGTTACTATTAAGCATGTATTATGCACTTATAGAATGTATACAGTGATTCCAATCATAAATTATATACTGTTGCTATTATTAAGCATCTACTTTGTGTCAAAGACGCTTAATATGCAAAGACCTTTATGACCCAGTCACTGCTCTTCAGGGGTCTCTATTCTGAGAGAGAGATGCACATAGAGACAGACAAGAGCATTGGGATATTTTTGGTGCTGAGATAGTTTGCACCCAGGGTTCAGTGGGGGCAAATGAAGACAGTCATCGGTACTCCCTGGAGGGCAGAAAGGGTGGCATTTGAATGAAGCTTTGAGGGTCTGGTGGCTGGAGAGAGAGGACGAGCAGATCCAAGCATTGGCAGCAGTGAGAATAAAGACTATCCAGCCTGCCTTGTCAGGGGCAGGAGGATGCTGGGGTGGGAGGTGAGGGAAGACCAGGGGTGATCTGAGAGGCAGACAAAGAGGAGGGGCTGCCCCACCAGCCAGAGGGCTTGGGACTGTTGACCCTGCACTTTGGGATACCACCAAAGGTTTTAAGCTGGCAGGCAGTGGAGGGTGAGGTGATTGATATTCTCAGAGTTGTACTTTAGAACAGGCTTTTCAAACTATCTGTGGTCAAGGACTACAGGATTCCAGAAGTGTAGAGAGAGGGAAGAAGAAAGAGGTGTCTAGATTTCTTCACCTTGCATACTCTGGTGTTTTCACTACATAAAAGGCTCTAAGGTTTTAAAATAAGGCCCAGAGAGAATCTCCACTGATTTGGATCTGGTACACTGCTCCTAGTGACTGATGTGACCTCATGAGTCCAGCCACGGTGAGGTGATTTGATCTACCAAAGCCTGGTTAAACAAAACCCAACCAAACAACAAATAAACAGAAGAAGAGAAAGGTGTAGTACCTGATCTTTTTAAAATAAAGTAAAATTAAAAATAAAAACCATCACAAGTAAGAGCAAGATGAGTCAAGAGTAGATCAGTTTCATCTAAATAACACAGACTTCTCATAAATTTCATTTTCCATTTAAATATAAACTATGCTACATGGAGAAAAAAGAAAAGCAGTAAAACAAAGATACCTAAGTAAAAATACTAAATTAACCTGTGAGTGACTCTCCTTAAAAATTACATTACTATCTTTTTGCCCCTCATGAACACACATACCTCACAAATGCACTTGTGGAAATCTGATTTGACCCATACCTGTTTCTTGACTTCAGTGTTTGTAGATCTGTTATCAGTGTCATAGGTGTATCAGAATCAGTAAAGGGTACATAAATAGGATTGGAAGTCTTCAGATCCAAAGAAAGAAGTTCTCTTCCTTTCAAATATTAGAATTTCTCTGAGCCTGAGAGACCTCCTATACTAAAAAAGAAATCTATCATTAAGAACCTGTCACCACTTCATCTGTGGGTACTATTCATTTACCATTTACCATAGAGATGGATTTTAGATTCAGTTCTACTATCTTGCCAATTCATTGCCTTGCACAAAAATAAATTCACCTTTAAATACCATTGACAGTTTTTCCTCATGTTAGCTATCCAATCATTTGACAAATGCATTAACTATTTATTAAGTTACTAAAGTTTGCATGTGGAATATGTGCTTGAGACTGCTTGATATCCTAAAACTAGTTCTTGGCATTGACCTCCAGAAATAACCATAAGTACTATGTAAAAAAAAAAAAAGGGTTGATTATCGAATACGTTTATTAAATATCAAAATAGACAAAAGTATATAATTCTCTACAACATAACATCTCATCACTTTTAACATACTTATGGGCAATATGAATCCTTCCATAGAGGAAAAGTCATTTTTTCCCAATGTATCTGATAATACAATTCCTATTTTTCCAAATGCACCTACTCATATATTCTGCAGAAACAGTTTGGAATATACTAATCTAGTTTAATCCCCTAAAATTAAAAATGGCAGAATCAAGCCTCAGAGGGTCAAGTGTCCTGGCTGAGATCAAGCAGTAGTGAGCAAGTTAGGACTGGAACACAGGTCTACTGATGCCACGCCTGAGTTTTTTACACTTTCCTGCTACCTTGAGGAATTATTCACGCAAGTTCCTGCTGCCACCTTCAGTAGACTGGGTGTGCATACCAGTCAGAAGCGGCACCAGCTTTAACGAGCATGTGTATGTATGTATATTCACATATACATATGTGCTCCTGGGGGCATCGAGGCTCCTTTCACACAGGCCTAGGAAGTGCACTGGAGCAGGAAGCAGGTGTAGGCAACAGCAGACCACAGCCACAGTGGGTCGGGAGGTCCCTTGTTTGCAGTCTGCATTAACCTTGGGTTGTTGCAAAGGCCAAAGCTTGGCTCGCATTTGAGATCTGAAGCTCTGACATTCAAGAAGCTCCAAAGCAAATGAACCTGAGTGAGTAAATAATTTAACCACACACACAAAAAAGCCAGTATTGAAAAAAATGTTAGTGATCTGATGTAAACTCCAGAAAGGCGGACTGCAGAGAAGTCATCTGGCCTTTACCTGCCCCCCCTGCCTCCCCATGCCTCATCTGGGCACCAGAATGCATCTAGAAGAACACTAGTGAGCCATCACATGTGCGTGGACTAGGATGTGAGAGGGGTACACGTCCTCGGGGCTAAAGTGTACTGTTCAAGATAAGTGGGGCAGTGACCCACCATCATTATGATTAGTGGGTATCAGGGGCCCAGCTCTGTCACTCACCCGCTGAGTGGTCTGGGCGATTGCACACTCCTCTGTAGTTCATGTCCTGTCTGTCTCCTTCATCTGCAATATGTGGAGGATGCTATCCTGCATCAGAGATGTGCTGTGAGAGTTAAGGGAGTGACCTTATGTAAGATGCTTAAAACAGAGCCTACCACATAGCAAGTGCCCAGAAAGTACTTCTGTATATGTTGCTGTTTTATTCTGGGACTCATGGGCCCTGAGGTTAAAATAGAAAATATGGCGTTTGGATTTGGACATATCTACAACCTCCTTTTACAGAATTGACTCCCAGCTCTGTAACTTAACTACCTCTGAGACCTACCATAAAACTTAACTTTGCCAAGTCTCAGTTTTCTTATCTGTAAAATGAGGGGAAATAGTGTCTATGCAAGGACTTCCTGTCAGGATTAAAAGGGCTGATGTGTATACAGAGTGAATGAGGGTTTCTAATCTGTAGTAAATCATTACTACAGGCAGTTGTTACTATCTCTGAGGCTTCTCCAACCTCAAACCCTGAAATGATTCCTTCACCTTCACTGCGGGGGCCAACTCAGGGCATTGAAAGTGTCCTGTACTCATCAAATGAAATGGTTCTAAAAGTATTCCTTCAAGGAGGTACTAGAAAAGAAAAGAAGGTTCCATGTCACATGTTCTTTCTGATCCCAGGTAGAAAGAGCCCACAGAAATATCTCTTGGACATGTTCTGGTCTATTTTGGTTGGATATAGGAAAAGAAATAGAGGAAGTGTATGTACATGGCTGATACTCTGGGGAAAGAGAAAGGGAAGGAAAAAAAGGAGCAAAGAAGGGAGGGACAGCAGATAAGCTTAATCTAAGTTTGGTTAGAAACTCTGGCCAGTGCTCAATCAGGAATGAGCACCAGCCAGAAAAACTGGCTGCAGCTGGCAAATGTCCCAAATTGTTCTGTAGAAGGAGGCCCCACAAGTGGGGAAATGCTGCTTGATAGATGAATTGGATTGTGAATAAAATGCTGCCTTCCAGGCACCAGCCTTTGAATTTCCCTGATATGTTGATTTAATTCAGGTCCTTGATGTTTCCTGAACATTGACTTTTTAACTTTAATTGTCTTCTGATTTATTAGTAGATAGCTGTGCTTTTTTACGTCTCCCTCATAGAAGTTTCAACCTGGCTTCCCAGAAAGATCCTGTAACCTGGGGCACATATTATGGCCGCCAAGCTCAATTCACAGGGGCTAATTGTGCCCGAAAACACTAGAGTTCCTGAAGCTTCAGCCCAGTGGCTGCCCAGCTAAAAGGAGGCTGTCCCAGGGAGCTTCATATTCCCACTGCAAACAAAAAGTGTTGGTGAGCTGGTGAAAATCTTCCCCAGTCTCCAGATACCAAAAGCTCCAGCTACCAAAAAGCTCAGGAGCATGGGACACCTTTCAGCGAAAGGGCCACATGCTCTCACTCTCCCTATCCTTGAGTCTGGAATTAAGGACACACATACCCCTAAGCACATCCCTCCCCGCACAGCACAGCCAGGCTTCACTCAGCCCGTGGGCCGACACTAGTTTGAAAAGAGCAAGGGACAAAACAGCTCCATTATTCCTTCCCTTGCAAAGGAAACTGACAGTCACAATTGATGACATAAAACACTGAGACAGGCTCATATTTTAAGAGTGTCAATACAAACTTCACCCTCAGAGGTCCCGATTTCTAGAGGCATCATATCAACATTTATTGCAAGCCAGCTTCTTTTCCGCTCCCACTACAGAAGGGGGCAAGATTGTAATAAGGTGTCTGTCTCTACAGAGGAAACAATGTCATTTTATCTTACATATTATAGTGATAATAACCACAAAGCCTCAAAACACCAAAGCCCAAAAGGCTGAGTATCAGGGTATCTAATCCTAGGAGCTTCATACCACAATGCCCTTCACTTCCTTTATCTGCTGTCATCGTGAAAATGTCCCCCAGACGTGGGCAGGGCAAACTATGATTAGGCCCATTTAACAGAAAGAACAGACGAGGAGAAAAAATTCGGAGGACCATTATTGAATGTCAAAATGGAAAGCTGTACAAAGTGAACACCACCAAGCCTCATGAATCTTTGTAGGTGGATATGGCGATTCATGTTTACCAAGCCCCGTTCGGTCCCGTGTGCCCGCCCGCAATGGCACTCAGTGAATTAGAGCTGTTGGCTGACATTTGTTTAAAGCTCTAGGATGCTGTGCCATTTGACATTTTTCATAAAATATCCTTAATTATCCCAGATCTCTTGATAATTAGTACTGTTATGCCAATATTTTCCAGTGTTATTGACATACAACTTTATATTACTTTAAGGATTACAACATAATGATTTGATATATGTATGTATTACAAAATTATTACCACAAGAAGCTTAGTTAACATCCAGTATCTCACATGGCTACAACTTTTTTTTCATGTGATAAGAAGTTTTAAAATCTACTCTCTTAGCAACTTCCAAATATGCAATGGAGTGTTGTTAATTATAGTCACCATGCTATATTACATCCCCCAGAACCATCCCAGATTTATAGGTAAGGATAATGAGCCTCGAGAAATGAGTAATCAGTCTAAGGTCATGTATATAATAAGTGACTGAACCCAAATCTGACGTCAGAGTTAGTGCTTTTCTTTGCCTGCCAAGGGGCTGATTTGAACAACTCACTCACTTGTACCACAATTTTTGACTGGAGTTGCCTATGAGGCCCCCTGAGGTGGGCTTTTTCCCTCACCTCTGGTCTCCTAAGCTAGAAGTTGAGCACAGAGCAAGGCTGCACTCCCACCTGGTGAACACTACCTAGACAACTCCATAAAACAATCGACACCCTGCTTACAGACCAAACGCAAATCTGCATTTGCCCCCCGTCACAATGCAAAAAGTCAACTCCAGTCTGTTCAGTATTTGTCTGTTTGGAACTGTATTCCTGGAAACTGCCTATTTTTAACTTTACCCCTAAGCCTTTCATATTTGTTTGACCCTTTGTTCTAGGATGACTTCAAAGGAGTTGCCTTAGTTCCATCAAATTCAGCATACTATTGGCAGTGACTATTAGAACTTTGACTCAGCCTGAGGCTCAGTGCACAGTCTTGAAACAAAATGGTAGTCAGTGAAAATTTCTGAATACCATTATCCTCCATAATTTCAAAGACAACTTTGGAAAGTTTGGTCCATGGCAATGATCACAAAGCTACATGAATCTGCTGTTTATGGTGGGGTGATTCTTTGTATACGTATTGACTAAATCTGAAAGTTTGAGCCATATTGATAGAGCTGATGGGCTCTTACATGGAGAGGCTCTAAGAGAAACAAAACATGGTCTAGGTTTCAAGAAAACACAGTTGATACAATTGAATATTTGTCATTTTTCTTAACACCACCTACTATCTATCTATCTATCTCTACGTACACTGACTGGCAGGGAAGAAATATGAAAGCATCTTGTTTCTCCATTCACGTTCTTTATTTAATAGGTTTGTAAATATAAGAGTTCTTTCCTGGTTACTAAACACATTTCTGGAAACCTCCGTAGATGCTAATTTGGATGTAAGCCACCTTCAGACTTCCTTCACTGAGCTGATACTAATCCAGTGTGAGCACTGTGTTTAGAGCAGTGGCCAAAGGACATGACGTTTTGTTCTCCAGAGCCTATATTCTAGTCTCCATGGACCCCAATAAGCAAGGCATTAAGTCTATAATATAATCTCAGATACCAAGAAAAGCTGAGAAGACAATAACCTACTTTATTGTAGATGTAGAGTGACCGGGTGTGTTTTAATACAAGTGTCAGGACACATATTTTCTAAGTTGCTGAAATAAGACTGAGGAAATAGTAGTTTTCACTACTATTAACAGTCAAGGTTCACCATTATTCGATTACAGCTTGCATCTCGTTACAAACTGTGGTGTAGTAAGGTAGAAATGAGGAAGTTTTACTACAGTGTGTATTAAAAGAGACAATTTCATAGATCATAGAATCTCAGAGTGAGAAGGTGCCTTAGAGGTCACCCAACCCCAAATAGCTTTTCTGATTCACAAATAAATACCTTCTGCCACATTCCTCTGCTAAGGAAAGAATTCTAGTCTTTGGAAACTCATTGCTGTGTAAGACAACCAAGTCTATTTCTGAAGAGCCGCACGCCTCCCCGGCTTCTCTTCTCCTCTGACCAGCAGGAGTGGCGAAAGGAATCCCAAAGGCCTTTTCCTTTTTTCTCAAGCACAGAGGCTGTTACCTTGAATGAATACATAGACGTTTCCGACAGGAAGAAAGTGCTCCATTGCCGCCTCCAGCTTCAGAAACGACTTCCTCATCCCTAGAACGAGGCTATGTTTGTGTGTAACAGGCAGAAGGGCTGCAAGCATGGTTTAGGAAAATGGCAAGGACCCTGAATATGAAGGCAGGAAACACCGGGTTTCTAGGCTTGTGTGGGTACAACCTCTACAAAACTGTATTGTTTTCTACAGGCCTTGGTGTTTTCATTCATCTGTAAAGCGAGAGCACCCTGTTAGACCAGGCCTCCAGACAGAAAGCATCAGCCTCAGTTGAGAACTTTTTTGAAATGCAAATGCTCAGGTATCAACCCCAAAGTGGTCACTGGTACTGGGAACCTGTGATCTAACAAGCCCCCCAGATTCTAACACAGGCTCAAGTTAGAGACCCACTGTCCTGGATGATCTTTAAGCCTCTCAATTCCAGCTGCAGCGGGCTGTCAATCCCCCAGGCCCAGCAATGAAAGCTGGTCAGCCCGGCTTGCTGGGTCTCACCATAATCTCTCAGGTTCCAGTAGCTTTGCTCTCTCTCTCTCCTTGGATCTGTGCGCCAAGCTGCAAAGCCATCAGCTTCAAGAGGTGAATCTAACTCAGGACATGCACCTCCCTTACAAAATCTATATCCGGTCTTACATAGAATCAATGCTTACAGTCACCTTGTATCTAAGCAAATTGAATAAAGCTGAGAGCTCGAGCAAACCTGCTTATTTATCTCATGACAAGGGAAACAACTTTCAGTTCTGCAGGACTTGACACCTTTGTCAATAAAATCTGCAGATGGCACAATATAGAGTTGTTTTAGAATTCATCTTTCTGACAATAGCAGGACTTTCCAAGAGAAGAGCATCTAGGGGTTATGATGGCAGCTGTGTCTTTGCCTGGAGACTGCCTTGCCCACGTTTCACATTGTACACAGGAACTATTTGGTGAATTTGCATTAGCAGAGAGATGCTTTTTTTTTTTCATGCATCTAAAGGAGGCAACCAGATTTGATTTTTGTTTTTTAAAGAAGCACTCAGTTTTAATAGCTGATTAGCCTGCAATAAGGTCGAACTTGTGTTTTGTTTCTAATTAGCAATAAAAACAGGGTATTATGTTTGCGGCTGCTTCACTGTAGCATCTTTCCAAGATTTTCTATTCACGCTGTTCGAAAGTGCCATATACATCGGAAGTGTGCATTTATATTCAGAGCGGGCTTATTGTAGGAAGCATAAAAAGATCTCCCCATAAAGCGGAAGTTTGAGGAAGTTGGGGTGGAGTTAAAGGTAGTAAAAGCCCCTCAATTGCTTGACTGTGTGAACTGAAGTTCTTGGTGGAGTGAATCGCCATTTGTGGCTTCAGGGCTCCGGAATAAATGACACTTCCAATAACATTCTCCTATACAGGTGTAAAATATACAAATTGGGTGAGGAAAATGGTAGCATCATTGAAATGCATAAAAGCAGAAAGCCTGGGAAGCAAGCATATGGCAGGGAGCCGGCCTGGGGAGGCAGGGGACTTGGGCTGGAAGATCCACACACCTTGACTTTCTAGAGCAGTGGTCTCGTGGGCTGGTGCATAAGCTCCCTCCCTCCACATCTGACTTGGATGATTCTGTGATTATTAGATCATTTAGGGTATTCCCTGCCTAGAGTCTTTTTTTTCTTTATTCATGGTTCTGGCTCCCCCCGCTCCAACTTTTCTGAGTTTTCATGAGTTGTTGAAAAGCCTATTTAACCAAGTAACAATGCAACTTTTGGTCATATCCATACCAGTAAAATATCAAGTTTCCTGAGCAATAAGATAAATTGTTCTCTGCATGAATAATTATAGAGATGGAAAGTGCTATGTTTTATGTATTTTCCCTCTAGCTGAATATTTGATTCTTCCTCTTATTTTATTCCTATTCCCAATATGTCACATAATTCAGGCTTATGAAGGCTGCTTTTAAATACTTTTGTGACCTCTACTTTTAAAGGCTTTGGAAGGGAGTGTGACATCTTTGGTAGGGCAGAGGTGGTGTAGGGGCTGGGGGCAGGGGCTCCAATAGCAGTCAGTGTCCTGCGCAAACCCAGTCCACACCATGAAGACACTTTTTGTTTCTGCACCTGATTTTATAAATGGCAACACCAAGTCCTACAGCAATTGAGGGACTTGTCCAAGGTCACAGGATGGCTTCCTTAAGTCAACTATATAGCTGCAGTGACAGTATGTGTGCTCTCTGAAGAGTTACTTAAAACCCCTGTCTGATATTTCTTATGGACCCTCAGCCTTCAAACTCCCAAGCTTCATGAGGAACGTACTGGGTGGGAGTCCGGCTTAGTGAATAAATCCCAATTAAGAACACAGTAAAATGAGGAGAGGGAGTATGTGAAGTAGGTCATCTTATTTATAGAATAATAGGATTGGATTTTTTTGTACTTAATCAAAACAAGATTAGAGAATTTAAAAGGTATGAAATAATGTTTTAAATAATAAGTAAGCATTAAGGGTTCATTAAGTGTTAGGTGCTATTCTAAGAGTTTTATATATGCAACATCATCTTTCCTCTGAGCAGCCTTAAGAAATGGGCATTATTGTTATCCCCATTACACAGATCAGGGAACTGAGGCCCAGAGAAGTGAGGTAGACTTCTAAGGACATAGAGCTTACAGGGAGTAGAACACAGATTTGCCCTAAGCCAGCCTGATCCGGAGTCCGTGCTCTTCATGGCTGCCGTCCCCTGGCCCTTCTGGTGGGAGCAGGTTAGCACATGGAATTTCAGTCCCTCCTGCTGCAACAGCAGCCCTTGCTCCTCGTGCCAAGTAACATCAGAAACAGCCATCAGCCCAAGCAGCTTGAGTGGCTTCTTCTGGGCTTGGTGACAGCTGTGAGCCGTCAGCCTGGTTAAGTAACCCCTTACAGTTTATCCTTTGCCAGTGGATTGTGATAGTATGAAACCCCGGGAAGAACCACAACAGTGAATCCCTGTTTCCTGTCCATCTTTGCACAGGGGACCCATCTTTTCTGATTTTAGGCTTTGTCATTTATCAAAAGATGATTGTTTCCTGGCCTGCCTGTCTTATAAGAGGTGTGGAACCACAAGACCATATATGATACAATTACAAAATGGCATACAGTGGTTAGGTGGTGTTGTGGTCATGGTTATAATTATGATTATATATATATACCATAAAGGTGTGGAGTGGATTTAGGAGCTCCTACATCTAAAGTACTTTGTTCTAACTGTGCCTGACACATCCTGGGCTCATGTATTACATTATTAATTGTTGCCATTACTTATGTAGTCTGCAGTGATTTAAAGTTTATGTAGGAGGCTCAGTCCACACTCCATTCACAGAGACTGGTCACGGACTCTGAGATAAGCAGCACTTACTTAAGCAGCTTTTACTTTCAGGTAAATTCTAACTTCGTTAGAGTTTCACATTGGCCAGATTTTGCTTCTCTAGAGCTGTGTTTGCTGTTCCTGTCTGTCTTTTAAGTGGCCCAGACAACCCTGCATTTAACAATACAATAGTAATAATAATGATTCTGGACTCATGCATTGATTAATGTTGATTAAGCCATGGACTCCGGCAAGAAGCATAGTGATACTTATTGTGTATGAACCTCACCCAAGGCCACAGTGACTTGTGTGATGACTCTTCCTCATCTGCTGTAGATGGCCTTAATTTAAATCTATAGTACAGCTGTTCTGTTTTTATAGTGTGTAGTTGCCCTATCAGTTGTTCAGTAATCACTCTATAGTCCACAATTTAGTCTGCAGGGTTACGTTTAATCAGGTTTTAGGACTACTTTTCATTTTCAGTGTTCCTTTCAGGATTCAACCTTTAACCAGCTGCATTTTATTTATTTATTTTTTTTTTAATTTTTTTAATGTTTTATTTATTTTTGATACAGAGAGACGGAGCATGAGAGGGGGAGGGGCAGAGAGAGGAGACACAGAACTAGAAGCAGGCTCCAGGCTCTAAGCTAGCTGTCTGCACAGAGCCTGACGCAGGGCTCGAACCCACAAACATGAGATCTGACCTGAGCCGAAGCCAGAGACTTAACCGACTGAGCCACCCAGGTGCCCTAACCAGCTGCATTTTCAAAGTGCCATGATTCCCTCCCAGATTTACAGTGATGGGCAGAGAGATCCTGCAGGGGAAGCTACATGAGAGTTTCTGTTTTAAAAACACTATTTGGATCAGAAAACTAGAGTATACAATACTCCAGTAGAGTCTTGTTGCCAGAGGAAAAACACAGGCAATTTCTAGCTTTTGGTTTTAATGTGAGGCAGAAAAACAAACATTATGCCACAGTGTATCCTAGGAACAATCGTAAAGTGATATTGCTTCTACTAGTGTGCGTCACCAGACATCTCCATCCCAGTGGGCATTGTCCCTTGAGATGGCAATGCGTCACCTTATCCCAGAGACATAGTCATAGACTAGCATGTTTAAAGGTCCTTCTGCAGAACAGCCTTCCAAGTTACTTTGTGGACCATTCTCCAGTCATGTCTGGCACTGGAGATATGCAGGAATAATGAGACTCACGAAGCCACTGGCAGCAAATCCTTGAACGAGCATTACTGCCTGCCCAGCAGTGACTCGACAACACAGCTTCTCGTGCAGCTGCCTCTGCTCAGAATGTTTTGGAGCTCTCTTCGAAATTCTTTCAAAGCCCTGCCACATTCTTTTGAATATCTGAAATATCTTCATCTTTGGGAGGAAGATGTGATTTATGGAAACAGCCAAATCACTTGGAGCCAAGCCTGGCGGAGAGGTCAAGATGGGTAATGTTAGTTTAGAATTACCCATTTTAGTTAGGAGTCCTATCTGGTTTTCCCAGCAATGACTGGTTTGGTTCTCTCAGTGAAAATCTTTATTATCCTTAAGCTTGTGGTGGAAAAATATACATAATTAAAGTAAATTTATTATCAGTAACTCCATTCATTATTCCAATATACTGTTGGATTTTAACAGAGTAGCCCATACAGGCATATATAGTGTGGGCATATGTCTGTGTTGATTCTGTATAAATAGGCAAATCAGTCTCTAGTTAGACAAACAAACATGTATAGATGGATATAGCCATTTATGCTGTTTCTCATGGGATATTTTTTTAGTCCCTTTTCCCAGACATAGTTTCCAGAATTCTCTGATAAATGTAAACCTTTTCCATTGTTGATATTCTTCTAATATAAGCAATTCTTAAGCTTTTTCAAAGGTTGTATACTTATTTTAGGTTCTGCTAAAAGTTATAGACACTTTTGTAGAAAAAATAGAAATGTATACACATTCAGGAGATTTAGAAAGGAGGAGATGTGGATGCCACATTCTGAAGTTTTGTTTTAGGATTTAGAAAGAAGAGTAGCTTAAAATTCCACATCATAGAATATAGTTATAGAATCAAATCAAACATTACTTTTTAAAAGGAAGCTGCAATTTATTTGTTGTAAAGAATCTTCACTTATTTAAGTGAATTTCAGATTGTCTGCATAAGGCTAAGAAAAAAAAAATGAGTTGATGATAAGGACTGCCTAGATGGCTCAGTCAGTTAAGCATCTGGCTCTTGATTTTAGTTCAGCCATGATCTCAATGGTTCATAAGTTCGAGCCCCACATGGAGCTTCACCCTGACAGTGCAAGCCTCCTTGGGATTCTCTCTCTGCCCCTCCCATGCTCTCTCTCTCTCTCCTCTTTCTCTCTCTCTCCTTAAATAAATAAATAAACTAAAAAAATAAGTTATGATATTAAGGAGAAAAGTTAGTAGGTCACTTAGTATTAACTTTTGAAATTAAAATCACAAACATGTTTCTATTTTAAAGATTAGCAGATGAGACATTATTTAAAAGTCTTCTGAAACAAAATCTTTAAAAGCTGGATAAAATGCAAAAGACATCTTTTCAAATACATGTCTAGGTTTGTGTGTTTGTTAGGGGAGGAACTGATCTGAGGAACTAAAACTGATTAGAAAACACTAATACAAAGAGGTAAGTAGTCTTAAATTTGATGGATTTTCAGAGGTGTCAGCTTACGCCTGGATATCCAAACTCTGGTTTATCAGGATGCATGTCGGGAAGAGACAAATGTCGTGCCCATGCAATACAGGAGGTATGGGCCAAAAATCCCCTCAGAAAGATGAGATTTTACACATAAAACTACCAGTGAAACAATAACTAAACATAACCAACCTCACAAAGAGAGAAAGGAATCTTGCCTGTTGGTGCTCTGGTTGGAGGAACCAGTCGCCTCTGTGAAATCTTAACCTCAAGACATTTCTCACGTGAGCGAGAGCCGTGTGTGTGTGTGTGTGTGTGGCCTGAAAACGATCATGCCAAATTTTAGTTTTAAATGTTCTTGGCTTGGTATGCTTAGGTGGCTCAGTTGGTAAAGCATCTGACTTTGACACAGGTCAGGATCTCATGGTTCATGGGTTCGAGCCCCATATCGGGCTCTTTGCTGGTGGTGTAGAACTTTCTTGGGATTCTCTGTCTCTCTCTCCCTCTCTGTCTGCCTCTTCTCCACTTGCTCTCTCTCAAAATATATAAATAAATAAACTTTAAAATAAATTAATAAATAAATAAAGTGCTCCTGGCTTGGTAGAACCCTAGGTACCTATCAGGTGTAAGTATGAATTATTTCTAGAAATATGCATTTAGAAACCATGGACTCAAAGAATTCTCACACATAAAATGCTCAACACATGAACCATAATAAAAGATCCAAAATAAGGGAGCAAGCTTTTATAATAGCAGAAACAAGAAAGTGTACAATTAGACCCACTGAGTCCGCAAAAATGTGAATCACCCTCAAATATAAACTAAGTAAGCCTATATGTTTGAAAACATAAAAGGAGAGGGCATGAAGAGAAGAAGAAATTCAATGGACTGTGAAATAGGACAGATGTTTAAAATCTACCCAAATATAAATTCTAAAAATGAAATAATTTAATAATTAAATTAGAAATGCAGTGGCAGAGATGATATAACAAATTAGTCATAACTGAAGAGAGAATTGTTTAACTGGAAGACAGGTCCAAGGAAAAATACATAACATACACAGAAAACAGTAGAGAGTAATAAACAAAGGTTTAGAGAATCATAGGCTAAAGAGCACATTTTACACATATGTTATTGAAGGTCCAAAAAAAAAGAGATCATAAAAGGTATAGGGAAAAGAATCATTCTTAAGAATGTCCAGGATTGGTTAAAGACAAGGAACCCCAAAATTAGAAAGCCCAAGAAATTCCAAGAGGATATGTGGTATAAAAAAACCCAAAAAGACAAAAATTCTCCAGGTAGACACACTATAATCAGAAAGTAACCAGGAGGAAAAGATAAATGACCTTAAAAAAAAACCGTTAGGCTTTTTAGCTGACTTCTCTACAGGAATAATGAAATCCAATAGACAGTTCCAAACTGTTCCAAGTGCTGAGAGAAAAATAAATTGTCAGACTGGAAAAATATTAACAGCAATACATTCTTCCAAAAACAAAAGTAAAGCTATTTTAAGCCTGACAAAACTGAGGATGTTTACTACTAATAGACACTCCCTAAAGAGATTTCCAGAGTATGTACTTCAAAATAAATTTTAAAAATAAAAATATATTAGATATTATATATTCCCAGAAAGAAGATCTGAGTTGTTAGAAAATATAGTGGACAAAGAGAATGGGGGGAAATGTGGATAAGTTTAAATATATAATTATTGACTATACAAAACAATAAAAATAATGTCTAGTCTTCAATGTTAAGAAAAAGATGGAAGTGAAAATACTAAATAATGATAGTATAAATGCCTAGGAGTAATAAAACTAAAATACTCAAAGTTTATTGCTTTGGAAAAGGCTAATGATAATTAACTTTCAATGTTATTGCATTAAATATGGAATTCAGAATGTCTAGGGTAGCCATAAACATGTAGAATTAAAAGTATAATTTACAAACCAGTAAAGGAGGGCCAGGGAGGGGGAATGAATGACAACAAATAAGTAAGTCAAAAAAGGAAGAAATTTAAGAAATTGAAAATCCTATAATATAAGGAAAAAATCCAAATATATCAATAATCACAGCAAACATAACATTTTTTTAAAGATCAGATTCTGGGGCTCCTGGTGGCTTAGTCTGCTGGGCATCCAAATTCGGCTCAGATCATGATCTCACAGTTCTAGAGTTCAAGCACTGTCTGGCTCTGTGTTGACAGCTCAGAGCCTGGAGTCTGCTTTGTGTCTCCCTCTCTCTCTGTCTCCCTCTCTCTCTGCCCCCACCCCTGCTCACGCTCTGTCTCTCTCTCCAAAAGAAATAAACATTAAAAAAATTAAAAAGAAAAAAGATCTGATTGGAACCTCAAACTCATAATCCAGAAATATGCTGGTTATGACATACACCTAAAATATATGAAAACATATGACTGAGAATAAGGGTAGGGGAAGAATATGCCACATAAATAGTAATAGAAAGCTGATATACTGATATAACAATGTCAACCACAATAGCCTTTTTTGACTTTTGCCTACAAAAAGATTTTGGTGGTCAAAAGGATCATAACACAACCTTAATGATATATTGTTCAGTTAAAACCAAGAAGATTTAAAATCTCTAACTTGAACTTAACAGAAGACAATGGGGGAGGGGAAGGAAAACAAATAGTTACAAACAGAGAGGGAAGCAAACCCTGAGAGACGCATAAATACAGAGAACAACTTGAGGATTAATGGGGGCAGGGAAAGTGGATGGTGGGCATTGGGGAGGGCACTTGCTGGGATGAGCACTAGGTGTTGTATGTGAGCGATGAATCACAGGAATCTGCCCTCAAAGCCAAGAGCACACTGAATACACTGTATGTTCACTAACTTGATGATAAATTATATTAAATAAATTAAAAAAATTTAAAATAATAAAATTTCTAACTTATATGTACATAACATAGATAAGACTATAAAGCAAAGATGACAGAAAGAAATTGACAATCTCAGAATCGAACATTTCAACCCGTTCTCAGTAATGGATCAAGCAAACAAAAACACATTGAAAAAGGATATAGGAAATTGCAGAAAAACAACTTGCAAATCTCATTTTAATAAATATACATAAGTGCCACCTCCAACTAATAAAAAATACAACAAAGCACACATAGAACAATAATGAAAATTGATGACACACTATAGAACACAGCTAACAAATTTCACAGACTCATGTCAGAGTTCATATTCTCTAACAAAAGGCAATTAGATTAAAACCCAATAATGAAAAGGCAATTTAAGAAACCTCAAATTGCTGGAAATTAGAAAATACACTTCTAATTAACTCATGGGTCAAAATATTTAGAGTTAAATATTAGCGGAAATACAGCATATCAAAACTGGTAGGGCACAGCTAGCTTGGTTCTTAGAGGAAAATATAGAAGTGTAATGATTTATTTTAGAAAATAAAGAAGGCCTGATGAAAGACTAAAACAAGAAAAGCTTACCATGCAACTTGAGAAATTATAAATTAGTTTTAAATGAATATATCCAAAGAAAGTAGAAGAAAGGAAATCATAAAGATAAACGTAGAAATCAATAACATACAAAATACAGATATAACAGAGAAGGTCAACAAAGGCAGACATTTGTTTGAAAAGACTGATAAAACTAATGAATGTATGACAAGAAAACTGAGGGAGGAAGGGAAGGACAGAAGACAACAATATATATAATAGAGAAAAAAGGAAAGATGAAAAACAGTGTTATGGTGGATGTATAGCTACAAAAGCATTTAAGATGGACAGACTAACCCATTATGGACAACTAGATGCCAATATATTTGAAAACCTAGATGAAACAGCCACAGTTTTAGAGAAGAATATAACATCCCAAAATTGTTTTGAGAAGAAATTTAAAAAAACAAATTTTCCTTTAATCATTGAATAAATGTAATCAATAGTTTAAAATCTCAGTAAAACCCAGTCCAAAAAAATTGTAGTTAGTTTTACCAAGAATTCCATTCTTGCACAAACTTGCCCATAGCATAGAAGAGGGAACTCTCCCCAAGATGCAATCTAGATCACCATCGGATGAACCCAGAATGAGAAAGACAAACAAATAAATAGATTTGTCAATCCTACACATAAACATAGATATAAACATTCCAAACAAAATAATGGAAAACCTAATGTAGCCATGAATTTAAAAGGATACATTCTGATCAAATTTGATTTGACTCTGGAATACAATTTTGATTTGATGTTAGAAAATATATTAATGTGATTCCCCATATTAACAGAACAAAAGGAAAAAGCCAGATGGTTATCTCAATTGATACAGAAGTCCTCCAATAAAAGGCAACATTCATTTGTGACAAAAGCTTTCTGAAATCTAAGAAAGAAACTTTCTTATCCTGGTAAAGGATCTCAAGAAAAAAGCTTCCAGTAGGCATCATCTCTCACAGTGAAACATTAGAAACTTTCCCTTTAATATCTGAACAAGGCAAGTATGCCCTCTGTAAACACTTCTATTCAAAGCTGCATTAAAGATCTCAGCCAGCAAGATAAGGAGAGTCAAAGAAATAAGTGGTATAAGTTTAGAAAAGTAGAACTAGAACAGCTTATGAAATGATTACATTTAAAACCAGAAATAATACATGCACAAGGTTTCAAAATTAATAAAAGTATAATGAGATAAAGTTACTGAATAAATACAGAAAAGCCTTTTTGATGTATATTTCTATTAGTGGCTGGTATATAGAAATGCAGATTTATAATAACAAAAATAGTGTTACCTAGAAATAAATCCAAAAGAATATGTGCATGATTTCATTTTTAAAATTAAAACTTACTGAAGCACACGAAAAATGAAATTGGGAAGCTCTTTATTGATGGGCAGACTCATTATCATAAAAGTGCCAATTCTCTCGAAACTGACCTATAGGTTTGCTGGAAGTCCAATCAAAATTTCAACAAGAAGATTTTTTTTAACTTTATAAGATAAATCTAAAACTCATATGAAGAAGCCCAAATGGCAGATACATGAATAGCTAACATCCTCCTAAGGAAGAAAAGATGGAGACTTAGCCCACCAAGTATTCAAATACACAAAGCACCATGTATTAAAAAACACTTTCAGATAAATTGCATAATTAAATGTGATCGCTGAAAGTTTAAAATTTTAGAAAACACTTTATGATCTCAGGATAAGAAAGTATTTCTTAAGGCAAAAAAAGTGAAATTATAAAGAATTGATAAATCTCTCTTAATAGAAAGTGTTTATCAAAAGACATTGTAAAGATAGTGATAGACTACCAACTGGGAAGTATTTGCTTTGCATATAGCCAACAAAGAGAAGGATTCTGGATATTTTCAGAACTCCTACCATTTAGCAAGAAAAAGATAAGCAACCTAATTAAAAAAAAAAAAAACACCCGGATGAAAGATATGCAAGGGCATTTCACATAAGAGGACATCAGAAAAATTGTCAACTTCATTTGTAATCAGGAAAATGCAAATTAAAGCCAAGTCCACCACATTGGCAACAATTAAAATCTGATAAGACCCAGGGTTGGAGAGGTTCTACAGCAATACTGCCATTGGGAGTATCAGTTGCTATAATCATTTTGAAAAACAATTTGGCATCATATAGTAAAATCAAAGATGTATTACTGAGCAGCTTGATCCATGAGTATCTCCACTAGAGAAACTCATGCACACATGAGTGAGGGAAAAACTGCAAAGCACTCATTTTTTTTAAATAACAAAATACTGGGGGTGCCTGTGTAGCTCAGTCCATTAAGCGTCCAACTTTGACTCAGGTCATGATTTCACAGTTCATGGGTTTGAGCCCAGCATGGGGCTCTGTGCTGACAGCTCAGAATCTGGAGCCTGCTTCAGATTCTGTGTCTCTCTCTCTGCCTCTCCACCCCCTCCGAAATAAATTTAAAAAAAAAAAATTAAATAAAAAATACTGGGCACAACTTGGGTGTCCACTGACAGGTAAACGGATCAGTAAATTGTAGGTTATTTGTACAAAATACTATTAGCAAAGAAAATTAGCAACCCAGCCACAGCTACATATATTAGCCTACATGAATCTCAGAAATAGGATGTTGACCAAGAGAACATATAACTATTTCTATAAAGTTCAAAAGTATGAAAAAAGAAGCAATATGGCATCCATGGCCCATGTGTCTATGTATATGATAAAACTACAAGGAAAGGGAGGTTGGGCAGAGTTGCCTATGGATCTCTATACATCACACAAGGATATCCAGCCAAGAGAGTGATTGAAGCTGAACTCTAGACCTTTGAAAGCTACTCCAAGCTTTTTACCCTGCTGTGAACAATGCATCTCAACTTGAAGGAAAAGGGGGGCACCTTTTTCAAGTTTACTCAAAGGTACTGTGTCAGGAGTGAAGGTAACATACACGGGAGGGTCACAGGTATTAGCAATATTCTGTGTCTAAAGCTACATGGTAGTAAATACATAACTGGCCATGTTGTCTATATTCTGTAAGCAAACATTTGAAGAACATATTTTTAAATGTACATATATACATATATATATACAACATACATGGATAATTATACATATAATGTATGCAATTCAAATTTGCATACATATATAGAATACATGCATACCGTATGTGTATATGCTTAGTATGTATGAAGTGTGATATATCTTACAATTTCAAAAATTTGTATAAAGCGTGTGACATTAAGTTTTCTTGATGTGGTTATTTTATTAACTAATTAAAAATGGTGTAAATAATGAATTTCCTATGGCCATGACTATTTGTCTTGGGGAAATGGTATATATTTTATATTATATACTTATAACAATCATGTAACTTTGGCAAATGGTTTGATTTGATCTTTGTCAGGAAAATGTCTTTTCCCAACTTTAAGAAATCACAACTCAATAGGACCATCGTGAACTTTGAATGAGACTATCCCAAGAACCCAATACAGAGCTTATGCTATGTTAACCATCAAGTAGCTAGTTTCCTTATTAGTTGCTCTCTCTTTCTCTCTCCCTAAATATAAAATACTGAGAAGACTGCAAAGAATAGCATCCTTAAATAAAGTGTAATGGCCAGGAATGATGTTTACCTGGAAGATGAAAAGTCTTCTCAAAACACTCCCTTAGAGAATTTCATAAACTAGAGTCTGCTCACACTGGCCCAGATTCTCAGTGAAATAGGGCAATCAGTGTACAACATACTCAGAACTTGTAGAGAAGAGGAACCTCCTGTGTGGAGTTCAGGGGTCTTCGCCTTCTCTCTCTCCTTGGCCTGGTTCAGCCCTACAGTCACCTCTGAGAAGTGCCTCTGTGCTGTGTCAGCACCACCGTGAAAAAGGGAAACACCACTTTCTTAACCTTCACTCCATCATGCACTGATAGCTCTCTCCGTGAAGATAAAATGGTTGAACTGACTCTAAGAATCTTTCCCACATATATACAACTTTGTAACTTCTAAAGGCATTTCACCTGTGTTATTCCATTCAAGTTTCTAGGCACTGCAGTCAGGGACAGAACAGCAGATGTTAGCATTTCTGCCTCAAATACTGAGACATGAAATGACTCTTGTAAAGTCAAGTCAGGCAGGTCTCCTGGCTCCTTCAATATTCTTCCTTTTTCATTCCAAGGGGGATTGGTTAAGACAGAAGCAAAGGAGAAGACAGATGGAAAAGGGGGAAAGATTAGGGGCTGGCTGAAGAAAGGGGCAGAGGGAACTGGCAAAGTAGATAGAAATCCATGCAGAAGCAGGGGCAGGTCTCAGCCAAAGGGTATATACCCAGCATGTTCCTTCAAGCCCTGTCACTCACCAGATTAGATTGGGGACCAGCATTTGCCATAAGAAAAGTGGTGTCATCAGAGATGAGCAGGTCTGCTTGAGGGTGTTTGGGACTGGGAGTTGAAATTTATGTCTCTCTGTTCCAAGGCCTTCTCTTTGGTCTCAGCAAGCCACACCAGGTAAGCCACATCTGCCCCCTCTGATACGGGCTGATCATCCAGCTCCCCAGAATGGGCATGCCTAGTACTCCGTGGGCATCACTCACAGTCACCATGACATGGCGATGGGCTGAGGTCTTCCCAGAAGCCTACCATCACAGGACCCCACTCTCCAACAAGCACATACACCTTCCACTTGCAATAAACAGAGGCCTTATGCTTGGCCTCTTTGCCAGTTGGCTCCCCACTCTACTCCTTAAGCACCACAGCCCTTTGCCAGTGCTGAGTATTCCAGTGTAACTTTTTCTGCAAAATTCTAGCCAAGCCCTGGCAAGATGGAGTTGAAGACAAGAAAAAGCAGTCTCCCCTTAGGTGGAGGTCACTATGCAATGGTGCAATTCTTGGAATCTAAAGATTGAGTTTTTTAAACTAACAATTTGATCTCCATTGCTTTAGTGTAAATTGGAAATGGATACCATATCTTTAATGCTAATTAGGCGTTGCATTACTTAGTCTTCCAGGCCTCATGTAAATAACAATTAGCAATAATGTAGCAGTTGTGCATGCTGGCATCTTCTAATCCATACCATTGTATACCATTCCAAAATCCTTTGCATTAATTAGGATCATAAGCCAATCAGTACTAATTAGGAAGAAAATAAGTATAATAATAAATGCAACAAAATTAGTGATTTGTATCTGGTCGGTACTTCCTTCCCTCTGCAGTTCATCAAATAGTCTTAATGCGTAGGAACTTCTTGTAATTGAAACTAATTATGAGGTTTCCCCTGCTACTTCGAGCCTCATGTTCAAATCCCACAAAGCTCATTAAATAAGTAACAAAACTGGAATCTTTAACGCATATTGTAACTTGGATCATGTTAATTAGCACCACACGCAAAAGGCAGCAAGAGGCCGTTTAGCAGACCCTGCTCTAGTTAAAGGGAAAGGAGATTGGGATCTTTACAGTTCTTCAGGGCTTTGAAGAAGCCAGGCCAGTAGTGGGTGGGCACCATGGTGAGCAAGTTTTTGTGGTACTTCAGGGGCAGAGAGAGGACATGGAATCTGAGACCATGCTGTGCCTTCACTGGGGCATTTCCAGCAACACCAGCATGTAAGGAAAATGCGTGAGTGGAGTTGGTGGCCCATTTACAGGGGAGTCTCGTTACTCCAGGAACTCGGCCCAGTCTTGACGACTCTATGGTAACCTCTCCCTTACTTTGGGCCAGTTATAGAACTTCTCTCTTCAAGGTTGAGTGGTGAGCATGAAGGACCCCAGAGAATTCACTTGCCCTGCACAGACTGAAATTGTATACACATAAACCCATGTGTCTGTTTCTAGTCAAACATATGTACCATTCAGTAGACATATTGACTGTATTCACAGCTTCCAGCGCTGATCTAAACGGCTGCCGTTCCTTTTCCATATACAGCTAGATCTGTAGATAGCTCTCTAGGCCTCACTGGAAAGACGCTGAGAAATACACTCACCTCCCCCCCCAGTGCATCTCTCGCCCTCCTCTCCATGCTGTGAGCAGTCTACAGTCAAGCAGTGGGGATAATGGTGGGAAGGCTGGGCACGGGGATGTGGGTATATGGTGTGCCCACCTACAGTCCTAGAATGCCGTAACAATATTATTTATTGCTGTTTTATGAGAAGTGGTTCTAAAACAATCCTAACAGAAAACACTTGTTACTTTACAACTGGGACTTCTCAAGCTTGCTGGCTTGATAAGAAAAAAGACAGGACAGGAGATTTCTAGGCACCCAGTTGAATCAGAGCAAATGATGTCATAAGCTGTTAATGTCAATCTTGTATATTTGGGGATAGAATCTTCTGGTTCTTATGTAATAAACCATCCATAATCCTGATCATTCATCTAGCCTCTACTAAGGTCTTACTCCTAAATAAAGGAGCTCCTACTATTTACTCTAGCTCATAAAAATCATTCCTTTTTTTTTTTAACTCCTATAGCTCTATCAATGAGACCTGCTTATGCATGATTGCAAGTTATCTGATGAGAATCTTCTAGGCAAGTTTGCTCTCCCTAACCAGACTCTTGATTATACAAGAGCAAGAGAGTCCTCAAGTGCCATCCTGCTTTTGAGCCCTATAGTGGCTAACTCAAGCTGAGAACCAAAAGTTTTCTGTAAGTTCTGATTCACTGATTAAGTAAACATTTAGAAGAGCATCCAGGGGCACTTGGGAGACTCAGCCAGTTAGGCATCCAATTCTGATATCACAGTTCATGAGATCACAGCTCATGAGATCAAGCCCCACATAAGGCTCTGCACTGATGGTGTGGAGCCTGCTTGGGATTCTCTCTCCCTCTCTCTCTCTGCTCCTCACCCCCCTCAATAAATACATGTTTACTGTTATTTTTTAAAGAGCATCCAGAACGCATCATATGAATTACACGTTAAAAGTACAAAAATAAAATTTTCATTATTCTTAGAATCAATTTAAATGTTTTATATTATGGGTAGGTGGGAATGTAAGAAGTCTGTAGTGTTGATATTAGCTGCTAAATAATAGCTGGATGGAACCCTGGGATATGTGCAGGGTCTATATGACTTGCATTATTTTATCTGACATTAATGGGTTATGAATATAAGACTTTGTCTATACTTATGCACAATGGGATAGAGACTTAGAACAACCTAACTCATGACAGACCCTCTTACCAGTGCTCCATAGTAAAGGAGAATATAATAGTTATGAGTTTGCCTGCATTGCTAAAATTAGCTGACTTGGTTAATCCATTCCATAGCCGTTGATTTAAATTGTCTGTGTATGCTCAACCCTCAACGTGACACACAGGTATTTTTGAGGACGTAATTGCACATCATGGAATGCTGAATAATAGACAATGAAACTAATAAGGGAATAGTTATACCCTGCCACTAGTCGCTTGCAGTCTACAAGTTTTCTTATCAAGCGTTTGTGACTGATCATAGTGAAATTAAATATAGCTGAGTTACAGTGTTTAACCAAGAGAGAAAAAAAGCAAAACACAAAAGGATTGTTAGTCTTTCTTTACTTAACCAAAGATTATAGTTGCCAGTATTCTTTTGTCCATAGTCCAATGTTACATTATATCACAATGCTATGTTTGCATGCCTGCCTCCCTTACCAGCATTGGATTCTGACTTCCTCGCTGGTGTGAAGGCCAACAATGGGTCTCAGATGGTGTTTACGCAACAGGGATCCGATTTGGCATAAGGACGCCTACACTGGGCTTCTGAGACAAAACTCCCATCCCTAGTAGAGGATGAAACAGGAGGCTGGTCTTGGTCATTAGGGAACCAGTGCAGACACTGGACTTGGACAGAGAAGTGTGCACTTGGATCAGTAGAATCAGGTCACAAGGCAGACTCCATAGTCACAAGAGAAAAGCAGGAGCCAGGATGAAACCTAGGCCCAGGCACAAAGCAGGGGCTACATTGGGCAACCAGGATGCTGGGCAGCCCATGTGTCACCCATAGGTCTTCTGTACATGCTCCTGACTGAAGCAGGGGCTTGGGGAGGTAGGGAGAGGAGATATGGGGTAGGACTGGAGACTGCGTAGAGCTCTGTGGATTGTTACAAAGCTCCCCCCACCCGCCACAAAATCTCTGTTCAAAATTTGTCTAGGGGTGCCTGGGTGGCTCGGTCAAGCATCCAACTTTAGCTCCAAATCATGGTCTCATGGCTTATGAGTTTGAGCCCTTCATTGGGCTCTGTGCTGACAGCTCAGACTCTGTCTCCTTCTCTCTCTCTCTCTCTCTCTCTCTCTCTCTCTCTCTCTGCCCTTCCTCACTTGCACTCCCCCTCTCGCCCTCAAAAATAAACATTTTTAAAAATCCAAAATGTATCTGTCTAAATCTTACTAAATGCAAGTTTAAAATTAAAAATATACATGTATGTTTTAGGCTTGCTAAGCAAATCTCTCATATTTCTGCAGCTTTTCCGTTTATGATTTTCTCACTGGAAAAAAAATGATAAGCCAGAGAAGTTGTATAGAAATATAATAAAGACCTTAGACAGTAACTAAGATGCTGCTAAAAATCTATACTACTAGATCCAGGGTGCATCACTGAAAATGCACATGCGCGTGCACACACACACACGCACACACACACACACACCCCCCTAGGAAACTTCACACTGGACAGAGTGAATACTTCACATTTGTATCTGTTTAAATATGGTGCTAAGTTCCAAAGACAGCATGAGGCAGGAGGTACTGAAGGACCTAACAGAATGTAGCTCGTAGCACTGCAGCTTCTGACTACTTTGCAATAGGATGTTTCTTTAGCATGTGTTCGTTTGTTCATTCCTTCGCTCATTCTGCGCTTGCCGAGCACTTCCGCCAAGTCTGACACACCACGACATGCTCAAGTTGCTGAGGACAGCAGTGTAGTCTAAGGATCTGGAGTCGGACTGACTTAGGTTCAAGTCTTAGCTCTTCCACTTGCTATGTAAGACGTTTCTGGCAAGATGCATAGCCTTTCAAAGCCTTGGTTTCCTCATCTGCATTAGGAGGGCAATATTAATTTCTGCTTCATTGGGCACTGTGTGGATCAAATCCAATAATACCTGAAAAGCCCTTAGACCAGTGTATTATGTGAAGTAGGTGCACAAGAACTATTAGTTCTTTTTGTTGTTGCTTTTAAATGTCAATATTCTAACTGAGTAGGAAGTGGAGGGAGGCAAATGCTGGCTCACAGGAAGAGCTTCCCAACAGTGAGAGCCAGTCCACCCAGGATGAGCCACTCAGGTCGATGGTGGGGCTCTCATTTCATCCCTGCCTGCGTTCAAGCAGAGCTGTGATCTCCCATCTGTTGGGGATGTGGGAGAAGGGTCCCTGTCTGAGGAAGGGCTGGGACAGATGTGCCTTACAAGCTCTTCCAACCCTGCCCTCTCCATCCCATCATCCTCCGAGGGAGCCTCAGTGGGAAAGGAAGCAATATTTCCAATTGCACCCTGTGTGCTAGCCCACCACTGGTTGCTTTACAGTTGTGCTTTGACTTGAGTCTCACAACCCCCCCTACAATGAAGATCTTGCTACTCTCCTTTTGCATTAGGGAAACTGAGGCATAGGAGGGGCTAGTAACATGCCCAAGATGGTGCAACCAGGGAGAGGCAGAAAAGACATTAAACCCCAGGTCCATGCTCTTTCCCTGTACTACACCCACTTGGAACTAACTTATTCCGAGAATCCTCAGGAAAGTTGTGAGAGAATGAAGTCAGAGCAGGATTTTGCCCCCACAGCGTTAGGCATTTTGTCCCCACACTTGCCCCTCCCTCCATCTCTAGATCTAGTGCATCAGCCAAAGCACCTGCCTCCAAAAACCAAAACAAAACAAGACAAAAACCTTGCCTAAAAATACCTCAGATCCAGCAAGTCTGAAAAACTCCCTCAGAAAATCCTCACTTCCGCACATTGATCCCTTTCTGAAAAAAACAAAGCCACTCCATCATCTAGCTACACTGATGAAAGACAGGCCCAAACCGAGCATTCCAGAAATTCACTATAGAATCCCATCTGTCAGATCTGGGATCAGAACATGGCAAGGGGTGGAAAGGGTGGTGGAGGGTGAGAGTTGAGGGGATTTTTTTTTTCCTTTTTCTTTTTTTGTCAAGAGAAACAGCTTACATTCTTGAATCCTTTGCCATGTTATAAACAAGACTAAGCACACAGCATTCCTTCCGAAGCACATGGCCCTGTTTTTAAAACACAGGTCTGGTCTCCCCTGGAATTTAGTGTTTGTCTCGATACTGTTCTTCCTATCCCTTGGGATTTATTATAATTCGCTGTTATTAATGGCGGCCAGGAATGGAACAGCTCTTTTATTCATCCCTCTTTTCCCTCATCTCTCCCTCCACAC
Source organism: Suricata suricatta (assembly GCF_006229205.1). Classification (NCBI taxonomy): domain Eukaryota; kingdom Metazoa; phylum Chordata; class Mammalia; order Carnivora; family Herpestidae; genus Suricata; species Suricata suricatta. The sequence goes on along the minus strand of NC_043713.1, from coordinate 27,839,015 downwards.
CCTCTATCTTTTATAATTATGTTTCTAAGCCCGTAAACCTCCCCAAGGGCCCTGCCAAATTTTAAGTGCTGCTTGTTATTACGTTGTGTGGGTGGTTTTGCCCTCGTACCTGTAGGCTCCAGTTTTTGCGGCATGTTGTGGTTCCTTCTCCAGACTACTCAGACTGCAGCAAGAACCTCACCTGAAAAGATACTACTTAGCTTCTTTCCTTTTCTTTTCCTTCTTTTGTTTCTTTTCACCTTTTCAGACCAGTTGTCAGAGGTCAATTGGAAATGTGATCCTCAGGAGACCATACAAACTTGGCCAAAGACCAGAGCTGTGGGACCTTAGTTCTCCCTACTTCTTTGGAGATTGATTGGTAGTTAAGGACTTGGGTTTTTGGGGTGTGGTGGGATGCGTACTTTGGTATATATGAGGGATCAGTATTAAGTACTTAGGTTAATCCATTTAAGAAATATACTGATATGTACCAAGCCCAGTGAGTAGGTGTTTGTCTCAGGAGAATATAGGACATTCCACAAAGCTATTCCTCAAAGAATTTTTGGACTATTTCCGGAATTGCTCCTAGAGACTTTGGTGCATTTTCTTTTACATATTCTCAATCAGGGAAAACCTTTATCCTCTGTCCACAGCACTAGTGACTCAGTATATGTTTTTAGTTTCCAATTCATGATTATCATAGGATCCTGAGCCTGACTTTGTTAGTTGGCTCACAATCTAGTTCAAATGGTTCCAGACTTCGAGGAATCTTTGAACAATGGCAGTATCGTTGGGATGTATGATTTGCTTTCCAGAATGATTCCCTTCCATTACAAGCCATCTATGTATGTGAGTCCAGGCCTCCTCAGAGGCTATTGTCCTATTCAAGGAGCATGGCAGTCTTTGCAACCCAGTGCCATCATGAGCCCAATACATGGGCAATGTCTGCCTTGAGCACAGCTTCAGAACAAGTGCTTCTCCCCGTAAACATGTGAAGAAGATCACCCGCATCCTCACAGTCAAACATCCTCACCTGAGTCCACCAAAGATCCTGCCTCCTCATCCACATTAGATGCCTGAGTAAAAGTGATGTCATGAATAATAAAATAGTAATAATCTGAAAGTCACACTTTTTTAAATCTTTAGAAGATGTTTAGTTGCACAGGGACTCAAATGTCTATTGGCAGTAAGACTTTAATGCTATGGCTCTCTTTGAAAATTCAGGAGAGGTGACCTTTTTAAAGTTGTGCTCTATGATTTGGATGTGGATAGTCTTTGAGAAAGATTATATCTTACTAGACAAATGGTTCTCACCCTTGAGATAATTTTGTCCCCCCCAGAAGACATTTGGCAATGTATGGAAACATGTTTTATTGTCATACTGTGAGGAAGGATTTCTTCTGACATCTAAAGAGTAGAGGCCAGGGACACTGCTAAATATCCTGCAAGGCATAGGACATCCATGTCCCTTTCTCTCTCTCTTTCTGTCTGTATGTATGTCTCTCTCTCTCTCTCTCTCTCTCTCTCTCTCTCTCTCACTCACACACACACACACACACACACACACACACACACACACACACACAAATATTTGACTCAAATATCAAGAGCTCTCAAGTTGAGGAACCCTGCACTGAAACAAATCTCACCTAGTGAATCAAAGCAGCATGTGGCATAAGTATGAACGTAGCCCTGGCAAAATTCCATGAATACTCTCTTCTTTGAGCAAGATTTAGTAGAGGGGCCAATTACTATGGTTCTCTTCCATTCATGCCATGAAAATCAGAAAGTTCCAAATAGATGTTGTTCTCGGCATTCTCTATTCATCTTTTCTGCCCCCACGTTTGGTGTGACAGGACCTTCATATTACCCTGGGCACGGCACGTCCTATTCCATGCACTGTGTGGAAGCCACAGGACATCTCTACCACCCATGCTTTTGTTAAACTCCGTCTTCTGTTGTGTAACCAGATGCCTGTTACAGAACCAAAGAATATTTGAACTGAAAAATATCTTCTGGTTTTCTTATTTGTGAGGAAATAGAAATCCTGAGAATTCGGCCAATTCTTCTGGTAGATAGAAACTGAGCCAAGATGAGAATTGTGTCTCCTGAGATCCAACGTGGGGTTCATCTCACCACCTTATTCTTTACCACAATTCCTTCTTGTAGGCATAAAGAGCAGCAGCCCCAGGTCAATTGTACCCAGCTTGTAACAGATTTCTTTATAAGTCCAGGCAGTGAAATCATGGGCTCCACTCAAGGGTGAGAACATATTTCTCTCTGCTGCTGGACCCTGCAGAGTCTCTGAACTGGAAAGCTCAATTCCCTGACTTTTCTGCTGAGATTTAGAGAATGGTTCTCTTTCTTCAGCTCACTCCCATGTCATGTTTAAAACATCATTAATTGATAGTGGGAATAATCCTGATAAGCTTCTCCATCATTATAGCCAGAGAACAAATTGAGAATATAACTGATGTGAGACAGAGGAATTTCATGGATTGTGATTGCTATTTTAAGGTAAATAAGTTGGGGCTCCTGGGTGGCTCAGTTGGTTAAGCATCTGACTTCGGCTCATGTCATGATCTCACAGTCTGTGGGTTCAAGTTTGTGTTGGCTCTGTGCTGACAGGTTAGAGCCTGGAGCCTGCTTCGGATTCCGTGCCTCCCTGTCTCTCTCTGCCCCACCCCTGTCACTCTCTCTCTCAAAAATAAATAAATATTTAAAAAAATTTTAAGGTAAGTAAGTGGAAGATCTCTGATCTGCAAAGTACTGTAAGGGTTTTGCCACATCTCAGTAAACAAATGAAACCTAATGTTGTTGACAAAACAGATGCCAACCATTATCACTATATAAAGAAAAACTTGAGGGCAACTGGGTGTTTCAGTAGGTTAAGCATCGACTTTGGCTCAGATCATGATCTCCCATTTTGTGAGTTCAAACGCTGCATCAGGCTTTCTGCAGTTGGTACAGAGCCCGCTTCATATCCTCTGTCCCCCTCTCTCTCTGCCCCTCCTCTGCTTGTGCTCTGTTTCTCAAAATAAATAAATATATAAATAAGTAAACAAATACTAAAATTTTTTTAAAACCGAAAAAATTTATAAGAAGAGTGCACAACCTCAGGATATTAATTAATTACTTTTTTTTTAATTTACTAAAACTAAAGTCTTGATGGTCAACCTTTAAAAATCCCCCAAATTAAGGTACTTGTCAAAACATTCTTAGACTCACCATCAGGCAAGTGAAAGGAAGCATAATAGAGGTATTTCTGATGAGGAGGAAACTGAGCAGAAGAATCTTCAGCCTACCCATTGGCAGGTGGGCCTGGTTTAAGAGGAGGCCCCTAGTAGAGTTTTGGTTATAGAGTCAATAGACTCTTAAAATTGAGAAAGGACTTCTAGGCCATCCAGACCAGCTCCCAGAAAATATACACTGGACCTGGGCTAAGGACTTTAGATAAAAGAAGAGAGTGAAATAAAACCCAGGGAAAGGGATGCAAGTACCATAAACATGGTCCTGTGGAGACAGAATGCAAAACCACTTGCAGACTCACCAAATCAGGTAATAAGCTTTAAAGACTGTTTGGAGCCTGCTTCAAGCCTTCCCTCCTCCATGAAGTTTTAAAAATTTCTTAACCAGAATATCTCCCCTTCTACTCAGCACTCCTAGTTAATATATATCTGTTCCTACCCCTTTTCTTTCAGTTGATCTTTGTAGGTTTGTTCAGTCTCTGCAACTATATTAATTTGCTGGAGCTGCTGTAACAGGGTCCCATCAGCTAGATAGCTTAAACAAGAGGAATGTACTGTCTCAGAGTGCTGGCGGTTACAAGTCCAAGACCAGCATGTTGGCAGGATTGGTTCATTCTGAAGGCAATGAGGGAGATTCTGTTCCATGCCTCTCTTTGCTTCCAGTGGTTTTCTGGCAAACTTCTGCATTCCTTTTGCCCTGATGTCTGCCTTCATGTTCATGTGGCATTCTCCCTGTGTGCATATCTGTGTCCAAATTTCCCCTTTTCATAAGGACTTTGGTCATACTAGATTACTGTCCATGCTAATGACCTTATTTTAACTTGAATAACCCTGTGTAGACTCTGTCTGCAAATAAGGTTACATTCTGAGGTTCTGGGGTTAGTTAGGACTATAACATGTCTTTTGCTGGGGGGGGGGAGGGACACAATTCAGCCCACAATAACAACTAAACCTTAAGGTGTTAAGGACAGGAATTGTCATATTTGTGTTACTATTTTGGTTGATCAGAGATGCAGTGTGAGCCATGAATACATGGTCTGGTCTCTGGATTGGTGGAGGGTGCTTTGTGGGAGGAAGTCATTTAAAAAGTTTCACCAAAATATGTCCTACGTCCACCAGTTATATATCTTTTTGCTTATAAAGTGCAAAGCTGAGAAAACCCTGTGACTTAAATGCTGTTAGTAGAAGAGTTAGCATTCCATCCCCAGTCAACTCATTCCTGAGCCTACAGCTGCCCTGCTCCACATCTTTTCCAGAATCTATTTCTAGTTCCAGCCAATCCCAGTCAATGGATCACACTTGTTTTGTACAGTTCTTGTTACTTCTTTCATGTATCCTATATGATGTAAATTACAGTAGATGTGCACTCCTTTCCATTTGTCTTCTGCTTTCTTCTAAATATGCTTACTAGAAAACAATACCCATTTTGAGGGTTTATTGATCAGATGGAAGAAAAGATGTCCACTAAGGAAAAGGGGGGGAACACAACACTTAAAATTTCACTGTGATTATTTTTCTCTTGTTTAAGAACTTAAATCAACTCCAGAGAGTCTGCCAGGCAGAGCCCGTGTTCCTTAGCTTGAACATCGAGATGGCGTTTCTGCACTCCTTGCCCTCTATCTCGCCTTACGTCCTTATGTAAACTCTTTGCATCAGGACATGATCTCCTGATCTCTTCCCTCTAGTCTCTCCCACATCACAATTATGATTTTTTTCCATTTTCCATTTTTCCTGCCATTATTAGGACTTATTCGTATACTTAACTTGGAAATATTGATCATTAAAGATGCTCAAAAATGAGGAATTTCATCTTCTAAATTAAGTTGGCTGGCCATTAACTCTTTATTAAGGCAAAGTGTTGCTTGAATCTAACATGATCCAGTACAGTCTGAAACTATTCTGAGGAGTCAGAAAACATCCCTGGCTGGACCTCCTAAGAGTAGAGTGAATCTGTCAATTCAGGGTTTATAAGTCCTGAAAGGCAAATATTTGCCCAGATTTTCTCTAGCAACGATCCAGTAATCCCCCCAGAGCTTCCTGAGGGGATGTCAAGGGTTCTCTTAGAGCTCCTAAGTTATCAAAACTCCACATTATCCCAGCAACTGGTTCTTGAATCTCCCTATGAATTGTGAGAAGCCCACAGCTCCTCATTTGTGCAAGCAAGAAGGAAGGTTCCGTGAAAGCTCAGGGTAGCTCTCTGGGCATCAATATTTGATTGTGTTGTGTTTTCCCCCCTTTTTCTTATGGTTTCAGCAGCATAAACCAAATTATATCTTGTCTCTAGTTTTCTTCATCGACCTCTTGGGTGTTGAGTGGGCAAAAAGATAAACTGAGGCTTATTGAATTTTTAAGTGTTTATTTGAGCAAAAATCAATTCTAATTGAGCAGCACCAAACCGGAAGTGGTTAGGGACATTCCACCAACAGGACCGTGGGAAAAATTTTTATAGAGAAGAAACAGAAGCAAAGAACGCTAGTTATTGGGTCTAGCTTAAGTGGTTATCTTATTTGGGAAAGCCTAGTTGGCTGTTGGCAGTTGGTTGTCCTTAGGTTTTGATTTCTTCTTGACCTTGAGGCATTTTAAAAAAATATTTATTTATTTATTTTTGAGAGAGAGAGAGAGAGAACAGGGGATGGGCAGTGAGAGAGACACACACAGAATCTGAAGCAGGCTCCATGCTGTCAGCACAGAGCCTTACATTGGGCTCAAACCCACAAACAGATTATAACCTGAACCGAAGTCTAAACCACTGAGCCACCCAGGTGCCCCGAGGCGTTTCAGGATTAGGTTTCTGTTTGCTTATATAGGCTTCTAAGGCATTAAAACCACCTCAGGCTTATGGTTTCATTGTTTAATTAATTTGACAGTTGTAAAGGTATAAAGACTCAGTGATAACTCACTAAAAAATGCTGAAGACTCTAGCCTTAAAGCCTGCTCCTAAAATGGTCTGTTTCCTTAATCATGGACCAGGTATCCTCATCAGGAGTCAAATGGACATTTTTCCTCATTGTTTGCTTCTCTCCTCCCCACCCCTCACCCACCTGTCGGGATTAAATCCAGATGTACTTCCCGGAAGGGCCACTCAGAATCTGCTGTCAGGGAAGTGATGATCCTAAACATCAATCACATCCTGTTTCTCTCCCAAAAGCCCAGCTTGAGGAGCAAAGACTTTGGAGTTTGATAAATCAGACTTGGACTCCAATTGTTTACTAGCCCTGACCTCAGGCAAAATATTCAAAAGAACTAAGCCTCAAATCTCCCCTTTGGAGAAATGGGAAAAAGGAACACCTCAACATACAAGGGAAAGAAAAACAAATCCCCAAACTTCCCAGTTCTCCTTCTTCCGGCGAAAGGCAAGTTTCTGACCTTCCTCTAAGTTGCAAATAGCAGACCCCAATCCTCGAGGAGGCTTGGTGGTCAGCTAGATGTGGAAGAGGAAGCTAGGTTCAGGTTGGGTTTGGGGCTCAAGCATTTTCGCAGCAGCTCTGATAGCAGAGCAGTAAAGGTGAGGCAGCAGGAGAGCCCGTGTCTCCTTGGCTGTGGGGCAGGATGTGCTGCCTCACTCCAGAATCCGCTTCCACAGATGAGAAACTGGAGGAGACTGGGGAAGTGGTTGCCACCTTGCGCTGTGGTGGCAACACTCCTTTTAATGAGGGCTCCTCAGAAGTCATGTTCTCAGAAGGGAGGATGCAGGAAAACAGTGTTTCCTCACAGCTGCCAACCGTGCCCACAGGGCACCAGAAGGAGTTTTGCTCTCCACGCTGGGCCCCGCAGCCAACCTCACAAAATGCTTTTTGGTGTTTGCCAACGGGGAGGCTCGGTCTGCAGCTGCAGCAGCAGGTGCCTGCTGCCAGGTTCCCCGTGGCAACCCAGGTGTCTGCCAGGTTAGCAGTTCTGCCTTGGAGAAATGGCCTCCATCTCGGATGCATGTGGCCCAGAGCATGGACTGGAGCTGTGTCCCCCCACGGTGGGAAGATAATGATTGTGCTGGTTTTTATGGGGCATAATATAACCTCAGTGGGTGGCTCAGTGGTAGCAGTGGTTTTTAGAGGGTGTGGAACATCGCAACACGCTTGTTGCTGTTTCTTGTTTGAGGGATTTGTTTGTTTCTGTTCATTATTCAGTCCCATTTGTTATCATTCACGGATTTGCTCAGGCCCTTGGCTAATATGTTTATGACTCCAGGAGGGCTTTGCTTACAGTCACATGATAATTCAAGTTTCTCTATGTTTTCCAGAAATATTGACATCCAGGATCTTATTTGGGGCTCTCTAAGAAATCATGAGTGGGATAGATTAGGAATTGCTAACCTGCTCTGTTTGGTGTGTAAACTAAGCCCCAGAGACTTGCCGGTTATGTACCATGTATTACAGAGCTAGGACCCCCATTCAGGTCTTCTGAGTCTCCGTGCCATATCCTTTGCAGCCAGCCTGCTACTCAAGCCTCCTGCTGGCCCCTGTGTTTCTGTTTCCAGTTGCCAGCAAACTGTTTAATCACATGTCTTTTCCTCCGATCGGTTGTGGTCTTTCCTTTGGTACACAGATCAATGCCTGCTAACCACAGTCACCCGCCTCTGAGGTTCTGTTACTGAGCACAGCAGGAGGAAGAGGAAAGGAAAAATCTCGAGTTATAAAAGCATCCTGTTCCCTTCACCACACCCGCCTTCTCTGTGGGCTTCTCTCCTTGCACACAGGCCCATCTCCCTGCTTCTAGCCACTTGTTTGGTCATGAGCTGCCTGCAATACCTCTTGGAAATTCAGGCTAAGTGAGCATCCAGGGAGGCTTAACTTGGGCCCCGGAGCACTTTGGTTAAAGATCGTCTGGTGCTGGGGTGCCTGGTTGGCTTAGTTGGTTGAGCATCCAACTTTGGCTCAGGTCATGATCTCCTAGTTGGTGTGTTCAAGCCCTGCATTGGGCTCTGTGCTGACATTTCAGAGCCTAGAGCCTGCTTCAGATTCGGTCTCCTTCCCTCTCTGCCCTTTCCCCACTTTCACTCTGTTTCTCTCTCTCTTTTTCTCGAAGACAAATAAGCATTAAAAAAATTTGAAAAAGAAAGATCATCTGGTGCTTTTGACCCCCGCATACTGGTAAATTTACATTCTAGCGGACTGCTCACTCCTAATTCTTCTCAATATAGGATGAAGCCTGAGCCTGGGAAATCCATAAAATCTGATAATCCCCAAATTACGTATGTACACACAAACACACACACACACACACACATCCACATGTACACGAGAGCTTCCTGTAACTTTTTTCTGTAACTTTTTAGGAACTTGACAGTGATATGTGTGAGGACATTTTTTTTTGCCTTAGGCAGACATTCAAGTGTGTTTTCATTCCTTAAACACGTAACTAAACACACACAAAGGCAGCCCAGAAGTTTATCGAAACACAGAGCTAAGACATCAGGCATCCCTGATGGTTCTCATGGGCTTTACCAAGAAAAGCAGTTCCTAGGACTCATACCTTCTGCCTTAGTTCCCAATGAACTGCTGAAAATAACAACGACAAGAGCAATAATACTGGCAAACACCAAGTGAGCATTCACCACATGCCGGACACTGTGCTAAATCCAATGCATGCATGACTTATTTCTTCCTCACAGCAACCCTGTAGATTTGGTTATCAGTAACTTTCACAGATGAAAAGTGTCATGGCTGACCTAACTGGTGTGGACTCAGGCTAGGATCTGAAGGAAAGCAAAGCTCCAGTTGTTTTGGCTTGGTTTGGTTTGGTTTGGTTTGAGCTTTACAGGAAGTTGTTTATTTGTTTTTACAGCTTTATTCAGGTATAATATATACATGTAAAAAAGCATACAAATTCAATGTATACAACTCACTGTGTTTGGAAATAAGTATAAAGCAGTGAAACCACTATAATCACGAAGGCCATAGATTCCTCCATCAGCTCCCCAAATTCCTCTGGCCCCCTTTGACATTATTTTGTTGTAGTTGTTATAAGAATGCTTAACATAAGGTTTACCCTTCTTTGAAAATTTTAGGTATACAATGCAGGAGTGTTGAAAGGGCTGTAATTTTAAAAGGCAAATGTTAATTTTATAACTGGAGGCTAAAGAATTACATATCTCCAATAAGAAAACTTAATCCATGTGACCAAGTCAAGTCAAACACTCTACTGACACGGACGATGTGGGGATGCCACAGAAATGTGCAGCCCAGTCCTAGGATTAGAGGTTGTATGGTCTGCTGGTGGTAAGATACGCACCTGTGAGAACCTAACTCACAAGTGAGGATTCTCATGTGGTTAGAACAGGGCTGTGTTGTTAGAGATACAGAATTCCAGTGTGGAAGACGGACGTATGTTGTGACCCTAGCACGCACCATCGTGTCCGGCACCTGATAAAGATTTGGTCAGTCGTTAAATGTATGAACCAGCAAGACCATATAGACAAATCTCTCTAGTGCAAGAATATTCCCAGCTGCAATCCCAGTGCCTCAGACAGTTGGGGAGGGGGGGGAACACATTCCATTTCTAGTGGGGACTGCATTCACAGTGCCACTGAGTGACAGCGAGACAAGGAAACCACCACAGTGTTGTCTTCATCCATCCACAAAGCCTTCCTTGGAAAAACCAAGAAACAGGCTGAACTAACAGTATGCTCAGTGTCATAACTGATTTATACACAGGTGACAATCTCTTTCTCAGGAGTCAGATAACAAATAGCCTACTGACCAACAGCTGTTTCGCAGACCATTCTTTGCTCAGCTCCATTCGAGAGCCATACATTTTAGGTCCCAGTGCTCTCCTGAAAGTCTGCTTCCCCCGGCATGGGTGCTGCCCGGTGTGCCCTGGCCCAGTGTGTGGCCTCAGGAGTCAGAAGACTGGGGTCTGAATGCCACCTCTGTCCAGGGCCAGCTGTGTAATCTTGGGCAATCAGTTATTCTCTAGAGACCACAGATGGAGCTTTTATGAATTAAAAAAAGCAATCCATGGAAAATTCCTAACACATACTAATACTTTATACCTGTTAGTTCTTGTTGCCGCGGCTTCAGATACTGTGATTAGAAACACTTGTAAACTTAAAAACAAACAAACAAACAAACAAGCTCCCAGGGGCACCTGGGTGGCTCAGCAGGTAAGTGCCCCACTCTTGATTTCAGCGCAGGTGGAGATCTGGTGCTTTGTGGGGTTGGACCCCACATCAGGCTCTGTGCTGACAGAATCCCAGCTTGGGAATCTCTCCCCTTCTCTCTCTGGTGCTCTCTCTCAAAATAAATACATAAACTTAAAAAAAAAATAGACTCCCAGTAAAACAAATATCCTAACATAGAATAAAAAATAAAGATCCCTGAGATGCCAGGATGGCTCAGATAGCTAAGTGTCTGACTTCAGCTCAGGTCATGATTTTACAGTCCATGGGTTGGAGCCCCATGTCGTGCTCTGTGCTGACCACTCAGAGACTGAAGCCTGCTTCACATTCTGGTCTTCTCTCTCTGCTCCTCTCCTATTTGCACTCCATCTCTGTCTCTCTCAAAAATAAATAAATGAAAAAAAATTTTTGAAATATAATAAAGATCCCAGCTTATATTAAGGGATCCAGGAATGGTAAGAGAGTAACTTCTTTTTAATTCCCCAGCTTAATCCAGGGGAATTGAGAGGTTTAAGGACAGGCATGAATCTTAGTGTACGAAAATGCACTCAGGGTTTGTTTCCATTGGGTTTGGTAAGACACAGAGACAGGAAAGTGACTGTCATGAAAGAAGAAGTTTATATTCACATACCTCTAGAAACAGGAGGTACATTGTGCCATGCCTATGGCATGCAGGGCCATGTGGCATGAAGCAAAAGGGCAATAGCGTTTATTGTGGTCTCCACGGGAAGGAACAGTCAAGGCAGGGGAGGCACGTTTAGTATTGGCTACTTTGAACGATTTCAGCAGACTTTGGGGTGTAGAAATTGCCCCTGGTTGCCTGGTACCTAGCCCAAGGGTGCTATTCAGCAGGGAGAGAATGGCTCAACCTGTGGACGCTCCATAAAGGATGTAATTGGAGAACATCAGCTCTGGATTGACAGATTTGCACCTGAAAGGCATGCTATCAGGGATGTCATTTGCTATCTCTTAGAATTAGCTAGCCCTAGGAGAGGCAGCCTTCCAGGATCCATAGGGCCCCAAACATCAAAGCCTCATAAAATAGGGAAAATAGGGGCACCTGGGTGGCTCAGTCAGTTAAGCATCCAACTCTTGACTTTGGCTCAGGTCATGATCTCACGGTTCATGAGTTTGAGCTCCGAATCTGGACTCCGCACTGACAGCACAGATCCTGCCTGGGATTTTCTGTCTCCCTTTCTGCCCACCTCCCCCCATCCCCTCTGCACTCTCTCTTTCTCAAAATAAATAAATAAATATTTTTAAAAAATAAAAATAAAATAAGGAACATTTAAAAACATGATTAATACAAGTGGCAGGGCAATCCTGGATAGTAACAACAGGGCTGGTATTTATAAAAGGCATGATGGTGGCTTTTGTCAAGCTCACAGCCATCTACCTTCTCGATTAAGGAATACCATAGTATCTCCATAGTCGGGGTGGGATGGTCAGCTGGTGCTAGCCAGGGTGCCCTGAGCCTACTGCCATTTCCAGTGGTCAAGGTGGCTTGGGGAGACCAAGAGCTCACCCCTTTGGCCTTCGACCCTACCTACGTTTTTTACCTTAGATAACTCATTTCATGTCAAGTCCTGTGAAAATCTGGTGGCCTCAACCCAGTGAGTGTTTTAAGAGATGTGTTTCTGGAGCTGGGTCATACTGACACGACTCATTAGGACAGTATCTGATTAGGAGTAGCAGCCCCTGGATGCCCTTGCCCTTGTGCCGGTCACTAGGCGTCCCTAGTCATGCTGTGTAGTCTGAAGCTGTAATGGTTGTAGTTGACAGACAACTCCCCCACCAGCTTTCTCCTTGCTCTGTTTTTAAATTTGCTTTCAGAAAAAGGCGTGTGGTGTCCAAGACACTTGGGAATACACAGATGTGTTTAAACAACTTGGTTTCTTCTCAGGTTCTGCCTTAATTCAATAATCCATTCATTCTTTCATTCAACAAGCAAATGATGTTTGGCAGATTTTTTTTCCCCTGAATTCCCAGGCAGCACACCAAAATGAATCACTGAGCTTTGAGACTCAAATTCTCCAAAGTGGGAGGGAGATGGAGAGCCGGTGTCTGCTGTGCAATGAGCAGCAAGAATGCAGGCTGAGGGAGTTAGTGAGGATAGCCTGCAGCCATCTATTAAGCAACCACTGGACTTCATACAGTCCATGGCAAGGAGGTAGAGACTTAAAGGCTCAAAGGAATCGGTTTCATTCCCATGTCACCCTGTTAGTTCTGGTCAGCTTCACTGGCCATTGTCATCGCTTCACACTGACCGACGTTCTATACAAAAGAGCAAAGGAGGAGGTGTTCTGATGAACCAGGGCATATCCACCACATCACAGTAAAAGTAATTTAGGCTATTTCCTCCTGCTGCTGGGTCATGGCAGCACATTTCTATTTAAGACCACCCAGGCAAAGGCATAGCTGATATACATAGAAATAAATGAATAAATAATGCTCTTACTTAACTGGCAAAGTTGGTTTAGCTTCCTGTGACTATCTCATCTAGTTCTCTTTGCACACACTCAGGAAACCAAAACTTAAAGGGAACCCAGTGTCTAGTTCTGAAGAGGGTCAAGTATCCAAGTACCCAAGAAACCGGGATTGTATGACATTATTTAGTGGTTAAGTCTTTGAAGCCAGCTTGCACGTGTTCATGTTCTGACCCTGCCCCGCTGTTAGTTGTGGTAATAACAGAAGGTGAATTGCTTACCCTTTCTGTATCTCAGTTTCCTCCTCTGTAAAACGGGAATAAATATAATACCCCTTCCACATAGGTTTGTTGTAAATGTGAAATGAATTAATACATATAAATGTCTTGGACAGTGTTCTAGTAATGGTAAATGTTCAATTTAAGTGTTTGCTATTACTATTACTAGCACAGTTTTGAAGAAAGAGTTTCAGAAACTGGAATGTGTGCCTCAAATAACTGGGGCAAGTTTTCTCTGATTTCTCTGCCTTGGCTTCACGGGTTCCCTGATCTGAGCATTCTAGAACATGAGGAGGAAGATTCTGGAGGGTAAACCTCCGTGCAGGTTTTCCAGGTTTCGAGGCACAGTGAATGAATGGAAAGGAATGACTTAGATTCTGACCAGACTAAAAAAGAAGGAGCCCCAACACTATGATGAAGCAGGCATTTAAGATCTTGAATAAGATGAACTGCTCAAAAGTCATTTCCACTTTCTTGAGGGTCTGAGCCAGATAGGATGTTTGAGTGAGTGTACCAGGTCACCTGACATTTTGGCCCCAGTTCAGAAGCCTGCCCCCTGTCCCAGCTCTATATACTAGAAACTGATGCCTGGTTTTGATTTGCTTTTACCACCATCACCATGAACCTAAGAACCTACCTTTACATGGTGTTAAGAAAAGATGCATCCTTACCTTTCCCAAGGTCTTAAAACGTAATAGACACATACCTTATTTTCTATGGGTGATCACAGCATGCCTCTAATGAACCCACCTATGCTCCACTCCTGTTAGAATTATCTAGAATGGTCAGAAGGATCAGAGGGCTTTTAGAGATATGTAACCAGCCATGTTTGTGTGAAGTAGAGGAGGAGTATTAGACAACACTGACACCTGTTTCTCTACATTTATCAGTGTTTCCCACCAGTGAGGACATGTATAATGAAAGGCAATGCGGGAGGGTTCAGTTTGCAAAAATATGCTATAGAAACAATCTTGGGTTGAACAGAGAACAATAGATCGGTATATATAAACATACTTATGCCCATAAATCATCTCTTTAACAGAGATAAAGTAAAGGGATTTGACATTCAGTCATGGGAATATTATATCCTTGAGTTAGATATCTTTATAAGGTATTTTTCCTTCAGTTCTCATAATTACCATGCAAAAGGAATTATTATCATTTACACTTAAGGAACCCACAGTCCAACCCACAGCATCCATGCACTAGCAAGTTCCTCCCTATAACAGTCCCTCAGAGCTTTATCAGAAGATGTCGAACAATAAAAGAAAATACAGCCCAGGCGTGATAAGGCTGACCAGCTACTTATTTTGCTTTGTAGAGGCAAATCATTAGCTTCGAGCTCTTGCCGAGCTTCCTCTGAACTGGGCTGGTGGGATGGGGGAGATTTTCCTTTACATATACTATTTTAGGAAAGCCCATAATTGAATCTAATTTCTGCAGCTGCCATTTGAAAGCAGGATGGGCAGCAGCAGCATCTGGAGGACAACAGAGGTCCACAGAGCAGGGTGGAATATGCCGGGTGCAACTGAGAATCCCAGGGCAGAGGGCAGAGCCACCTGCCCTAAAGTGGTCCCAAGGCAGCATGGAGCCAGCGCAGAAAGTGGCAGGAGAGTGTGGCCCTCCCCAACACCACCCCCCTCACATCTCACAGAGCATCTAGCAGAGTTCCTGGAGCGGGGGAGCCTTCTGTACCTTTGTTCTCTCTCCGCCACGGCTTGTAAGTATTAGCCTGATGTTGTTTACTTCTTCTCCCAGTCTCTCCAAGGAATATGATTCACACGTTTTCAGATTTATTTGAACAAAATGCAATAAATATGCTGCTTCAATTTTAACTGCTGGCCTGTAGCCAGGGTTTTTAATGAATCTGGCCTGTGCTACTGAAGTGTTCCAGGATCTCCAGGGCTCTGGGCACTGTGAGATTATACACACTGGTGTGCGTGCTCGCGCACTCTCGTGCACACACACGTCCCCACCTCCTGTTCCCTGGAGGGCCAGTGACTCACAGTCAACTACAGGTTTTTCAGAGCCGACTCTGGTTAAAATTAGCAGGAGCCTCTATTGTTCAAGGAGAGGAAGGATTCCTTCATCTCCTTTCACGGCTGCATGGAAATGCTATCTTTTAATTTTTTCCTCTCTGTTGGTATTGCTGTCCCTACCTCCAAAAGCTTCCATCATGAACCTTGTCTCTTTTCCTTTGTTTCTTTACAAATGGTCACTAGACCAGGTCCAGCCTGGGAAGACTTCCATTTAAAAGAGCTGGATATGGGGGCTTAATTAAGTGGAGATAAAAGGACTCAGAATTGATTTTCAACACAACCAACCGGTGCACCATGCTTTTGAGAGATGGGAAGAAACAGGAAGAGTAGTCCCAAGCAGGGCACCCTTTTTCAGAATGAAGGGGAGGAGAATGAGCAGACATGAGGCACACATCTCCCAGACCCCACCTTCCAGGAAATACGGGCAACAGAGGGTAAAACTGAGGAATCTGCAAAATGGGTCCCACTTGGTGACCACAGACTCATCTCTCTGCAGGAAGATTATCACCAGGACCTCCTTCAGCTTCAAAAACCTAAAACTCCAAAGTTTGATATCATAATGAACACTTAGTGCCTTTATGGGTAGGCATCCAGGAACCCCCTCAGAAGGAGGGGCCTGTTGTAGGGAGGAGTGATTTCAGGCCCTGGGTCATGGTTTCCCACTAGTGACAGAGACAATCAGGTGGCTCCAAAGACATTATCTGTTAATATGGTGGCCAGATGCTGCCTCATTGCTAAGAACACCACCCATTTCTCCTTTCAAAGAATAAATCATAGTCTGATCTCTTCTATTAATACCGTGACTTTCATTGATGTCAGCAGCCCATGTTTGCTTTCACTCTCTTGAAGTTACTATCAAAAACAAATTATAGATTGTTCTGTAGGAGTCTACCCACCTCACTCCATCCCCATCTCATTCCATCACATTCCCCAGTGGGACCTTCACAATCATTAGGCAAAATAAGCAAAGAAGCTTGGAAGTCAAGCACCTGGGCAGGTAAATAGCATGAACTGCCTGACTTCCCTTGATGACCCAGGATGAGGACCAGGGTCCAGAGGTCCAGGCTGGAAAAGAGTCACCGAAAGCACACAGCATGAGTGCTGGGAGCCTCTGTCTCCTCATCAAAGCAATACTAGAATCCATGAAGTGATCTTTCCAGCCCGATACTCTCTGATTCTGACATCTGGACTGCAGACTTTGAGTAGTTTCCCCTTAACATGCTTTTACCTCACACTATTTGAGAATTAATGACACTTACAGTTAAACACCTCCTTCCCTGTGTTTCACTTTCTGGAAATGGAATAATAAATAGCTCTTATTTCTGCAGTGATATTCTTCAAATCATAAAAAATTGCATCCTCTTATTTATAATATTCAAAGAATTGTAGGATATTTCTTATGTAGACTGGAAAAAAAAACCCACCACCGTCTTGTTTCTACTTAGAGTAGTAGTAGTAGTGGTGTGGTTCTGTGTGTGTCTCTCTCACACCCTTAACAAGCAAGGATGCAGCTCCATTAAACACAGGTTCATTGATCACATGATCTCTTATTAACCCTTTGCTGGGTAAGCACTGTTAGAAACATCTAAGAAATTTAAGACACAGACTCTTTTCCCAACTAAGTAAATATCTTATCAGGAAGTCAGGTTTACTGTTAGAAGCCAGGCAGCCTTCTAGATACTTGATGGACATTTACTTCCCTGAACCCTCAGCAATTTCCATAAGGTATCTCATTTTTATTTCCATTTTACCCACAAGGAATTATGGCTTAAATTAATTCATTTGCCCAAAACTGAGCAGTGAGTGAAAATGTATCTGACTGGTGCTATGCATTTGAGATGTCCTATAACCACATATCAAACTGAACATAAGCAAGATCGACAGAACCCTGGTGTAGGTGGAGTGCTCCTTGCTAGGTCAGGGATGTGGAAGTTCTGAATAAGGAAGGTTACCTGCCACCTAACTTACTGAAAGGTTTAAGCAGGAGCTAACCCTGGGCTCCTGGGAGGAGGCACCAGTCCAGAGGTGAGAAAGAGAATATGGACCCCTTGTAGATGTTTCTTTCAAGGAAGCGTGAAAGACCACTGCTTTGCTACCTTAAACAACAGGCAAGCTTATGAGACCATTGGGAAGAGACAGACTCCACCTGCCCGAGCCTGGACCCCAGTCACTTTATGCTGGATGTCCTTCAAGCAAATTCCTGGCTTGACAAAAAGCTGCACCCAGATACCTTTGATTATTTCAAAAATGGTGCTTATAAAAACAAACACATTCCACTTATTATATAACCAAGGCTGGAAAAATAATGTTTTACTGTCAGTTTTATTATTTGGGAAATGTAATAATTTCCAAGTTTGAGAAATGCAGTCGGGAATTTTTTTTTTAACTTTTGTTAAAAGTCTTGCATTTGCTTCGTTGGCCTTTTTGGCTCCATTTGCTCCCTGAATCCTGATTTTAGCCTCCTGTCTCTTCTTAGGGAAGTTTAATTCTCATATTTATGTCTATTTTTTAGCTCTGAGTTCATGGAGATTTCTCATAGGTGTAGCCTTATTGCACATTCATTCTGGATTTTTTCCCCAAACAGGTTCTGTGGCTATTTAATCCTAGATTGGGCCATTATTTGCTTGTACCCAGGGCTGGCTAGACAAAATGAAGAAGTAACCATTTGCTAATAAGAGTTCTTTTCTTAGATCTTTGCCTAAAGAAAACTTCTCACTGTTTCTGTCACTTTGGGGAGTTCGGACGCTGAAGCGTCAATCTGTATTCCTAGCAGCCATGAGGAAGGAAGACTGTTTAAGGGAAAGCCCTTGACAGAGAGACTTGGGTTCAAATTCCTGCTAACATTTAGTTGTTGTGAGACCCTGAATGTGTCTTTTAACATCTCTGCACTTTATTTTCCTCACATATAAAATGAGGTTAATATTATTTACTTCTCAGGGTCATGGGGAGGTTTAAGTTAAAAGTGACACGTGTAATTAATCCTTAGCCAAAGGCAGTTAGTTAGTTCTGAAGGAATGAAGACCAAAAGGACTTCATTAAAAAGTAGCTTCCCTGCAAGGTGGCTCTAAGGTATGCCCTCCTGAGTCATTTTTACCATGGGGCACCCACAGCCCATGACAGAAACACCCAGATGAGCCTGGACCTGACTGTGTTTCCCAGGCCTTTTCAAGTCCAGTTACTATTGCATTTTATTTGGTTTTTCTGATGGAAATGAGATCTCTGTTGTCTTCTCAAAAATGGAAGTGATTCTTACTGTTGGCTCTTCGATCTTTCATTAAAATGGCCAGATGATTTCCCTTCTATAGAAAATCACAGGAGGGGCACCTGGGTGGCATAGTTGGTGAAGCATCTGACCCGTGGTTTCAGCTCAGGTCATGATCTCACAGTTTCATGAGTTCAAGCCTCACATCAGGTTCTATGCTGGCAGCACAGAGCCTGCTTGGGATTCTCTCTCTCCCTCTCTCTCTGCCTCTCCCCCACTCATGCTGTCTCTGTCTCTCTCAAAATAAATAAATAAACATAAAATTTTCCAAAAAAAATAAGAAAGAAAGAAAGAAATGCACAGGAAACCCTTCTCTATCTACCCAAAATGCAGAATCAGAGGGACTTAAAGACCATAAAGAAACTCAGGACCAAAAGAAGTGGCACACCCAACCTAATCAAGCTAAAGATAGTGTGGGAATCCCACCTCAGAGCCTCTGGGGCCCTCCCCTCCACACCCTCCAGCCTTCCTGGGTGACCAGAATACACTTAGTGAGCACGTATATGGAGAGCTTCTGCCCAGCATGGTTCAAAATGAATCCCTGGGCCAGTGTGCAGAATGTTCCAGGCAATATCAGTGCAACGAGGCTCATTATCTATTGTATGTTTGCCCATAACTGTTGGCTGTTTCCCTGTTAAACTTACCCCCACTGCTCACCATTCTTATGTCTTTATGCTCAGACTTTCAACTTGTATGGCTTGTCTTAGCCAGTAAGCGTGATAATCATCACTGCCCTTTCTCAACTATTCTTTTAATTTTTTTTAATGTTTTTATTTATTTTTAAGAGAGAGACACACACAGAGTGCAAGTTGGGAAGGAGCACAGAGAAGGGAGACACAAGAATCTGAAGCAGGTTCCAGGCTCTGAACTGTCAGCTCAGAACCCAACACAAGGCTTGAACTCACAAACCGTAGATCATGACCTGAACCAAATCAGACACTTAACCAACTGAGCAAGCCAGGCACCCCTGCCCTTTCTCAATTATTATACTAATTCTTGCCCATCTTTATGTTGTATGGCACTGGCATTTTTACCAAGATCTGGCAAAGTTCCTTCTTTATTGTAGAGGCTCAATAGTTTTTTTTTTTTGAATGAACAAATGGGTAAATGAATAAATACATGAATATTGCCAGCACATATCAATCCAGTGGTATTTATAACTTGCTAGACTGACTTCAGTTTATAAATTAAACAAGCCGTGAAATTTGAATTTAGTAAAATAATTTTTAGAGATCTTTATGCCAACTAATAACTATCTTGACTGTGTTTTAAAAAGTTGTTAGGATGCCATGGTTTAAAGCTGTAGTGTCCCTGCTTCTTCCGGAACTGACACTAATTGCCCAGCATGCTTTCGTGCCTTTGCCTGGTTATCTCTGCTCCCCTGGTTAGCGAGCAGCTTTCCTGTCTTGTGCTGATGAACTGTCCACTTCCAGTCATTACTGTTATTTCCCGTTCTCTCTCCCAACCTACCATTTTCTTTCCCATGTTCAAAACTTCTTTAATGGTCTGAGATCTGAGTATGAGTAGGAGATTTTTGTATTGGGAATAAAATTCTTCAAAACGTATATCAGGGACACCTAGGTGGCTCAGTCAGTTGAGTGTCCCACTCTTGATTTTGACTTCGGTCATGATCCCAGGGTCATGAGATTCAGCTGTGCATCAAGCTCTGTGCTGAACATGGAGCCAGCTTAGGATTCTCTCTCCCTCTCCCTCCACCCATCTCCTGATCATGGGTGTGCATTCTCTCTCCCAAGAAACAGAAATGAATATTGAATACCCAGCCCATGAAGGATAGAAGAAAAAGTGAAACTTGAGTGCAGGTGTAGAAAAATCCACACTTGCAGAACACATACGTTAGGTGGGGCCTTACCTCCTGGAAAACATTTTATAACTTTCTAAAAGCTCTCCCCTCCAGCTGTCCAAATGAACAAAACAAGATTTAATTTACAAAAAATAGGATTTAAACATGGCTTTGGGTGTTTTCATGACCTTTTTATCAGTGTCTCTCTCCCCAATAGTGCCTTGAAAGAAATGTCTAATGCAGAATTTGCCCAATAAAGGTTGAGGAAGGGAAAAAGAAACAGAGGGGCAAGCAGGAATTGTATACCGTAGAGCACACTGGTTAACAATTCCATATCAAAGCTTCAATTTCCACCCAATCTTGATTTTAAAATACCTTATCTTCTGTTGGCTATATGCTCAGAAACTCCCTGGAAGCACCTTCTTTCCCTATAATCCAAGGCATGGTAGAGGACAAGCTACCTCTTCTTCATGGCTGGGTATTTGTGTGTCTACATGAAGTCTTCTTCATGACTCCCCTCTTCCCTCAGGTGGAATCCAGACTCCTGGCACCATTCCCATCCTGACCTAGGCCCGTCTCTTCTGTTACACTTTATCCTCCCATTCTAGAAACTATACTGTTAGCCACATGAGAGCTCTTGCCCTTCCCCAAACATGCCATTCAATTTTATGCTTTGAGCCTTTGCACCTGCTGCTCTTCTTCCTAGGATTCTTTTCATCCCCTTTCTGCCAGTACTTTCAAACTGTTAAAGACCCAAATCAAATGTCCCCTCCTCAGTGAAGTTCTTCCTGACCCAGCAGGGAAGTCACTCATTCCCCTGTTTAGTCATGGCTCTTGTACCTGATCCTATTGTTCTTATCACAGAGTATTAAAAATTAATATTTACATGTTTGCCTCTAGCTCTTTGAGAATAGAGACTTGTCTTTGTATCTTCACATTGAACCTTGGAAGGGTGGGGATGGAGAGATAGCTATTCTTATTAATTCTATTATTGGTGAGAAAACCAAAGCACAGAAAAGGTTAAATAAGTTGCCCAGTTTCAGACAACCAGTAGCTTATCGAACTATGATTTGAACACAGGAAATATGGGCTCACAGCTCACCCCTTTTTTCCATAAAAATGATCATACTTGTTACCTTGTTACTTTTACTATGGAATCTATATTAATGTAAATTCTTATTCTTAATCAACCTGATCAATTATTTACATTTGTATATGAACTATACAGGTAATAAATTCCATTTTAAACTATTGTTCTAGAATATATGCTAGTTAAAATATCCCAATAAATCTCTAGTATGGCCCCAGGTGCAATAGAAGATCATATAGGTGGTCTTTTCAGCCCAGGGGAGATTGTTATTTTTATTTAAATTTCTTGTTCATGCATCTTGGTTGTTTTTTTTTTTAACAAACTATTTGACTACCCAAAGACTGGATGGTTTCTTATATTTTAAGGGTCCCCCAAAGGATCTGGAGTTTCTGTGTTCACAGTAGGTACTGAAACTTTTGCTGACCTAATTAACACAGGAACAAAACTGCTTCCTTATTGCCAACCACCACCAACATATTGACAATGTGTCATCAGATTGCATATTTAAGTTGAGAAGCTTTTTCACTGGGATCCCAGCTTTAAGAGAGAGAGGTGGGTGTTAGTTGGGATGGTGGAAATGGAGTAATGACTTGACCAGCGGCATCTTCTCCAAATCTCCAGTCCTTCACGTAGGTGTCTGGTAGCCTCCATCCTAATCACCGTGTAGATGCCCCATGTTTTCTGTTCTTGTTCCTGGCTGGCTTGTTGAGAGCACATTCTCAGTGTCAGCCTCTGTACTAAGCATCTTACACATAATATCTCATTTAATCCCCATGCTAGTCCTCTGAGGTAAGTGGTTCATGAAACTGTTTTTTTCTTAATGAGGTAATTGAGACTTTGAGAAGTAAATAACTTGACCAAGGTCAAATACCTAGTTAAGCAATAAAGCTAGGATTTAAACCAAGGGTCTTCTGACTCCAAGGCCATTGCCTTATTCATCAGCTTAAAACTCCTTTCCCTGAAAGAAGTATATTCCACAATCACTGGCTCTTACATTTGGATTCTGATTCCCTTTTATACAGAATGTTTCTGCCTCCATGTCTTTATTTTACTTTCCTAATTCAACATCTCTCCCTTTTTAAATAAAGGCTTAAAAAGTCCACAGATATTTTAAATTCTGAACTTGTATGCCATCCTCACCTTCCTGATTCCAGGCTGCTGGATAGTTTGAGGCTTCTTCTTCAGAAATTCTTGTTCCTTATTATTTTATTTTATTTTTAATAGCATCCTACAGTTTTCAGTCTTTGGAACTCCCATTTCTTGGCCTTGCAAATGAAGTCCAGAGTGCAGAAGTCCTTATTCTTAATCTCCATCTAAACACTAGTTCTCAGTAACTTGATAGACTCCCTGTGAATCTTTGAATCAAACACAGTAGTCTCTTAGCCACTTCCAAACCTCCCCAAAGGAACTAACTTTCCTTCTCTGATCTCAAGCCCCACCAAGACCCTCCATCCCCATTTTTCATGTCTGTAAATTTCCCCCTACTCTTCTCTGGATGACCAAGAGACCTCCTCAGATACACTATTAAAATACCCCTCTTTGATTTTAAATCACATTACCAGTCTTGCTGCACGCAATGGCATGTTCATTAGCTCTGTATATGCATCATGCACCGGTTGGTATCAACATAGGCATTATCCAAACCAGACATATTCTGGGCCACTTTGGGGTCTGGCAACAGTGAAATTTCCTTAGAGGATGGTTGAAAAAAATACAGTGCATCCCATCTCTTGAACAGAGGCTTGCATAATCAACCAAGTAGAAAGAAATGTTGAGGTGCATTTAACCTCATTAGTTTCAGTAGAACTGACTCTCTCCAATCCATCAGAGTTGAGCTACATTACTGAAACTCAACTATTTCTAAATCTCATTTACATAATGGATGAGATGTGAAATGAGCCCAATGTGAGGGGAGCCACCCGGAGGCACTAAAGTTTATCACAATATGTAAGAGTCCTTTTAGATCATTGCATTAAATTTCCACTAACAAGGTAACAAATTAATTGTCTGTGTTACTGTACTAGCCCAAAGTCTATTGAGTGCAGAATATCAGTGAGGAAGCAGCGGAATTTTCAAGGACTGGGCAGGAGGGATGTTTACAGGGATGTGATGAATGCTACCTTAGCTCTCTCTTCTGCCCCTTTAAGAAATCCTCAGCACCTCTGTAATCTGATGGCAGACTTTGGCTTTATTAGTGAGGTAAGCGAGGATGAGTAAATCAACTGTATCAGACAAGCCTCAGGACATCTAGAAATTGATCATTCTGCCGAAATAAGCACTCTGTGTTTATTAGCTGGGAGTTCATCACTATCGCTTCTCCTCATCCAATTCCTAAGAGATTTCAAAGCCATCATCATGGTATTAGCTCGTCTGACTGAACTACTAGAGATAAAGATTAGGAGATCTATCTAATGATGGGTCTGAGTTTCTGTGATTCTTTTTTCTTCTATTGCAAAGAAGACAGCTTTTCCAGTACACATTTCTGTGTCCATATGTGTATGCCTGCACACAATCTCAGTGCATTTGCATTTTATGGGATGGATTTAAATAGTGGAGCAAAGTAGGTGGTTTGAGAAAGACACCCAATAAAACTCTTAAAACAATATATCTTTGCCATACATAAAGCAATCACTACTTAAAAAGGGGGATATATGCTAAACTGACTTCTCTAGTTGACACAGTGTGTCTATACAGTGGGTGATATTGCATTGAGGAGAATAATTTGATTCTATAACCACATTATAATCCTAACATCCACGCATGGCCAGACTCCTACAGATATGTCCATGAGAAATGAATACATATTGGGCTGATCTTTCACAAACCAGTAGCTATGCATTTATCTATTTATACATATATTTATAGACACACATGCACTTCAGCTCCTGATATCAAGCTCTTTTCTCAATGTGGCTTCTAAATAAGCAGTAATCAAAATGCAAATAAGGTGACCCAGTTAGCATCGTGATCTGTATTACCATGCAGATGTGCTCTGTGAGTCTGCATTATAAGGGTAAAAAGGAAGACACTACAAAAGATACTTAGATTAACTAGCCTTGACTACTAAGCCCTTTCTACTAGGGAGAATCTAGGGAATACACTCCCAGAGTCCCAGAGTCGATGGTCTTATAGCATGATCTGTTCATAAGCTGCCCTGTGAGTGAAGAATAACAGGCATGCACCAGAAGAGCAGGAAGATGGCTAGCTCTTGACTCTGGGAAGTCTCAGAATGGAACCCTGGCAGCTCAACACCAACATGTGAACCTGAGACAGGCTAAGAATAAGGCCAGTGTCAGAGTCATGGCTTTGCCATTCTCTCTGTGCAATGCTAAACAAAGCGAAATCTCATCTACTGTCTAGGATGAGTGGTCCTAGAAGGACTAGACTAACTCTGAACTGCCATGATTTTACTTTACTGAAGCTTCATTTTGTTTATCTGTTGATGAAGCCTAAGACATGCTTATGTACATTACAGTCGCATATTCTTAAACTACTTGATCTCCAAGGACGTAACAAGAGCATACTTGTGCATCAGAGTATTAAATTGGTTTTAATTATATGTATGCATTGTTTTTCCCCTAGTTAATACATCTTGAAAGTCCCTTTGTTATATTTGTCAGAGAACAGCTACTACTCTATTGTCTCTACATTTTTTTCAGGCATGAGAACAGTTATATCAGCATTCTGTTTGGTTCTGTTGGTCTGCCCTTTGTCCTTCTATGGTGTGTTTGTGTGTGTGTGTGTGTGTGTGTGTGTGTGTGTGTGTGAGTGCGCACTTATATAGGAATCAACTTAGGCAGGTAAGGGCTCTAACCTGAGTTTAGAAATATCTATGAACTTTAAACTGCTTACAAAATGTGCTCTCTCTTTGTATGTTTGTGTATATATGTACTTTTTCCTCCTAAGAACAATTTCTGGTGTCTGATTAAAAACCTCTTACTCAGCATGTCTCCTCTTTGCAATTTTGATATCTGATATATCAAGCATATTTCCATTCTGGATGTCCTTTAGTGCTTCTAGAAAACACCTTTCATCTGATATGAACTTTTCACTAGAGGATCAGGAGAGACTGACTTATGTATGCATCATTAGAATTTACTGCATGTAGAGTCTATGAAGTTATAAATCTTTGTGAGGTTCCAATGGACAAAATATTATCCTCTCAGCCCATTTCTATACTCCCGAATTAAGAGAAGCAAGAATTATTCCAATTGTTTAGCAGTTTCTCTGAATCTAGAAAGCTTGGAATCAGAATAGGAGAGCTAGAAGAGATTCTGACCAGGAGGAAAACGAAGTTCAGTGAGATTCCAAGTCTTGCTCAAGTTCATCCGGTGAGTATAGGGTAGATCCTGCAATAATTCAGTATCTGAGAACTTTTGTCTCTTAACTTTTATATCAACAAATTATTTGTCCCTGATACAATTTATTAAGTATTTTTGAATAATTTCTTTGTATCAGCCATATGCTAGGAATATATAAGAAAATAATATAGAGTCTTCCTAAATAATTTAAATCTTACAAAGGACACACATAATTTGAACATATGAAGTAAGTTTATAATGAGATAATTAGTACTAAGATAATATATCACTTGGAAATAATAATAGTTAACACAGGTAAATGCTTATTATAGCTAGGCACCTTAGTTTTTTTATATATATATATGTGTTCGTTTCTATCACTACTGTACCAAATTTCCACAAACTTGGTGGCTTAAACAAGAAAAATATATTACTTTATATACTATTGGAAGTCTGAAGTCCAAAATGGGTCTCACTGGGCTAAAGTCAAAGTATCAACAGGGCTGCATTCCTTTCTGGAAACAACAGGGTAGAGTCTGTTTCCTTGCTTTATTCCAGCTTCTATAGACCATGTGCATTCTTTAACATATAAGCTTCTTCCTCCATCTTCAAGACCACGAATGTAGCATCTCCCTGACACTGCTTCCAACACCACGTCTCTTTCTGAAACTCTTCTCTTCTGCCTCCTTCTCCCACTTTAGAGGACTTTTTTTTTTACTTTTCAAGGATACTCTCCCTATGTTAAGGCAGCTGATTGACAACATTAATTCCATCTTCAACTTCAATTATCCTTCACCATGTTGCATAACACACTCACAGGTTCTAGGAATTTGGATATGGACATCTTTGGGAAGCTGAGGTACTATTTGGGGTCTGCCATCATATGTAAACTCATTCAATCCTCAGGGAAGCTTCATTTCACAGATGAGAAAACTGAGGCACAGAGAGTTGATATAACTTGTCCGAATCACATGGTTAGTGAAGCAGGTAGTCTTGTTCCACAGAACGTATCCTCACCTCTACTCTCTACTACATGGAAATAGGAGATTTAGAAAAGAAGGCTATTTGTGGAGTGAAGATTTGGGACTGGAAGATAGAAATGTTTTCTCTGTTTCTCCATCCTACACTGTTAAGTATCTAGTATCTATCAAGCTAAGTGGTGGGGAATTAAAACAAAGATGTGGTTTCTGACCTTTAGGCAATGTTAAGATATGGTTTCTTACCTCTAGGCAGTGTTGCAGTTGCCTACAAGATTGTCAGAAAAATGAACAAATAATGACACAAGAAGCCAGAAGTCTGTCCAACATGATAAGACATAGAGGAGAGAGGCACTAACTCTTCCCAACAACAAGCTGTGGGTTTCATGTTTCCCAAATGCCTTTCCAAACATCTCCCAGTATTTGGTTTTTATGACTCATTCCCAACCACTCTTGTATCGGCTTATTATTCCTGGTTCCACTCTTGTCATTTCCCAGCCCTTGCAGAGCCTCCCTCCACTTCAAGGGATGGATTCTGCCCCTCAATACTTGGGTAATGGTTGAACCTGTGTCTGTCTGCCTGAGTGGATGAGTGTTCATGAGCCCCATGCTTACTGGTGCCTGGCCCACACAGGTCCATAATGAATATTGAATTAATAAATGGATGAGCACAAGACTACCTCAGATCACACCAAGATCTCATTTTCCTCCTAATTTCTAAGGGACTCATTTGGTTTCTTGTCTTGTTTTGTTTTCGTTTCATAGGTCTTTCTGTCCTACATCACTCTCCACTTCTAAACTTTCTCTGCAAATACAGGGCTTACATCTTCCAAGTTGTACTAGTAGGCAGTCAAATAATTGTGAATTTTAAAACTATTAAGTCTAGGCTCACTGAATAGCTTTCCACTTAAAAGTGACCTTGCCTGAATTTCACCTTACAAGGTCCTAGAATGATGTAAAACTCATTTGACATATAACACGTGTTGATAGAGTCACTATGATTGAACAGGCTGTTTACTGTCCAGTGCACTGCCTCAAAGGGAGGGGAGGGCTGACATCCAGCCCATGCTTCTCCCTCCAAACCTTGAGCAATGAAGACGCATGTGTACACAGGAAGCCATGTCTCTTTCTCATGTTCACAGTGGTGCCCTCTCTTTGCTGAGATTTCGGTCCTTGGAACTCTATCCCAAAGATACTGTATGAATGGGTAGTAGAGGCACTGCCTTTTGATGATTAAAAAAAAAACAACAACCTTAAGATCTTGTAAAAAGTAACAACTACCTTTATGTTATGCCAAGCTTATTAGAATGTAATTCTTAGAAGACAGGGATTTCAACTTTTTTGATTAGTGCTGTGTCCCTGGTACAGTAAACATTCAATAAATACTTGCTGAATTAATGAATATGATTATGCAAATACAAAAATAACATTTTCATTGACTTTGGAACAGAAAAATATTTCCCCAATTCTAATGGTATTTATCTAGTGGGGTTTTTTTTAAGTTTTATTTTTTATTTTTATTTATTTATGAGAGAGAGAGAGAGACCTCGTGCACGAGAGGGGAACAGAAGAGAGAGAGGGAGACAGGGGATCCAAAGCAGGCTTTGCACTGTCAGCTCAGAGACCAATGCAGGACTCAAACTCACTAACTGTGAGGTAATGACCTGAGCCAAATGCTTAACCCACGGAGCCACCCAGGTGCTCCAGGTATTAGCTAGTGTTTGATTCACTTTCTTCTATAATAACTACCTCTCTTTGTGCCCTAAAGAAAGTCCATTTGCAAACAAGAAAAAAGAGCAATGGAACAATCCAGCAATCAGTTATGAGAATGGTAATTATTATCAAGTTTTTAAGAGTTTTGTCTTGTGAAAAAATGTATTATTTATTGGGTTACCCAAAAGGGAAAGAAAAGAACATCGAACTGAGTCAAGAGGCATGAATCTCCACTTCTGCACACATGCCTTCTGTGCATGCCTGCACACATGATATGTGAGTTTGGGCAAATCATCTGGTCCTCTGTGGCTCCGTTTTTGTGCATTTGGAATTTCACCACCTGCCTTTTGTCATCCACAGAGATGCTGCAGGGGGCAACTAGCATAATGTATGTCAAAGCTCTTTGTAAGATGAAAAGCCACTGACTGCTCAATATCATATACCTCCCAGTGCAGGCCAAACGCTGCATTCTGCAACATGAAGGCCAAAGAGGTGACTGAAGGACCCAGCCACCATCTCAGTGGTGTCGGCTTTCCTGCTTCTCCAGGCTAAGCTCTGTCACCAGGAAACATCTGCATTTGCAAATTGGATAATGAAAAAATGAATTAAGGTGTTCAACAAGACCTTATTAATCACATAGCATTTTCTAGACCTACTGCTCTCTGCAGTGGATGTTACTAAATGAATTACATATGATCCCTAGGTGATGATTCCATTAGCCCCTTTATTTTAAAGAAATTGTGAAATGAGAACCCCTCCAGGAGTCAGGATCTAGTTCTTACCACTTCTTACTGGCTGTGTGATTTTAGGGAAGTGACACAACCACTCTAAACCTCCATTTTCTCATCTAGAAAAGGGGACTGTACTCTTCTCATCCTACAAAGGTATATGTTGTTTGTTTTCCCCAAAAGAAAATGAGATAAAGTAGCTTTATAAATCTAGAGCAACATACAAATTACTCTAAGGTGAGGCTGGTTTTTATTATCCAAGGTCACAGAACTCATTAAAGGGATCCTGGGAAAGTCAGCCAGCATAGACCCTGCTTTTCCTCCATGACCCCAGTGACCTTGAACAACCTGGGGAAGAGGTAATTGAACAGCAACTACTACTTTGGAGGAAACAGAATCAAAATATTGAAGCTATTGACTCACCCTTAAGGCAGTAAACAGTGCTTTGGTCTCTGACCTTTTCGCATCCTGGGGCAGTCAATAACCTGGCCGCTAGATGCAGCGCCTGCCACTGATTCTGATTTGGGAGTACTTTAACCTTGAACTAAGCTCCAAGTAACCACGGCAACAGGAAGTCAGCTTCTGCATTGGAGGAGTGGGAATCCATAAATCAAGTCCCTAATGCAAACACGGTGTGCAGGTAGAGGTTTGAGGGGATAAGTGGTCTATGAGAAATTACCTTTGAAAATGAGTGACTGTCCCTCGGTACACTACAGCACAGTTTCAAAGACTTTTTAAAAAATGTATCAATAGAGGTCAACAGGTTATTAGCAGAATGTTTTCCTATAGGTTTAACTTTCTTAAAAAATTTCCTCTTGGCTCTGTCTTTTAATTATGAACAGATGTTGGATCCACATAGTTATTAGCATTGTTACTTCCTCCTTAAAAACGTACTGGCCTCCAAATATGCGAGACTCGGTACAGTTTGTCCCGTGTTGGGGTTTAGGGAGGTTCTGAACACACATCCACCATGTGTGCTCTCCATAGAGTCAGCTGTCTGGGGTGGAGAAGCGCTCCCTCCCCAGATCAAAGCCAGGCTCACGTTTACTGAGGTCCCAGGTAAGTTGCAGTGACACATCTCAGTGCTCCAGTCAGCACAGCACTAATATCTGGGTTTCCTTAATGGTGAACCTCCAGCTTCAGACATCTATCTCCCTCTCATGGAGGGAAGCCAGCCCATGCTGAGAAGAAACTTTCCAAATGTCCCAGCACCCTGCCCTCACCCGTATCTCTGAGAACTTGGTTCTGAACAATTTCATGTCTGTCCGGCCATTTGGGCACCTCTCCATGGAACATCAGCTGCCACCTGGAATGAAGGGAAACAAAGACTTGGGGTGGCCCGCCTGCCTGATGCTGTCTCCCATGAGGGGTCACCCATTCCAGTCCCCCGAGCCCTGTGCTCTCAGGCAGATTTTGTGGATTACAAATGCTGCTAGATTAGTCTTTGTTGAAAGCTTGTCTAATATACTTGCTCATGTATGCTATTTCTGGGATTATTTCCATAATCCTCTCAAAATCCAAAAATGTCTGAGAAAACATCATGGCTCTTTATTTTTTTTCCTAATTGGTTTTCAGATTCATTGGATGGCAACTAACAAACAGTACTGAAATCTAGAAAATCCTAAATTATCTAGGGTTTTCAAGACAGCTAAATAGTGACAATTTGAATTATAGAGTTTTTAAGTGTCATTTTATTACTTTTAACACAAACACTTGAGTAGCAAAGTATGCCCAATAGAGGTATGATCGAATGAACTTTAATGAAATGATGTGGACTGAGACTAATTTGGATTGTGAACATTTGCATGAAAATGGGTACAACGAAAATGACTTAAAATCAGTTTGTTCCCAAGTGATAGTTAAATATCCACTTGCTAATCCTGTTTATGGCTTGTTCCCTGAGCATGTCATAATTTGAGCAAAGAATTACCTGCCCAACCTGTGTCCACAGGTACAAAGACGACATTATCAGTGGGGTTTTCCAAAGGAGCTATGATCCCACAGACTTCTGATGGCTTGGCATCCCAGCGGCTACAGAAAGGCACAGCTGCATCTATTGAATAAGACCATGACAGGGGTGGTAGAGAGTACCAAAATGGGGGGACCCCCATCAGACCCGGGCCTGCTGTCCCCAGTTCAGATTGTTAGCTGCCAGTTGGTCAAGCATATCATTCTACCCCAACGTCTTTGTCTACCAAGACTTCTAGATCTTCCCCAAAGTCTGTTTATTTTCTCAAAGGAAAAAGAATTTAAGATGTTTGTGGTTTAGGGGCATTAAACGTCCAACTTCAGCACAGGTTGTGATCTCACAGTTTGTGAGTTTGAGCCCCACATCGGGCTCTGTGCTGACAGCTAAGAGCCTAGAGCCTGCTTCAGACCCTGTGTCTCCGTCTCTCTCTGCCCCTCCCCCACTCACAGGTATAGCCTCATTGCACATGCATTCTCTCTCTCTCAAAAATAAATAAACATTAAAAAAATTTTTAATACTTTTAAGAAAGATGTTTGTGGTTTAAAAAATATTAACAATAAAGAAGACTAGGGAGTAAAAGTAAAAACTGCTTCTTCCTCACCAACCTTTCGTGCGCTCTCCTTCCTGAGAATAACTACTGTTAACTGTCTGCGTATATCCCCTTGTGGGCGGCTCTGCCTGTATTTTACCTGTGTTACCTGTGTGTGCCAAACCTATCCCCGACACACCTGCATTTCTCTCAGATGCACATGCTATACGCGTTTGCTGCCCTTCCTGATTTCTGGATGGTCATGCCTTACAATCCTCCTGTCATAGGATTTGATGTCTGTCTACCTCCCCTGTCAAAATGCAATGAAATATAAAATCCAAGGAAGCATAAACGGAATGGTTATTTGCAGCACACGAGGGGGAGTTTCAGAGGGCAGGATGGAGAGTCGGAGGACAGTAGTAGTAGGGTAAATGAAAATGTCAGCATGACTTTCTTCCTCAGATGGTTGCAGGTGCTTTTTCCAGGTGTGATACTAGGGCCTATGCACCCCCAATGTGAACTTTGCTGTCGGCAGAACTATGCAGGGTGGTGGACAGGTGTTAGAAGACAGCCGGCTGGGCAAGGATGATCCATGGGTCCTGGATTTAGCATCTGGCTACTTGCAGAATCCCAGTGCTGACATTAGTGAGTTTATTCACTTTTCTCTTAAGCACTCAGAAATGTGTTTTCATCTGCAAAATTAAGCAAATAGTAACTTTTATGCTATACACGTCACCCTGCTGCCTTCAGGCCCACCTGAGCTGGCCTCACTGGGGTGGTGACAGAATGTTTCTCTGGGAGAGGATTGAACCACTCAAGCCTCATTTGCTGCTGTTGCTGTCAGCGGCAGGTAGCCTAGAAATGAAGAAACTCTGTGTTGATGACCATTTCACATGGATCCAGATACCCTCAGCCTCTGGACTTAGGCTTGGATGAGTTGGAGAGTCACCTTTCTGCAGCAGGGGCTGTTGAAGGTGCCCAGAAGTCCTCGGTCAAGTCAGGAGAGAGAGCAGATTTGCCAGCTGATTACCCTGAGGAAGGAGCAGGCTACAGTACTGACCACAGTAATTACAGGAGCAAGAGTAACAGGAAGCCCTTCTGTGTCATGGACCGAGTGCCAGGCATTCTCGTAAGCCCTCTACATTAACTGACTCAGGGATGCTCCCTACCACTCCTGTGAGGTTATACTTGTCCACCCCATTTGTACAGGGAGAGAATCTTAAAGCTTGGAGAGGTTCAGTAACTCACTTAGGATTGCCCTGAGAACTAAGAGAGCCCGGATTCGAGCCCAGGAAGCAAGTTTCCTGAATAGCTCTTACACTTTGTTATAGAATGAATGTCATGCCCTTTTACACAGGCATGTCACAGGGATTCTCTTCAGCCTCACAAAGACATGCCTTATGATATTTATTAGGATCAGAGACCAAAAAGCCCCCAAACCAACTTTCACTTGGCCTGGTGACTGCCATCACACACCAGACCCCGTAGGGCATCTTCTGCTGCCGCGGACTGGCCTCTCATCTGAATCAACTTCCTCGCCGCCCATGACGTAGTGTATGCTCTTGTTGGCACTGAGAATGCCATTCCCTCTTCCTTGTGCCTTAGCATGAGCTCTGGAAAGCTTTTCTTTGCCTCTCCCCACACTAACCCCTAACTCCTTAACACTCCCCAGGCCCCTAGGATGAACAACCCACAAGCCTGCCCTTATGTGTTACCCGATTTTTCCTCCTCCTCTAGTCTGGCCTCCTAGCCAGATGCGATGAGAAGCTAGGGTGAGGCCCGCTTCTCCCCTTCACACCACACATAGCACAACCTCTGTGAAGACGCGTTCCTTGACCCATGGAAGACAAAGGTACCTGCTAAATCCTACTGCCTCGTTGGGCCTGTGGCCCCACTTCCAGGCGGCCAAACTAGAATGTTGTCACCACCTACCTCAGCCACAAAACCAAAACCAGTCACGCTGCTAACATTTTTTTTTTAACATGTTCTAAAACTTCATTCTTGTTGGACCAGAAGGAGGTCAGATGATATAACTATTTTCTCAACTCACTTTCAGGTTTTCTGTTGTCTGTTTTCCGGTTTCTTTTAAGTAACCAAAAGCTTTGGGGTTATTCTCTTTTAGGAATGCCAAGTCCCCACCTGAAAGTGGACCAAACAGCACCACATAGTAAGAACGAGGGCTCTGTGTCCACCATGATGACCAGGAAGAAGCCAGCCGCGGTTGACAGTGTTGCAATCCCACCCACGCCAGTGTTATCGCTCCTTGCTGCTTCTGCGGCAACGTCTGACGCAGGTGAGCACTTCTCAGATGCTTTGGGTTCACCCCCATGACGCTGGGCACGGAGAAGGCCCACCGGGCATGTGCTGTTGAATATAGATTCTTTGTATAGCCAACCTCCCTCAGACACTGAGAACGCTTCAGCGCTGGATTTCAGGTGGGAGGAAAGGATGGAGATCAGCTCAGGACCTGGGGGCAGAGGCCCATTAGTAGCACCTGAATGATAATAGTCATAATTATTTTTTATCAACCCTTAGTAATTCCTCATCTCCAAATCAAGGGCCTTACATATGCTATCTCATGTAACTCATAAAATAAGTCTGTGAAATAAATAGCTATGTCCTAATTTCAGAAGAGGAAGCTAAGAGTCAAGAACTTGCCCCCAGACACCTATGGAAAGTTAGGATTCCAGCTTTGGTCTGGTACCCATGTTCTCAACCACTGCATTTTATTGGCTCCCTGACTCACTGGGCTTGGGAGATAGCAAGGCCTTGATTTATCCTATCCCATAATGTCATGAATTCCTCATTAGCCACCCGACTCCCCACTAGCAGTTGATAAAATATAAACTCCTTAGGCAGGCATCCCAGATACTCTGCCTTCCTCTGCTCCCCACATAATCTCCCACCAGCATCTACACCAACCCCCACTTTACCACACTTTTCCCTGCTCCAAGAAGGCAAGCCTTGGACTTGGCTTAACACCTTTCTTTGAGGACAACCTCCACACCTATATCCCCATCCCACAGACCTTCAAATCCCAGCCTCCTCTGAATGCACACAGCATGCAGTATCTGTACCATGCGTTTGCTACCTACTCAGAGACTGCAGAACTGTCTTCCATTAACTTCTTCTCCCTCACAATAAAATTGTACAAAGCTCATAGACAGAAGCCATGATTTAGGTTCTTGCTATCTTCATGGCCCACAGAATGATGGCACATTGTGGATTAATGCACTGGTAAATGTTAAGCATATTGCAGTATTTAGAAATGCCTATTATGCTTAGAAGCCTAAAAGGAGACTCTTTATTGATATTCACTCTAAACTCATCTTCTAAGTGAGCAGGTTGGTTTGAATAGAGAACTCAACTTGTCTTCATTCCTACTTCCTTCCTAGAAATTATTGGTAATTAGAAAATGCACCCAACTGAAATAGCAGAAGAAAATGCTTGGAGTGACATTTCCCAAATTAAGTTCTGCAAAACATTAGTATTTGTTTTGTGAGAAAAGGTTTTTTTATAGTCAACAAGTATAGGGAATGATGCTTTATGCCTGCTTCTCTTCCATGGGGCTTTTCAGAGCCTTTAATTGACCAGTGTGCACTGTGAGGTTCCAGGAGGGAGAGACACTGAATTTCACAACCTTGCCTGACCATAAAACCCATTTTTCTAGCAATAGCTCTTAACATCTCTTGGAAATGCTGTTCTCCTCAGCCACTCAGCCATTTGAGAAATCTTGCTTAGAAGGAATGGGATAGTCTATCAAATGTGATTATGAATCTACCCACCTTTCACATGCTAGGTGTGAAGTGAAAAGTTCTTGGTGGAAATGCCAGGTAAATGATGACTGCAATGAAACAGGATGAGGTCAGAGGGAAAGTTGTAGGCGAGTGAGGAAGAAGGTTCCTGAGACTTGACAGATGGTGGCACCTTTGCAGGAAAGCATCCAGGCAGAGGGAGTGATGTGGACATAGTTTAGGGCATGGGAGCTGGTGTCAAGCATGCAACTCTGAGAAGGGATCACTTGGCTGGAGTAAAAGATTTGGGTTGGGGTCTGCACTATCCACACAGATAATTACTTTATGCAACCTTATTGGCTAAGCTCTGGAGACCTCCCTTGATGGATTTAGAAATTAGCCTGTATGTTTCCGCCTTTGCTTGCCAAGCAGATATTTCCCAGGGGCAAAAGACAGGTGGTCCCCCAATTTTCTCCCCTCGGCTCTTTCCATCCAGAATAAGAGAATGTGTTCTTGGGACTTCCTGCTTCCACAGGCTTGCCTCCTCTATTTGTGTTCAGTCGTTTACAAATATGCCAAAAAGGTGTAGAAACAGGTGGGTATTAAACTTTTAAACCTGCCTCTCTGGTAATCAGAACTGAGCCAAAGCTCTCCTGTTTCAGGATGCAGGAATGGGCTGTTTATTTTTGGCAGTGCTAAAATGAGACCCTCGTGAGACTTGCACAGATTTGGTCCATTTCCGGGTCTCAAGCTGCAAAGCAGAACTTTGGGGAGAAAACCAGCCAGAGATTTCCCCAGGTGCTGGAGGCCAGACCTTCCTGAGATTCCACTCCCGACAGATAAGTGGATTCCCACAAACTTGAGAGAGTTAGAGTCACACAGCCCAGGCTCGTGTCCAACATGCTGTTTCACACGTGATGCACATATGATTGCTCCCTAGATTCAGAGATCTGCCTGAGGTCATGCAATTGAATTGGAACCCAAACCTCTTGATTTACTGCCTGATTTCCAATGGAATCTCACTTCTATCACAGGTTCAACATCAGAAAAGGCAGATTTCTTTCTCCCTAATTATGGACTCCTACTTCTTTTAGGGAATACTAAGAAAAACTCATCATTTGATGCTTTAACCATCAGAAAGCACAGTAGAAAGGTAGTAAATAGTATCTTGGTTTGGTTTCATTTAGTTGTATGCTTGTCTTATATATTTCTGATGAGACAATTCATTTTTGTTTTCTTTAGAGTCCCTTTTTCATCTTTTACTATAAACAAGGGAATTTAGAAGTACTTCTGGCCTATTTTCAAAGGCCATCCTTTTAACAGAATGGTTTTCGAGACCCAGACAAGTGCCAAGGGGGAAGAAAGAAAAGGAGAATAAAACTATATGTCTTAGAAAACAAAATTAATATGAGAAATATTGTATTGAGATTATATATATATATATATATATATATATATATATATATATAGCAAGAATTCAATTAATTAGAAATTCCTTTCCTTTTAAAATAATGAATGCTACAGGGCACCTGACTGGCTCAGTTAAGCATCCTACTCTTGCTTTTGACTCAGTTAAGCATCCTACTCTTGCTTTTGACTCAGGTCATGATCCCAGGGTAGTGGGATTAAGCCCCACATCAGACTCTGCACTAAGCATGGAGCCCGCCTTGGTATTCTCTCTCTCTCCCTCTGCCTCTCTCCCCCACTCTCTCTCAAATAAAATAATAGTAACAACAAATACTAACTTATCTAGTACAGCCCCTGACACGTAGTAGATATTCAACAAGTAATCACTCAGGAAAATGAATCACTGAGATAGTAGCAGCATACTTATGTAGCACCAGACATGGCGGGAGACATCTGAGAAAAACATGTTCCATCTTGGATGTTAGCAACCAAATGGAAAACATTTGACAGACATGTGGTAGGCTGTTGGTAAATACTTGCCAAATAATTAATCAGTCTATAGTCCTATGAGTATTTTTTTCAAATAGGTGATCTTTGGTTAAAAAAAAAAGGTGGTGGGGAGGACGTTTCCCACCTTATTTTATCAACATTATAAACATTATAATGTGGGAGAAATGGATATGGTCAGAGGTTTAAAAACATGTCTTTTCTAGCTCAAGTGTGAATGTGGGTGGAGGGAGGGGGTAAGGGGGAGGGTGTGTTTTGTTTAAAGCAATTTTTTAGCTTCTCGGAGTCTGGGAAGCATGCTGATGATGAAGTTATTGATTTGGAGGAAGAGGCAGACAACAAGCTGCGGGAGAGGGAGGCCAGACTGAGAACATGTCAGTTTGTGAGCTACTGGGAAGGGGGGATGGCCGTGGCCGCCACCAGTGCTCCGGCAGGTCAGCCTTCGTGATCAAACTACTCAATAGCTATCGATCAGCCATAGTCCCCTGCCACTGCGAAGGGTCTGATTCAAGGGAGCACTGCATCATCATTGTGAGTAATTAGGGCTAATGCAGGAAAGGCTTCAATAAAGTTTGTTCAAAGTGATGCATAATTTGAAATAACTTCTATTGCGCTGTCCCAATCATGATTTAATAACCGTATCAGATAATCCATACCTCAATAAGTCAGGCTAATTTTTCTGCTTTCCTACATATTGAACTAACTTCTCAGGAAGGTCATGCAACGTGGAGAGAAAGTGTGATTTCACTACTGAAACGCGTCCCCCCCACCTTTGTATTTAAGATGAGACTATTTTGTTAAATAGATTATAAATCCTGTTGGAACTCAGTAAAACACAAAGAAAATAAAATTTATCTAGTCCTGTGCCTGAAAGCCTAGTCCTAGTGATGGGAAAGTAGGCAGGCATATCCACTGTGCCCACCTCTCTGTTTCTCTTTCACACACACACACACACACACACACACACACACTCATTTACACTAGATATCCTCTCATCTTAAATCCCAGGAGAAAATAAAAGGTGTGTATCAGGGTTGTTATCACCAAATCTCAACTGCTCAACGTATGGCTGGGCTAGAGATAATAGAGGGAAGCAGATGAGCATAACTCCTTGTTTATATCTGCTTTCTATCAAGACTAATTCATTATTCTCTAAAACTGTATGATCTGCTTGTTTAAAACTACCAAAACCTAAGGGTGCCTGGGTGGTTCAGTGGGTTAAGTGTCCAACTTTGGTCAGGTCATGATCTTGTGGTCTGTGAGTTCGAGCTCTGCCTCAGGCTCTGTGCCAACAGCTCAGAGCCTGGAACCTGCTTCAGATTCTGTCTCCCTCTCTCTCTCTTTACCCCTCTCCTGCTCACGCTCTGTCTCTGTCTCTGAAAAATGAATAAGCCTTTGAAAGATTAAAAAAAAAATCAACTAACAAAAGCTATGAGTAAGCAGAAATATCAGATGGGAGGGTGGTAAAATAGGTGAGGGGGACTGAGGAGGAATACACTTGCCATGATGAGCACCAGGTATTGTGTGGAAGTGTTGAATCACTACATTTGAAACTAATATTACACTGTCATCTATTTGGAATTTAAATAAAAACAAAATAATAATAATTTAAAAAGAAACTACCTATAAAAGACAAAAAAATTAATAAATTTCACAAGTGTATTAAATGCTTAGACATTTTACTTTTGAAGGCAAAGACTGATATTAGGTAGATCATTAAACCAACTATCAGGACCATCAGAACAGACAGATAACCTGCAATCAAGATGCAAAACCGTAAGACTGAAAAATTACCGTCACAAAGGCACCTGGGTGTCTCAGTCAGCTAAGCATCTGACTCTTGATTTGGGCTTGGGTCATGATCTTGCAGTTCTTGAGATTGAGTCCCTGTCAGGCTCTGCTATTGTTTGGGATTCTCTCTCTCTCCCTCTCTGTCTGCCCGTACCCTGGTCACCCTCTATCTGTCTCTCAAAATTAATAAATAAATACATCCTTAAAAACAAAGAAATATTACCTTCACAAATAAAAAGATACATTCTTAATTTCAATGAAATTAGAAAGAAATCTAGTATTTTAGTAGCTGGAGCAAAATAGTCATGAAAATTGCTTCTGACCCCCAAATTCTAGCATTTCTGATTTTGCAATTAGCCAAATGTCATCAATGGAGAGGGGCCCAAAATAATGAAATAACATTCAGGTGCAAAAGTAACAAATTCTTTTGCAAGAAGAATTGTAAAATTATTAATTTTATGTGCTTTGTGCCTATGTGGAACCATCCTATGGCACTCCTAGCCAAAATAGCGAGTCAATTCAGCCAAAAGCCTTGTCTTTAAAACAACCAAAATAGAGCAAATAAATGTGCAAGTTAATAGGATTTGGAACATCTAAGGGCTATAAGTATACAAACTGAAGAACTCTTCAAATTGTATAATAAATTCCTATAAGGCCAGATTAATCACTTAAAATATACAGTAAAAAACTTGAGGAAAGATCTAGAGTAAATAAAGCTTTATTTTTAAAAATTGTTCAGGGGTGCCTGGTTAAGCATTTGACTCTTGATCTCGCAATTTGTGAGTTTAAGCCCCACATCAGGCTCTCTGCTTTCAGTGTGGAGCCTGTTTGGGATTCTGTTTCCCTCTCTGTCTGCCCCTCTCCCACTCATGCTCATGTGCACTCCCTTGCTATCTCTCACTCTCTCAAAAATAAACGTAAAATTAATTAAATGA
Source organism: Suricata suricatta (assembly GCF_006229205.1). Taxonomy (NCBI): domain Eukaryota; kingdom Metazoa; phylum Chordata; class Mammalia; order Carnivora; family Herpestidae; genus Suricata; species Suricata suricatta. The sequence goes on along the minus strand of NC_043713.1, from coordinate 27,799,187 downwards.
CATTGAAACATGTAAATGTCATTAAAAAATGAATTGTTCAAATTGCCTGTAAAGCGCTGCCTATGGCCCTGTGTTGAAGCAGCACAGAATGAGTCTGTTTGCCTGGAGAGCTCTACTGAATGTGAGGCTCATGCAATGTCCCCCCCCCCCCCCCCCCCCCCCCCCCCCCCGGGCTCTGGGCCATGAAGAGACCAGTAGGATTGGAAGCTTCTGTGCTTCCCTGAAGATCCCATCACACCAAAGGCCTTCTGAAAAACCTCCAAATATTCTTTTTATTTTTGCCCCATTAGGAGGAAACAAGCTCTTTTCTGATTTGAGACAGACATCTAGAGCAGCTGAGCTGTCCCCATGGCCAAATCTATAAGCATCCTAGAGAAGCACCAAGAACTCCAAAATCTACCCCCCGCCTCTTCTGCTCCAAGCACATCTCCTTAGAAATGTTAGCCAGCACCGAACTCCTTTGGAATCCTGTAGCCAGAGTGTGAATTTAAAAAAACTAAAAACTCAGATCAAAAATTCACTCAACTCTTTAATGAGGTAACCACCATGCTGATAAAGCTGATCCAAAGAAGAATTAGAGGGACAGGACATGATAGGAACGTAAGCACTGGAGAAAGAGCATCAAGGGAGATCGCTCAGTTAATGTCCTAATGGGCAATAAAACCATAACCTCTGGGCTTATCTTTGCTACCAGTTAGAAATCATTTGCATATTTTTTGAGCAAAAATCTTCAAGTTAACATTTTACCTGGCATAGTCTGGGCCTGTAATCAGTAGTGGATAGCAAATCCAACAAAGCTATTTTCCCTAGATAATTAATCATGGGGCAGGCCTGTAAAACAGTACTCTAAATCCAAAAAGATATGCACCCTTCCATTTGCCTTGTTTCTACATTTTGGCCCATTTTTCTTCATACCACACATGGGCCATGCACTCCTCTACTTGATTGCATGTATTCTTGCTTCAGATCATCTACACTGAGATCAGTGCTACACTTAACAGCTGGCTGATCTTGTCCTCAATGCTCACAATCTGTAAAATGGGGAAAACATACTACCTAGTGTAGAGGATTATGATGAGGAATAAATGAGACAGCCTTTGTGAAAATATTAGCAGAGTTCCTGGCACATAACAAGAGTTTAGCAAATGAGCACTATCGTTGCCACTTCTGTGGTTGTTACTGTCATTGCCATTAACTGATTATCTGTTTTCCGTGCTGGAATGTTCTCATCTCCCTTCACCAACTCTTCAAGCCATATAGATGACTAACTCATGACCATTCTTTAAGACACAGCATAGTGACTTCAACTCCAAGAAGCCTTCCCGAATAGCCACTTGGACAATCACCCCATGGCCAAGTTGGATGCCACGTCCTTTATACTCCATGACTCCCTATAACCCCACTGATAATTGACCCCTATATTTAATAAAGTGTCCATGCTCATGCCTGTGCCCCATTCTGGACTGTCCCCTACCCTATTGTCTGATCCTATTCAACTTTAAAATCCCAGTACTTGGCACCCAGGTGGGCAAACAATAGGTTATCATTAAATATTAGTCAAAATGAACTTTACAACAGCTTTTTCCTGCATAAAACCATCTGGTGCATGAACATACCTCAAAATTATATTCATTCATGTTGAGAGACAATGATTTGCCTTTATTTTTCATATTAATACCAGAAACAGCAAACTATCTAAAGAATGGTCAGCAGAAGCAGCTACCTGAAAGGGATCTCCAGAATCTCTCATTCAGTAATGGCAGACCAGGCCCTGGATAACCTGGATGAAGATTATTTTCAAGTTAAAGAGTCAGCCTATATGCCACAATATATGCAATACATGAGTATGTTTTAATTCTGAGAGAAGGAGGGACTTGAACACATGTCTGCCTTCACTGAGATCTTCTAGGGTATTTGGGAAATGAGCCACTCAATGTAAGCGAGGCTGTAATTTAATTATTTTATATATAATAGTCTTGCATTGTGCCCAGAGTGTTGGGTTCCCAAGAGCAGCAACTATATTTCCTATTTCAGTTTTGCCCCCTTCAGTGAGTATCAAGAATCTCATAAATTTGCAGAACCTTGTGTTGTTATATGGGTTGAAAATAAGAGAAGCAAAAGCCGGGCTGTTAAGGAACTTGTAATTGTATTTGGGTATCAAGAACCTCGCAAGGTGCTGGGTACATAGTAAATACTCAATAAACATGTATGGACTTGATTTAACATTTTTTCCCCTCCAGAGTTGAGATTTTAGGAAAGACCAAAAGTGTAATAACAGGTTTGAAAGTGCTGCGCCTGTGAGGAACTTAACTCAATTTATCTTCTCTGAATGCTTCTTTCAGATTATGCTCCCAACCACCTCTTGCCACAGTCAGACCCTCTTAAAAATAGAGTAATGATAATAATACATTTTATCTTCTTCCCAGTGATGGTATCATTCACACCTCCATTGAAGCCCAGTGGGAGGTTTGGCTGTGAGGCATCGTTGGCAGGGGGAGTCAGGTGCGATTATTGTAATGAGGACTCCACGCTCGGCGAAATGCGGGAAAGAAAACCTCCCATACGTGAAGCGATTTCTATTAAGATACTCACTTTATATAAAATATTCAAGCTCCTCTTTATAAATCGGAGAGTGAAAAGAGGCTCTTCTAAGGGGAGATTTTATGTGGCCAGAACGAAAGGGCACAAATATTTTATGATCAGTTTTGAGATGGAAGTGGTGTGCCTGCCTCATTCACGGACTCCTTCCATTTCCACAGGTCTAATTAGATTGTTGGTTTAATGGTGGCGAGATAATCTAGTGGCCACTGAAAGCAACTGTGTTAATGAGAAGGGGGGACAGTGCTTTGGGTTTCCTGTAATTAATGGAGAGTTTTTGAAAAACTTCTTGGTTCCAGTGAAGTTGGCATACTGTGCCCAGCTGTTGAGAAGGGAGGCAAGGTCTTTCCTGTTCATTGCTGTGGAAATGGCCTCAGGCAACATAGAAGAACTGTGTAATGACTGTCATTAAGAATGATCTTTAGTGGTCCAGGCAGGCTACAGTCCGTCTACAACAGAAAAGAGACTTAGAGAGAGGGATAGGGAGAAAGGAGGCAGTGAGGGGAAAGAGAGTAAGGATTATAAAACAGACATGACAGACAGAGAGACAGACTGACCGCACTATCTCTCACCTGTCAGTCCTCTCCATTCCACATCTGGGAGCGACTAGAATAATCCCACAGCATCTTCCCAGGGAATCTCCTTCTCTTGTTGCATAAACTGGAGTCAACCAGACAAGACTGGGTTAGACCGCATGGAAGGACTTTCCGCTAATCCCTTCATGGCAGAGATAAGAAAATTGAACCCAGAGAGGTAAACTGAACTACAAATCTTGCCTGAGTAGGAATTAGATAACCTGGACTCCTGGCCACCACATGGATATATAGTGGAAAGTGGATTTGAAATTCAAGCACCAGAATTATTATACAGCTTTTCAGGACTTACTAATTCATTCTCTTAGGTAAGTTGCTGAGTCTTCCCGAGACTTGTGAGTCTCAGTTTCCCCATCAGTGAAATGGGGAACGTAATTTCTGCCTTTTAGGCTGTGGTGAGAAAGAAATGAAATAGCAGACAAAAACCAATCACATAGTCAAAATAGTATAGCACTATGTCATGACCCCCCCTCGTGTCAAGAATGAAGTCATGCCATGTCATGATTTAATCATATTAAGTCATAATTTAGTCATGTTATGACTCAGATCATAACATCCATTAACTATCTTTAGAATTTTTTTCCTCCCTCACTGCTCCAAACACTCTTAACACTCAGGGCATGGTCAAAGCCTCCCTGTCCATGAAGATATTAAATGCTATATCGAGTTCATCTTGCTGGCACTTCTGTAAGGCTTTGTTACCATTGTTAAATATTTTTTAAGTATCTGCCACACTGATGCATATATGATTAACCCCTGCCCTAGGGAACTTTCATGCTATTTGGGAAGGCCTGACTCTAAAACATGAGATGACCAAATAATATTAACAAGTGAATAGACTGAATAACAATCTCAGATCCTAACAGAGATATCATTGAGCAATTGATAAGTTATTAATTTCCAACCAAATGATACTAGGGGAGATTGGGGGATATGGTAAAATGATCTGGGAGAGAAGGGCTAAAAGAGCTTTCTGGGGATGGATTGAATTAAATAAGCAGATGGAAGCAGAGGGACAGGTTTACAACATCTCTGAGATAGGAGTATGTGTGGAAACAAAGACCAGTGAGGCTGGAAGAGAGGTTTGGGGTCAGAATATGGAGAACCTGAAATTCTAGAATGAGGTGCAATGAAAGGCAGTGATAGCAAAATAGCAGCCATGGGCCAATAGCTATCTGCAACTGTACTTTGATTGGCTTACGGGGGGTTATACATTTTGAAAAAATCAGTTTGTGAACATCAGAAGATTTACCTAATAATCAAGAGTTTTCGCTTTTGAAACTCAGACTATCCTGGCAACTTTGGGCTCACATTCCTACCTGGCAACAATTGATTAATACAGAATAACATCAGCCCCATTAGATGGGTGGTATTCTCTTTCATTTCTTATTCCCCCACTTCCCTTCCATCTTCCTTCAGGGTCCCGACCAACTTCGCTCATTATCCTGGCAGCCTGGCACCCTATAGGGAGCCATCAAAGGCATTTGGACTGGACAAAGGAACAGGATCAAAACAATGTGCAAGAACGCCTAATCTAGCAGAAGTAGCAGGAATAGTCTGTAGTAACATCTTGTGTTATTTAACTATGGAATTTGGAGGTTGGAGGAGGCCTTTGAGATTGTGAAATTGAGAGAAATCTGGCACTCTGATGCAGTCAATAGTAGAAAAGTGACAGGGAAACCCAGGCTTTCTCGCTCTATCTAGCTCCCTTTCTTATTCGCTTTCTTAAGGAAATATGGTTTGAAACTGGCTTTGAAATAGGGCAGCCTTGCTTGACTCCTTCAGTCCCTCACTTCTAAGATGTATGCCCTTGGGAAAACGATTTAACCTCTGAGGTCCCAGTTTTCATCTCTACAGCAGAGGCCACCGTGTCCTCATGTGGTTGCGATCACAATTAAATGAGGATGCATGTGAGATACTGCAGCCTGCACTGTAGGTTCTCCAAAAATGTTCATTTCTTCCCCCCTTTCCCTTAGTTTCATATGACAGCAGGAATGTTACCTGTATTGTCTTACCTGTAGAGTCTATGGTATGATACAAAGTTGTTGTTACCAAAGTAAATGTTGAGTAAATGAACACTCAAAGACTGTGCACACCTCCCCCAGCAAAGAATGAAAGTTGTTCGCCCCGCCCCTCCCCCACCCAGGGCTCCCACAATGTGACATCTGTTACTTAAAGGTCCTTTGTAACTAACTCTGTTAGGTTTTTTTTTTGGGGTTTTTTTTTGTTTTGTTTTGTTTTGTTTTTGTTTTTGTTTTTTTTACGATGTCTGGTTTTGAAAGGAATACAAGGAGAGAACTCAGTGGCTTTCACCTGTTGATTCCTCTTCCCCAGCAATTGTTACGTGTTTCCTTGATAGCTCTTTCAACTAAGAGAGACCAGATAGCCTTCTCACAATAATGAGGAAACACATGATGTGCAGTTTCAAAAGACAGAGAGAAGGTACTAATAGAGGGAATTTCAACTGTTCAGTGATCCCAGCAATGTCTGAACACCCTGTGTGGCCTGGACCCAGGGCTTGCCCCATAAAGATGACAGAGCTCAGAACAAAAGAGAGTAAGCCTGATATTACCTTTAAATTCAGCAGGGGATGCAGACCAGCCTCATGCAGTGTTCCTGGGTTTCGAGGTATAGTTTCAGTGTTCAAATGCACTCCTCCAAGGAATGTTCTTGCCCTTCTAGTACCTGAAGATATTTTGAGAGGACTTTCCTTATGTTGAAAATCCAGGTTTGTTAATGCCTAAATATTAAACCCACAATCCTGGTTTTTGTCTCATGGGTGTTGTCAGACTTAAGTGATTTGGGCTTTACATATGGAAAGTTCATTTTATTGTGTAATTAATGGGAAGCAGACTTTGGGAAGCTGATGATCCAGGCCCTTATTTATATGAGAGCATATGTCTGTGTTCTGTTTATGACTCACTCTCTTACTCCACGCATTGTAACTTGGGTTTGTTTACACTAACTTTTCCTAGAATCCAAGCCACATGGTATATGAGCCAATAATTTATGGTCTCTAAAAGGGAAAGATGATGAATGAGCCTTTTCCTCTTAAGTTGTCAAATCTTAAACTGAGGAAGATGTATTTGCTGCCTTGAGTCTGTCCAAGCTTATATTTGAAAAAAAAAAAAAAGTAACGCAAAAATTAAAAAAAAAAAAAAACCCTGCCATTACTGGCATAGTGCTCAGAACTTGAATGTATAGATATTTGCCAAGACAGCATATGACCACTCCTCCACAATATACCATTTAATTGTGATCCAAATGTTCAGCAATGAAAAGACCATTCATCCTGTCTCTTCCTGTCACTCTGTCTCTCTTGTCTCTCTGTTCTTCTCTGTCTCTGGCTCCCATTTTTGATGTTAGCTAAGTAAAATATAATATGTACATGTCTCCCTTTTTCAGGAGCCCCCTCATTTTAATCTGTGGGCTTAAATGTTCAAGCTGCTTTTCTTAAAGCACACTTAGTAAATTCCAAACTTACTTTGTCATTGAATCTGCACTCCTATGAAGTGGTTTGGATATCAGTCTATATTTCACAGTCCTTCAGTGCTTTTGGTCATGGCTTAGATCCTCCAAACAGTTAATAGTGCTCTGAGGAGAGTAGAGAACAGCTGAAATATGTGAAAATCTAATTTAATTTACAGTGATTTGGATCCCCTTCAATAAATCCTTTCATATTTCACACACAGCCTTTACAAAATAGACAGTAAGTGTTGGTTTAGGTCAAGTCACATAGATTGATTGCAATTCAAGTAAGTCAGCTGAGTTCTGTGCTGGTCACATGGGGGCGGGAGGCATGGAATGGCATGTCTAACACAGAGCCTGGCACCAAGTGGGCTCAGTCAATGCTTCTTCCAAGTATGAATAAGAATGGATAAGGCATGGTTCTTATTCCTTAAGAAAACATAATTTAAAAGGAGAGATAAATGCAGATGGATCCCATAATCTTAACACAGGACAGACTATATGAAATGCTGTCAGATAGATACAAGCAATGTAGAGGGGACCAAAAAGATTAATATTGAAATGAGAGTCCTCAGTGGCTTTTAGAGGAGTATCTAATAAAACTGAATTCCAGCAGAAATTGGAAGGCCGTGGATGCATACTGACTACTGTTTTGTTTTGTTTTTGTGTCTTTTCTTTTCTTTCCTTTCCTCTCCTTTTCTTTTCTTTTCTCACTAGGGCAGGAGAATTTGCTCTGGATAGAAGAAAAATGTAAGACTCTCCACCCCTACCCAATCCAACATCAGATGCAATATCCTCTCTCTCAGAAATAAGAGAGTCGGGCACACACCTGTGGGCAATGCAAAGTCATCTTTTCTGTGACACATCCATCATCTTCTAACCAGACAGACACAAGAATATGTGAGGGTCTAAAGCAACGGGTATAAATTGCTTGTTGTTTTTATGACAAATACAGGGATATCTTGTGTGAGTGTAAATTTCCATTTTTTCTTGAAAAACCTAAATAAAGAGAAAAACAATCACATATATTTAGGTCACGTGAATCATGCCCAGAAGGAGATAAGGGGACAGTCATTAACTCTGAGGGTATTCAAACCCTCTGTAAATTTTACAAATCTGGGCAGTCTCTGAGAAAACAAAATTAAGATTCAAAACTTTCATAACAGACTAGAACACTGGACGAAAACCAATAAAATAAACCTTCGCAGATTTAAATAGAAAGCTTGTATTTAAACTCAAGAACCAATTTCCCATGGCAATGGCCAGGTTTGGTAGCAGTTTATATGGAAGTTAATTGAGCTTCTATTTAATGTGAGCCAACAGTGTGATGTTGCTAGGGGAAAAAAACAACTTTGCCGGTTTTATTTATTTATTTTTTATGTAGCTCTCATTAACAGAAGTGCAGTGCCTTGATCACAGAAATTAATCAACCCAATCTTTCTGCATAATCATTTCATACTTAGAAAATCAGTTCAATTCCAGGCACCAAAATTTAAGATGAGATTTGGCAGACACTAAAATCTCTGGAGGAACAGGATCAAAATGGAATATATAGTCTAGAATTCATTTCATATGAAACACAGATAATGGAAGTGAGAATGTCTTACCTGGAACAGAGAAGACTTGGAGATATATAACTTTTATTTTTTACAGAATCAGATTTATTTAGAAGTAAGGGTCCCACCAAGGGGTCAAGAATTTGTCTAGAAACACAGAACTAAGGATTGAAAAGTCTAGACTAGAACCTTATTCTTATAACATCCTGGGCAATGTTTTCTATCAAATCATAAATAACGAGTCTGAGGATTTAAGTAAACAAATGCAATTATTAAAACCAAGAAGAAAATACAGGACAGATACCTACTATTTGATAGAATTCCTAAAGCTCTATCACGGGCAACAGGATTTATTTTATCTGAGCCTAAATATTAAAAATGTAAACATTTTCATAATCACATTTGCCACATTATTCTTTGTTCTTCCCTGTTTTTCTTTTCTTTGTATTTTTTCCCCAAAATTTAAACAAGAAAATCTCTCACAATCAAGTATGAACACAGAGCTACAATAATTGGCGTATTATATAAGGGATGGTATTTATGGTTAAAGATATAGTTATGCCACGTTGGAGAGGAAAGGAAAAAAGAAATATAAAGAGCCCTTTGAGAGGGTGTGACCACCCCCGCCGTGTGACCACCTGGCATGCTGTGAGACTCAGCAGATGTAGCGTCAAACTTTTTGGCGTTAACTGCATTTCTATCCAGCCTCTCAAGTTGTCTACTCAGTCTGCTGGGGCTTGAGCCACATGCAACAGACAAAAGCCAAAGTTAATTGAAAGAAACAGAGTAAACCTAAATGGCCCTCGTATTCCTCAGTTTAAGAGTGCCACCACTCACAATTCACTCCTCGCCAGAAGCCTAGGAAGCCACTGTGGCCCTAATAAGCATCATGCCCAGAAAGACACCCAGCTTTGAACCTCTTCTGTGATGCCTTCCCAGGGCAATTCCTTCTAATGAATATGCCCAGTGTACCTTAGAGACAGAAATAATCACCCCTGTTGCTAATCTCCTGATCTCTGAGCTCTCTCCCTTCATCCAGCTTTCTCAGGCCTGCCCAAATCCTGGTTACCTCCCCTAAAGGCTCTCTAAGTGACCTAGCTGTGTTCTTGCTCTGCACACTTTCTCTCTGGAGACACCGCCTTTATCTGTCCAAAGCCACAAGTGGTTCTCCCAAAGCCCAACTCATGAAATGACTGGCGTTATTTTCCTGTGGTCAAAGAAGTCAAGGATGCTGAAAACCTAGGGAGCAGGAGCTCAGAAGTGCCCACCAGGAGGCATCCAGGTCTGCCTCCAGCCCTGTTGCAGAAGCTGTCCATGGATAGGACACTCTTCCGACTAGCATGGAATTACATGCAATTCAATTAAAGGTGCTCTAGGGAATATAAAGATTATTGCTACCCAGGCTTTAGTCTCTAAGAGCTTATACTGTGAAATAAACCAGCAAGAAATATTAAGCAAGCATCAACTGTGAAAAGGCACTGCACTCTTTGTTTTGAGGGGTATGAAGAACATTAGCCGTCTGTCTTTGAGAAGCTTTAATGCTTCTTATGCTGGTTAAGAGCTTCTAGAATTAAATACTGAGTGAATAAACCCTTCAGGAGTTGAGAAGAAGACAGGGCAACTTTAAAGCAGCCCAAATTCTTGATCACGTGGTGATATCACTAACATACTTTTGAACAGTTACCCCATGTAAACACATATTCAGAATATAGACACTCATCTTTTAAAATATGAACTTTGGGGGCTCCTGTGTGACTCAGTCAGTTAAGTATCCAACTTCATCTCATGTCTTAATCCCCCAGTTAGTGAGTTGGAGCCCCATGTCGGGCTGTGTGCTGACAGCTCAGAGCCTGGAGCCTGCTTCAGAGTCTGTGTCTCCCTGTCTCTGTGCCCCTTCCCCACTCATGCTTTGTCTCTGTCTCTCAAAAATAAATAAACATTTAAAAAGTTTTAAATACAAACTTTGAAAGGTTGAGCTAAATCTGAAATTATATTGTTAAAATAATTTTAAATTTCATTTAACTTTGTATATTAATGAAAAAATGTTTTCACTGTCACCAAATTTTACACTCATTTTAATATTTCTAATAATATTTTGGAAGGGCCAACTGAATGAATTTGGATACTTCTTTTTGAAAACCATATGGGTTTTTTTTAACACTTGTGATAAAACAATTTAAAGCTCTGATTTCACATTTAGTTTGTCTCAATACTTGTTAGTAGATTTTGTTGTTTGAAAGGGTGTTTCACATAAGCATACATCCAAAAAGAGAAAATGCATCATTTTGCTTAAATGAGAATACAGTAAAACCTTGCTTTTGTGAGCATAGCAAACCTTGGTTGGTGAGCATAATTTGTACCAGAAACATACTTGTAATTTAAAGCACTTTTATATCAAAGTGAATTTCAAAAACCATCGGCTCAGGTGTGATTACGTGACATTCACCCTCACGCTATACTATTCATATTGCAAGGCATCGCTTGTTTATCAAGTTAAAATGGATTAGAAATGTTTGCTTGTCTTGCGGACCACTCCCAAGACAAGTTACCCGCAATCCAAGGTTTTATGTACTATTTTTTTTTCAGTCCAATCCATCAGTTAAGCAAAAGTTGCTGGAATTTGGCTAACCATCTTCCTTAACAATTAGATGGTCTTGCATATCAAAAGGCATTGCATTGTTTCATAAATTAAAATCTCTGAAACTCTATTTGGAAGCTAACTCTATTTACAAGATTTTTTAATTTGCAGATTTAAGGAATTTTAATAAGGTTAGAATGTATCATTTTCAGTAAGAAAATTGCCAAACAATGGAAACATTCTCAATCAGTTGTCAAAAATGCTGTCTCAAGTATGAGTTTTTTCCTAAAAGTGGTTAAATTATTTCCATTTTACCCTAAAGAGACATTAAGTTGTTGTTTGTATTTGTCACTGACAGCCCATTGACAGCACAACAAAGGTGAGAACATTTCGAACCCTTGTCTTTTTATACAAGAAATTGCCAAAATTCATCTCTAAAAATGGCAACTCTTTTTTGCTAAGAGAAACCAATAAAACTTGGCATGGCATGTGACATATTTCATGGATAGTCCTCATCTTATGGCTAAGTATTTTTATTTTTTTCTCTTTTCAAAGACCTTAATTTTCTAAAGTGAACCATAAGGGCTGACCTACTGTAGCATTTTGAATATAGGACATGACAACCCCAAAATAAGAAACTGATGGGATGTCCGTCAACCCCTTTAAATGAACATGACCTCTCCCCCTTCTCCTAGGTACCTCCTGCCTGGTAGTGACAAGTGACACATCTGATGTAAAGCCCAAATAAGGGCATCACAGTTGCCCCAAATATTAAGCATTAGAATGCTTAAATTAGTTCTTATTTTTAGATCAAATATAAGTAATATAAATAAAAGCTATTAATATGTTTTTCTTGTAGCCAGGTAGATAGTTTTGCTTCCTCCAGAGGGAACATGTGCCCCCTCCCCCCAAGGAAGTGGCTGAGTTAAGAGGTGATCAGGGGCGCCTGGGTGGCTCAGTCGGTTGAGCATCTGACTTCGGCTCAGGTCATGTTCTCACGGTTTGTGGGTTCGAGCCCTGCGTCAGCCTCTGTGCTGACAGCTAGCTCAGAGTCTGGAGCCTGCTTCAGATTCTGTACCTCCCTCTCTCTCTGACTCTCAAAAATAAAAAAAATTAAAAAAAAAAAAAAGAGGTGATCAGAGCTGGAGAGGCACAGAGGCCATGAATGATGTGGCCAGAGTCGGTTGCAGAGGCAGCAGGATGGTGAGACAAGCTTTCTGGATCCCTAACGCCATAATGTCTCCCAGAAAATCTAGGAGCGACACCCTGGTAGCCCTTGCCACTTCAGAGCTCCTCTTGTGAACATGTACACCCTACTGCTTCATTTCTCCATCAGCCAAAAGGCCCACTTTGCCTTCAACCCTTACTTGTCCCAGGGACAATGAGAAATAAGAGTAAAGCAAAACCGGATCCCCGCCTCCCCACCGCCAAGGCATTGCAGCCAAGATAGGATGCTGCTTCCCCTTAAGCCCCTAAGTGGAGGCTGCGCTGGAGGAATCAAGCAGGTACTCTGTGCTTCACACAAGCCAGCCACATTTTCAAAGAAACCCCAAACTGTATTATGACTTTAAAAATAGAATGGAGGCACCTTTATAGTGTGACAAATCTCCCACATCTGCTAACCCTTAATTCTAAATTACAGCTTTGAAATTGTAAAGCAGTACTATAGCACTTATGCTGATGACCAACAGCAACTCAGATGTGCCCTGCCTTGCAGAGGCTGCACCAGCAGAGGCAACTTGCCATCTTTTTTAAAAAAGAGGCTTTAAGGCCAGGATCCTTTAAGGTTAATTTAAATTCTAGGGGAAAAGGAAGGTTTGCATGCCAAGGCAAGTTGCTTCATACATCCCATTAAAAAAATAAAAGGCTGCATTAGGAAAACAAGAGATCATAACTGAGTTAAGTACAAAGTACCAAACACACACACACACACACACACACACACACAATTTCATGGGAGAACATTAAACAAGTGAATTCCCTGGGCTTGTATTTGCTGACCATGTACTATATACCAGATCCATGTGCTACTGTGTGAATGAGCCTGGACTGGGGACCCTGGGAGTACAAAGAAATGACACGGCTTTTGCCTTCGAAGGATCTTAACTTGGATCACCATACAATGGAATTCATACTGCAGCTGTCTGTCCTCACTGAGGGAAAGAGTGTTCTAGCCCTTTCCATACTGGAAGGCAACTCTAGGCAGTTCAACAGTCTCCCACCCCCCCCCCCCAGGTATTACCTCCCTCCCCGTAGGGATATTTAAACAGCAAGAAAAATTCTAATGACTCTAGAGATGACTTTGCTTCCTTTTCTAATACACCCGAAACTTTCTTGTTAAATGAGGATGTGTCTTGCACGTGGGCAAAGTATAGTCTCCCAATCATTAGCACCTATTTTGGAGGAACCTTCCATAAAACTAAGCCTTGTTAGCCTCGATCTTGCTCACAATGCCTATCCTACATCTGCAAAGTCAGTGTGTAAAATGCAGTGCTAAGTCCAGTCTTTGATTATCATAAAAGACGTGACCAAAGCAACAAATGCTGATGAGCCAATCCTCTGATAATGGGAATGAAAAAACAGAAAAGCTACATCTGGGCCCAAAACCAAGTCAACCATTTGCATGACAATTTTAAATACAGAGAAAGGTCTAGAAGATGATTTGCTTTGCAGCTATGAAGACATGAATTTTCATTGTGCCTTGGCCACTCATAATTATTTTTTAAAACTAACAAAGAGCAGGCAAGATATGGGCCCATTATATGAAGGAGAGCAAATATGGAATCAATCTTTGCTGCAAGAGCCCAGAAATTACTGTCTAATAATGAAACAATTTGAAGAGAGAAAAATCTGAAAACATTTAGAGGGACAATGAAATCATAAGCAATAAGGAGAAAGATTTGTGCATATCAAATCCTGCCAAGTCCAACGTCCTCCCCCACTCCACCACCACTAGGATTTCAAAATCATTAGATGGAAAAATGTTGTAAAAAGCCACCTCACATTATCAATTGATAATGAGAATAGGAAAGAATTACAGCAATCTTTAAATCTAGAAGGGAATTTTGAGAGCATCTAGTCTAATGCCCAATGTAATAGATGAAGAAGGAGAGATCCAAAGAGACTAAGGGCTTCGTCCTGGTTCAGACTGGTCTCTAGCTGCCCTTGCAGAGTCCTTCCCACTGCCCTGCTCTCTGCTATGGTTCCTATGCAGGGATAACAAACCTGAACTGAAATATTTGGATTATACATATAAGGGAAAAATAAAATTCAGATGTTCAGTAGATGTGGAAACCTCCTCCCACTTCCAAAGTTTACAATGTAAGAAAGAAAGGGATATTAAGTCTTAACACCTGATGGCATCATTGGAGATTGGGCCCCGATATGTTTATTTGGTTGGCCACAGCATAAAAGCTAGAGCACTTATTCATTATCCCAGCCCATTAAGCCAGGAGGGTAGCTTGAGCAGCAGGAATTTTCTAGGGAGATGATACATGCCTTTCACTGAGGACATTTCTTATCTTTCAAAAATTATTTTGGTGACAGAGTCCAAAGGAGTAAAAAACCAGAATACCCTACAGTCCTAAAATTCAAAGAAAGACATTTTATTGCCACTTGCCATGTATTTGTTTTTAACCAGGTATTATGGAATTATCAAGTGTATACCAGAGTAGGCATTATAACATAATAAACTGCTGTGTACTCATTACTCAGCTTCAACAATATTAACTCAGAGTCAATCTTATTTCGTCAGTTACTTCTACTTACCTCCTCCCTTCCTCATTCTTTTAAAGCCAGTTCCAGATGATATCATGGGATATCATTTATAAATATTTTAGAGGCACGTGGGTGGCTCAGTTGGTTAGACATCCTACTCTTGATCTCAGCTGAAGTCTTGATCTCATGGTAGTGAGTTCAAACCCTGTGGTGGGTTCCATGCTGAGTGGGAAGCCTACTTTAAAAAAAATTAGCAAATATTTCTAAAAGCTTGGTGCTTTAAAAAATTATCATAATGCAGATATCACACCTAAGAAAATAAACAGGAATTAAATAATATTCATGTAAGGGTTGGACACTATTCAAATTTCCATGAATTCATGAAATAAGATCTCTTTTGACAGTTTGTTTAAACCGGCAGCAAAATATGGTCATTTTGTTTGTTAAGTCTCTTTTAATTCACAGTCCCACTCCCTTCACTGCCCTTCTCTCCTTGCATCTTATTTGTCAAAGGCACCAGGTGCTTTGCCCAGAGTTTCCCACAGCCTGTGTTTTACTGAATGAACCAGTGTACCCTCTATATTTCATGGTTAGCACTAGAGCTGAGCTGCCAAGTACGGTAGCCACCAGCAACATGGAGCTATTTAAATTTAAGTCAAATTAAAAATGTAGTCTCTCAATCACACTAGCCACATTTCAAGCGCTTCGTAGCCACATGTGGCTAAGGACTACCAAATGGGACAACACAGATATAGGACATTTCCATCATGGCAGAAAACCCTACTGGACGGCACTCCTCTAGAAGCTTACCAGAGTTCCATGAGGTAGCTTTGGAGAGTGAAATCTCATCACCCAATCGTTAGCTCACCACTGAGCTTCTACATTGTTGTCACTTTAAACTTCCACATCTGCACACTGAAAATGAAATAAAAATTCAAGAGATCTGTGTGTTTTTAAACTTTTTTCAAATGGTATATTTACAAGTACTTCTATTCACTTGTTAGTCAACTTTTTTTTTTTATTTAACCATGTTGATATATGTGGCTTATACCTTTCAACAGATCTATAATACTCTGTTGTTTGAAAGTATCACAATGGATTGATTTTCCTTTTAACATTTAGACTGTTTTCAGTCTTCTGAATTTCAGGGAACAGCCTTGCACACCTTGGCCTCCTGCTACAGATAAGTAAAGGAGGCAGCCTAGACACAGGTTCTCTGGGGGCACTTGAGCATGCCCATCTTCAGTACTAGTGGTCAGTGCCCAGCTGCTCACCAATGTGATTAGTTGAGTTTACACTCTCACCGACAGTGTGCAAAGGGTCCCCACTTCCTTACAGTATCACCAACATTATGTAATTTCAGCCCTGTAATTTTTGCTAATATGGGTTCATGCATATGCAGTAAAAATATATATACAAGTATGGAAAGGGAAGGTACTGGAATGGAATTGAGAGGGGAGCCTGACTCAGCTGAATGTATATTTTCTTTCTTTAAAAAAATAATGTATAGGGGCACTTGGGTGGCTCAGCATCTTATTTTGGTTCAGATCATGATCTCACAGTTCATGAGTTTGAGCCCTGCATCAGGGTCTGTGTGGACAGCACAGAGCCTGGAGCCTGCTTCCAATTCTGTGTCTCACCTCGCTCTCTACCCCTCCCCAGCTTGTGCTCTGTCTCTCTGTCTCTCAAAAACAAACTGTTAAAAAAATTTTTTTAATAATGTATACGGGTGCCTGGGTGGCTCAGTTGGCTAAGTGTCCAACTCTGGCTCAGGTCATGATCTCACAGTTCGTGAGTTCAAGCCCTGCATTGGGCTCTGTACAGACAGCTCAGAGCCTGGAGCCTGTTTCAGATTCTGTGTCGCCCTCTCTCTCTGCCTCTCCCCACTTGCACTCTGTCTTCCTCTTTCTCAAAAATAAACATTAAAAAAATAATGTATATATGGCAAAAGTTAACATTTATCAAATATGAATGGTAGATGCAAAGGAATTGGTTATGATATTTTTAGTAAAAGTATGTTTACATGACTCAGAATTAACTTATTTCATAATCATTTTTCAGTGCAATGGCTTAATAAAATGCTATACAGCATACAACAAATTATGAATATGGTATTATCTACTAGGTTTTTTTGTTTGTTTGTTTTTTTGGCACTTTCTGCTAAAAAGAAAACACTGAGAGAAACAAGCCAATGCTTGTATTTCTCCCAAATGACCTGCAGTTCATGGAGTTTTCCAGTCAATCTTTACTCAGTCAAATATTGCCAGCTAATTTCCTCAATGTTTTACTTTCCACCTATATACTGTGTTATATACTACACAGAGTTTTCTTCCCCCAAAGATGAATAAAGAAAGGGTAAACTTCACATGAAACTTGTATTTGGAATAATGCCAAAGGATTTGTGGAGTAATTCTGCCTTCTTCTCATTTACTCATGAACTGTGTGGACAAGATAAATCACTGGGCTTGGACACGGATGCCTGCTAGCTCTTACTGCCCCAATTTTGGAGTGGATGCTTTAGAAATCCAAACTAGGACGCTTTTAGAGAAGGCTGTGACCATAAGGCAGCAATGATTAGTGTGATTCATCAGTCCAAAAACAATTTTTAAATCCTGTCCCTGGACAAGGCACCATGCCATGCTCTGTGAAGGACATAAAGATGGACAAAAATTGATCCCTGCATCTGAGAACTTACAATTGAGCCAATGCTTTTCTTTCACGACACTAACTACAAACATTTTATTTTTGTACTCAGAAGCTCACTTTGGCTTTGTTCTATTTTGATCTTTATAACTTATTTTAAAGATTTTTCAGTAGTTATTCATTGCTCAGTAAGTCTTGCAATGACCTTGGGCCAAAAGCAGTAACATTTTGACCTGTCCTATGGAACTCAGAGCTTCCCACTCCATAAAGCTAGTGGTGTAAATAACTTCAAATAATACACTCCTGGAGTTCAGTGTCAGCCACAGCATGAGAGAGAAATGGGGTAAAGCAGGGAAAGGAATAAAGTAGGAGTGACCAAGAATAAGGGAGAGTGATATTCATGTTTTCAGCATTTTCCCCTCATTTCCCTTAATCATTTTTTTTTTGAGAAAGAGAGAGAGAGAGAACTCATGACCAGGGAAGAGGTAAAAAGAGAGAGGGAGAAAGAACCATAAGCAGGCTTCATGCTCAGCACAGAGCCCAGTGCAGGGCTCAATCCTATGACCCTGCGATCATGACCGGAGCCAAAATCAAGAGTCAGATGTTCAACTAACTAAGCCACCCCAGTGCCCCCCTCTTATTTCCTTAGGATATTTATTCCCCTCTCCCCTTGTTGAGAAAACCCTGAATAACACAAGAAACATGCTGCCCAAACTGTAATACATAGTCCTGTAACATTGAGTAGGGTCAGCATCTTCTCCATAGGCATCTTTGGGGTTGAGCATTTAGGGAATATCACAGCAGCAAAAAACTAAGTGTGGACACTTCTTATGTTCATAAAAAGGGAGGAACTGTATGAAGATGGGGCAGCAAAGTATGTGTGAGTTCCTGAGTGTGTGTGTGTGTGTGTGTGTGTGTGTGTGTGTGTGTGTACACATGGATGTACATGCATGCCTGCTCATGAAGAGCACAGGGAGAAAGAATGACCTAAAGGAGGAAAGGTCTGCTATGTCTTTCAAGCTATTCACACTTTACAGTTTCCGAACTTCAAAACAAAGCAGTTCTGAAGGCTATTTAGTGGTAGTAGTACAAGACTTCTGGAGACTAGAGGTTTGACTCATATAATACAGGTCCATCTGGCTACCAAGACCTGAAAAGAGCTCTTTGCAAACAACACACAGCCAAGTAGTGGGAGTGTAAATGATTCAGAAACACCTGGCTGATTTCCCTTAAGTTTTCCAGAGGATGAACTGGTTAAGAAGGACTTGTCAATTGGACATTATCAGGTAACTTGACAAGTCTAGAACATTGACAGGGCGGGGGGGAGGGGAGAGAGTTAGAGACATGGTGTTCCAGAAAATAATCCTCCCTTGTGTCAGTAGAGGAGGGTTAGAAATAAATAGGCGCACTTACATGCATGCTCCCCATGAGGTCAAGGCATCTCTTTTTTGAGGTTGATAGTACATATGAATGATCCAAATCGCCTGTTTTTCATTCAACATCCTCTATAAAAGACCGAATCCTAAATTGAATCATATCAAATGTCAAAGGGCTAAATAAAAAATAAAAGTTATAATAGGAAAAGGTAATGGGAACATTGATTCTGACATTCACTCCCAGGGTAGAGCTTGTTACATGGTGTGAACCTCAGTTTCTAAATCCTAAAAAAGGGAACAAGAGAATTCCACAGAATTGTTGTAAACATTGAAATAGTATAAATAGAAATGCTGTGTGCACATAAGATAGCCAACCCCTGTTTATTTTTATTATTTTCAATTTTCATAAAGAAAAAGGAAGAATAAATACTGGGTCACGTCCATCACATTGCTTCTCCAGAATCTTCCTGGCCAAGTATAATGCCAGTTGTTAGTGCTACGGCTGGCTGTAGAGCAGCTTGCCTCTGGTGCTCAATCTTCTCTCTTCTCCTCCTGCAGCCAGCTCCTCCCTGAAGAAGCGATTCAAGCGGCGGGAGATCGAGGCCATCCAGTGCGAGGTGCGCAAGATGTGCAACTACACGAAGATCCTGTCCACCAAGAAGAACCTGGACCACGTGAACAAGATCCTGAAGGCCAAGCGGCTGCAGAGACAATCAAAGACAGGCAACAACTTCGTCAAGAAGAGGAGAGGGCGTCCCCGAAAGCAGCCCATGCAGTTCGATGAGGACTCCAGAGACCAAATGCCGGTGCTGGAAAAATGCATCGACCTTCCCAGCAAGAGGGGGCAGAAGCCTAGCCTGAGCCCGCTCATCTTGGAGCCAGCAGCCACCCAAGACACCATCATGGCCACCATCGAGGCGGTCATCCACATGGCCCGGGAGGCGCCGCCCCTGCCCCCACCACCGCCCCCGCCCCTCCCGCCCCCGCCCCCACCGCCGCCTCCCCCGCCCCCGCCCCTGCCCAAGACCCCCAGAGGAGGAGGGAAGAGGAAACACAAACCTCAGCCTCCTGCCCAGCCCCCGCAGCAGCCGCCCCCACAGCAGCCCCTGCCCCAGGAAGAGGAGGTGAAGGCCAAAAGGCAGAGGAAATCCCGAGGGAGTGAGAGCGATGGCCTTCCCTAGGGTGGGTCTGGGCGTCTGAACCTGGGGCTGGGGGAACTGACACTTGGAAGTGCAGTGAGCCGGGGTGGGGGCGGAATCCCACGCTGCAGGGACACCGATGCCCTTCTCTCCAGAAGCTGGGCAGGCAGAATCGCGCCAGATGACGGGGTTGAGCCATCAGTAGCTCTTGGGATAGCACAGTAGGGGGACGCCTTCAAAAGAAGCTGGTCTGTGTGCTTTACAGCAGTTCCAAACCAAGCGGCACTTCAGTATGGCTAGATCCTTTGCAGGCGAGCAGAAGACCCATCGAGGAGGAGAAAGCCGGTGGTGGTGCTCTCTGACAGCCCCACCTGGCCTCCTGCATCCAAGGTGCGCCTTTGATTCCATTGCATTTGCTGGCCAGGAAAATTGAAAGGGAAGCACCCTCAATTAGGAAACATTCCAAGGGGAGAAAAGCTGCAAATTTCTCAACTGGCTTTGTTGTAACCCATTTCCATTTAATTCGTTTTTACTTTTATTTTGGTTTTTCCAAGCTTGGCTGGGCTTTGGGGCACCAACATCATCTTCAGGTGACCTGAATCTTTCCGTTAACCATACAGTTTCTCAGATGGATTCGTCATCAGAAGGTGGAATTCTAGCGATAGGCAACCTTAGACATGCATTCATATTCTTCTGTATGCCTCTGCTATGTTACACACTGATACTTAGCGTAGTCTGTTCCTACCTTTCCTTTGCCCATTGTACTTCCATATACCTTCTCATTAACTTGCTGCCTTCTTTTCCTTGGTACACACCTAAATAATGTAAACTTTATGTGTGTTGTAATGTTCACCCTTGGCATGCTGTCCCAAGGAACTTGGCTTCGAATCCCAATCATTGTGAAACAGATACTCAGTATTGATAGAGCCTTTTTAATAAGTGATTTAGAGCAGCCAAGGATATGTTGGCCGGGGTGTCAACCAGGTTATTTTTATATTTAAAACATATCAGCAGAGAATAGGCAGAATAAAATGGTTTTAATAAACCACAGCAAATGGAATAACTGACAAATCACCAAAAATTGAAACCCCAGACCCACCAGAAAGACAAATGTCTGGCAATGCCTTGGTTTGTGAATTTTCATACAAGTAGCTATCATAGGTTGTTGAAAAAAAAAAGACAGTAGAATAAGTCCATTATCTCTTGATAATTATTTCTTAAAAGTGAATGGGAGTAAGTGTTCTTATCTGAAATAAAAAAAAAAAAAAAAGAAAAGAAAATGCTCAAAGGGTATCACCACTCCAATTGTATCAAGCCACCTTGGACAAAGTATCCAAATTGTGGTTGCCTTAATAAACTAAAACATTTTTGTACATAATGTAATTATAAATCTATCAGTCTGCATGGATGCAAACTGTGTGTGACAAATCGTCTTTTAAATGGTCAATTTCAACTGTACATTTCTCATCCAAGTTGTACTCTAGCCATTGGTTTAGCGTGGACAGATATTCCATCTCTATCACCCATTTCCACAGCTCAAGTAAAACATGTTAAGAAGACTCAGAATGAATATGAAGTTATTCCATTGCCGTAGATGTTTTCTAAAAGTCAGATGTGGAAATTTCAAATAAGTATTTTCAATTTCCTCCCTTCCTCCTCCCCTTTCCTTCCCCAAGACATCAAACACCTGGCATGGTAGATTATAAAGAGAGAGACACTGGGAGACAGAATTCAATTTTCTAATGGGAATTAGAATATCTGGTTTACCTCCAAATTAAGTTTCTTTACAGGAAGTTGGGATTGGCTGGAAATTGTATTATCACTTCAAAACACAACACTATTTCCTTAGAGCAAGATGGATTTTTTTGGGAACACAGGAGAATAAGGGATGGGGTATCTATGGGAGTAAATTTAAAAATCCCGAGTTAATATGCTTGCGAATATCACTGCTCTGTCATGGCACCAACAATTGGTTGAAATTACCCACAGAGTCATCCTATTCTGCACTGTCACCTTGGACTTAACATCATTTGCTACCCACGAGGTCAGTCACATTTAATCTTAGCAATATGTAAGTTTAAAGGAATGCATTCTCCTGTACTTTAAAGCTTGTATCATAGATACTCCATTTGTGACACAGGTGGACCTTTGGCATTTCACAGAAGTTGAACAGCAAAATCAAACCAGCCACTTTCAATTTGTCATTCCCCAGCCATGTCTGAATGGTTCCAAAGTCACCGGAGAGGAAGATTTAAATTAGCCCTGTTCACCCCACTATGGCTATGAAAGAGCAACCATTTTCATTCCAATTAAACCATAAAGGGGTTTCTCTCCTGCAGGACTTTGAAAATCATTTCCTTCATTCTCTCTTTTGCCCTTCTTCCTTCTGGTGTTGTACCATTTTCCCGACCAGGTCTGTGAGTAGACTCAGTCTTCCTGCAGAAGAGAAGGAGTTGGCACTCTCTAAGCTTCTTAAAGAAGGACCCAAACTCTAATGGACGTTATCTTCTAGTTGGAGAGAAATGTCAAATAACTGAAGGGTACATTAGAATTTCCAAACCAGTGTAAGGTATTCCAGGAGGGTATAGCAGGATTGTAACTTATACAAAAATTTAGTTCTATAGTTGTCATGTGAGTTAAATGCAAATCCTCTACATTTATGCCCCTAAGATTAGATTAGAAAACCACAGAGGACCCAAACTGAGACATGCGAAATAGCCATTGGAAGGTAGAAGCTAGTCCTGACACCATACAGCTTCCTCTCTCCCCTGCCCAGCTCCCTCTTCAGTGTCACGTTATGTTTTTTTTTTCTTATACTTTCTATTACCTTAATTCATCTCATTGGTACAACCATTTCCTTATTTCTAACTAACCCCTTTCCATTAGTCTCTTCTCTCCTGTCCTGGCTCAACACTGGGCCAGTCTAGTTTCACTTCATTGGCTGCAGAACTAGGATGAGAAACCAGCAATCCTGACCCAGACTGAGGAGTCTCTAGCCAGCCAATACTGCCTTCTGGAGGCTGCAATTTTATTTAAAGAAGATGTCATTTGGGATGCATGGGACTCCATAAACATCTCCACCAATTATTTCATAAAGAAATCGCGCGCTTCTTTGTTTTTGCTTTTGTTTTTGTTTTTATGGAATACTTTCTTCAGCAAGCTGGCATGAACCCATTTATAGGGAATCTGATTAGAGGTGACCAAAGGATGAAATCAAGATGTAAAAGCCCCCTTGAAGGTGATGATGGGTCTCTGATCCACCTTCCTAAGTGGCTGAGGAGCCACTTGCTTTTCAACCCCTCATCTCATATGAAAGATAGAGAAGTTTAACTTCCTCTAATAGCATAGCTCTGGCTACAACCCAAGGAAGACAGGTCAAAAGAAAGGAGAGCATGTCAGGAGCTGGTTTGTGACTTGGCAGGACCGGGACTCAACAGCCACTGACAGCCCAGAGTAGGTGACTAAGGGCTGACAGAGGATTAGCATGTTAACTTGGCTGCTGTCTGGAGTGGGAGGCCATGTTGGATGGCAGTTGGAATTTGTGTTCTGCACATTGCTGGCTCTATAAATATGATAAGCAAGTGGTGACAGAATTATAGTATAAGGTGATGTACTACATGCAGATCAGAAAGGATTTGGTTTTAGTACTTTAGTAGAAAATCCCACTCCTACAGCTTATTTCCCAACAATATTCAGATAATGAGTTTTTGGAGAATATTTTTCCCCTACCACTAGGAAGATTTACCTGGGAACTGTCTAAAGTCTATACATATATTTCCAAAGCCTTTAAATGCCAACTGTAGCATGGAGAGAGACGGGGTGGCAGAAGCCGAAATGCCTCAAAAGCCATGTAAGTGTTACATTGCAGGATTTTCAGTCCTTCTCATTATGTAAAAGTAGATAAATATAGACATTATTCTCAACACTACCCTGTGGTATCACAATGGTCCAAATGCCAGAGCTTACAGATAATGTCATCACAGTGCCTAGAAACTCAAACTGTAATATACCGTAGCATTTTCTTGGTGTTTTTTAAAGTTTCTTTCCACAATACAAGGCTCCCTCTGCCTCTTGTTTCTTGGAGAGTTTGCCCCACTAACGAGTCTTCCTTCCGGTGGGACTCATTCATTTGGGGAACAGTCTTAGAAGCACATATCAACCAAGGAAGAAACTTCCTGGATATCTATTGCCCACTTCCCCAGGTATAATAAACACTAAAGGGGGGAAAATTGAAAAGAGCTGCCACTTGTCAACACAGAAGCGCAGTTCCAACCTAGGTTGGTGTCTTTCTTTTTCTTCCTTTTTTAAAAAATCTATTTCTTAAATAATAATAAATGCACATGATGTGTTAAATATGTATATATATATTTCAAAAGAAAAAATGGGGCACAAGATTGTCTTACAAGTCGTGCTGGCTAATTTTTAGTTTGTATTCATAAGTGGTTTTTAAAAGCCTTTTTTAAAGTGTAATTTGCATGTTCTACTTTGATTGTATGTAAACATATTTTAGAACAAAAAATGTATTTGTATTTTATTGAATATAGAGGCAAGAAAATTGTACATTGTTTGAAATGTTCTTTTTGTAACAGTTTTTATTCATAAAGCATTTTTGTACATTTAAAATGAACACGGACTTGCTGTTATTTGAGGCGTAGATACATCTGGCATGCTTTACTGTCATGCTCCTCCATGGTCTTAGATGTTGGGTTTTAAACATTTTTTCTAAAAGAAAGCTCAGTCTTTTTCGCTACCAGATCAGGTTAGCACAGTATAGAGCACTTAACTATTAAAAAAAAAAAAAGTTAATCCTATTCATATGTTATTCATTGTGTGAAATTAAAGACATTCAATTCAGTCTAACATGAGTTGTGAATTCTTTTGTTTTATTTTCCATCTGGTTCACATCACTAAGGACTTTAATAGTATTTGGGGGGTCTTTGCTCACACCAACTGGATATAGAATCATTGAGAAAATTCTAACCAAACTTCTGCCTTTTGTAGGAATCTGGGAAGTACATTTTGGGCAAGATTGGAATCTGATTTACTGGGTTACTGTTCAGAATATATTACACCTGGATGTAAAGCCAAGGGCTAGATTCAAAGAACCAGTCAGACCTCTGCTGAAAGCAATCAAAGTATGTTGGATAATGTTGGAGACCCATCCTGTCCTAAATTTTTAGAACATTATGGATGGGGATTAAGCTTTCTTACTAAATATCCCATGATGTCAGATATCTCAAGGAAAGATCCCCAGCTTGATTTAAAGTTTGGAGTAATAGAAAAGGGCACTTAATCAAGCACAGACAGTAATGGATCACCTAGCCAAAGTCTACCAGTCTGAACAAGACCCTGAGGACAAGGGCCAGGAGTAAGAAGTCCTTGCTCTGAAGGAACATACAAGGCCTGTGTTTGAAAAATGAACTAGCAGTTCTAAGTGTAATGTGGCAAGTGCGAAGAGGGATGGAACCTCCAAAGAAGCAAGGAGCCCCCATGCTGGCACTTCCTTCTCTTCCCACTCTGTTCCAATTTTGCTTTTAGAGTCAAGTTGGTTTATAAAGCCCTTTTAAAGTATAATTTGCACATTGTACATTGAGAATATGTAAACATACATACATTTATGTATTTTTCACTCTCTTTCTTTATGCAATCTTTGATGTACTTCTTTCAAAATCCAACCAGGTATGTAGGAAATGTCAGGAACAGCTCTCATCTCTAACTATCAATCCATCCCGCCGTGACGTTTATTAGGACTTTCGGTGTTTGGAGCACCACAGTGGAATAACGGAAGTCTGGTGGAATGAACGGATGTCTTCAGGAGTAGATTATTAGGGAAGCCTCAGGATGGTCAGAGCACTAGCGCTTTAGGTAGCCTCCTGAGACTCAGAATTTAGTCAGCACTTCTAACGAAGTAGAACTTGCCCTCTTTTCCCTCTCTGCCAACTATCTTGCACTGAACCAGGAAAATGTAAAGCATTGTATAGTCTTCTTTCTAACTCGGGTTCATTAAGCCGGTGGTATTTCTGAAATCAGCAATGACTTCCCAGAGTGCCCCTAATCTCTTCCCACCAGCAGGGACAAAGCAGTTGCCTTGGAATGGATTGGCCCACCTTTTGGGAGTTTTAATCGGCCCTCAGAGTAGCAAGCAATGTGCTGACAATGATTCTTGGGAAAGTCAGATGTGTTCACACTTGGAGCTGGTATGAATCTCAGTCTACAAATAGATGAGTGGAAGGAATATATATTTTTAAATTTCTCTGCAGCTCAACATTATTAGTTTTTAAGCCCCCATTCCACCAGCATAGCAGAACCTTAGTTACACATCTAAGGGTCCCTTTTCTAATCTAGAGGGAAAGGAAGGAGGGGTCGCTATGAAAACCTTGCTCCAACCTCCTTTCAAATTGTTTCTCTCTGCCCCAAGTTCTTTCTACTTCCCTAGTTTCTAGGCTATTGAAACTGAAAGCCAGTAAAAAAAGTCTTTTTAATAATTTTCCCCCCTTTGCTTTCTGCTGTCAGATACATGCCCTGAGGGAATGAGCACAAACCTGCCTAGTTGCCTGTATGGGGAGGACACCAGTAGCAAAGCAGGGATATTGGAAATCAGTTACAACTTCAAAAATTTTAACCTGTCACACACATGATTGGGAGTGAGGACAATGAGATATGAAAAACTAAAGGATTTGCCCAAGGTCATAGAAGGCTCTTTATAGGTCATATAAAATAATGACTGGGTAGGGAAGGGATTGGGAAGGAGGCAGACAGTGGTGTGCACCTTCATTTTTACTACTAATGCTTTCACTTTTATGGAAAAAACCTATATCTGGGTTTTGATTGTTAGACAGTGGTGGCAGTACACTTCCTTAAAGTGTCACTAGGGCTTTTGTTTACATAATTAAAGAGAAGACTAGTTCCAAAGTGTAATTGACATTTACATATGCTAAAATTGGAAAGTAACAAATTAGAAATAGTAAAACCTCAAAAGAGTTAGAAATCACACATATTCTTTCATTGTTAAACTTGATATTTTAAAACGCAATTCTCCCGTTTTTAGTGAATAGAGCAGTAGCATAAGCGTCAAGAGACCTCGGATGTATTTCTGTTTCATCACTAAGGAATTTTATGCCCAGGTGCAAAACATATTGGCATTTCACTTGCTTACTCTCAAATGGGAGGTTAAACTCTCAAGGACGTCTGCAGTGCCTTCCAAGACTAAAGTCTCCAATGCTGTCATTTTGTGCCTTCCAAACAGCTCCCACTTTTACTTTCCATATTTACCCCCCCACCATTGTGTAAAGCCAGTCACATATTGGGGTTGTCACCTCAACATAGTCTATCCTATCCTAATCTGATTGAAGGGCATGAGGGTATGGAAGAAATTAGTGAAAAAAAAAAGTAGAATCATGAGGACATAGAATCACGTTTTTTCTTCCTTTCTTCCATAGTTCCTTCCCTATACACACTGCCAATCACCAAAATGTAAGGATGAGCAAGGAAGACAAGGTCTCACTGAGCTTTATTTAAGCAAATCCAGATCATGAACATCCTGCTCCCATTCTCTGCCTGTCCAACTTCTTGACTTTTATTTATTTATTTAAATTCAAGTTAGTTAACACACAATGTAGTCTTTTAAAAATTTTCTTACTGTGTATTTATTTTTGAGAGAGAAAGAGACAGAGAGAGAGAGAGAGTAAGCGGTAGAAGAGCAGAGAGAGATGGAAACACAGAATCCAAAGCAGGCTTCAGGCTCTGAGCTAGCTGTCAGCACAGAGCCCGATGATGGGTTGAATCATGAGATCATGACCTGAGCGGAGGTGGGATGCTCAACTGACTGAGCCACCCAGGCGCCCCGACATACAGTGTAGTCTTGGCTTCAGGAGTGGAAGCCAGTGATTCATCTCTTTCCTTGTCTTTTAAAGTTCAATTCAAACCCCACCTCCTCTGGGAAGTCTCATGGCCACAACCCACAAACCATAAAACTGCTCTTTGGGTTACTGTTCTTAATAATATCACATGTGACAGAGTATAATCCTCAGCAGGGCTGCCATGTCCGGTTGGGCAGGTTGTTCCCTGCACAAGCAGACCTGGCTGAGAAAGGAACTGGGGGCTGAAATCCATCCTGCACATTCCTTGTCAAGCTGTGCACCCTTGGTGTGGCATCTGCACCGCAGATCGGAATCTTTTTCTCATTCTCACAAAAGTGATTTCGGGAAAACAAAAGCTTAAGAAGAAATTTGAGCTCTGTGTATCCCTGGAAGGTAGATATGATCTCTGTTGCTTCTTTTCAGACTATCTGTGCTGCCCTTGCCCCTAAGACCCCCAAGACCACTCTCCCTCTATACTCCAAAAGACCCTAAACTCATCCCCAAACTACACAACTGGAAGAAGACAGTGAAACCAGATGTGATGGTTAATTTTATGCATCAGCTTGCCTGGCCCCAGGTTGCCTAGATGAAACATTGCTTTCGAGTGTGTCTGCGAGGGTGTTTCCAGGTGAGATGAGTGTTTGAATCAGTTGACTGAGTTAAGTATTTGGCCCTCCCAGGTGTGGGTGGGTCTCATCCGGTGCCTCCAGGGCCTGAATAGAACCGGAGGAGGAGGAGGAAGGGGGAATTCACCTCTCTTTTTCCTGCCTCACTGCTGAGATGCACACTTCAGTGCACATCTTCTGCCATCAGAGGACGAGGATTCACACTACCAGCTCCCCTGGTTTTCAGGCCTTCGAATGTGGACTGCATTATACCGCTGGGTCTCCTGGGCCTCTACCTTGCAGATGGCAGACTGTGGGACTCCCCTGCCTCCATTACCATGTAAGCCAATTCCTATAATAAATCAATCTCTCCCTCTCTGTCTCTGTCTGTCTCTGTCTCTGTCTCTGTCTCTGTCTCTCTCTCTCTCTCTCTCTCTCCTTGTGTCTAAATATAAAGATAATCTCCTATCGGTTCTATCCCTCATGTGCAGAGCCCTGACTAATATACCAGACAACAGCTTTGTGTGAATATGTCAGGTGATTTCAGAGTCACATCCCCATGAATATAATTTGCTAAGCTAGTAGACGTCTGATGTCTCAGAAGGTCTCTAATATGCCAAAGACTTTTGGAACTTTTATTTGGAAAGACATTGAGATTCAGGGGAGGAAGCTCAGGAATACATCCGGTGTAACCCTCCCCCCACGTGAGTACGCTAGTAGCCACAGTTCAATAACAAAGCCAAGAAATTGACATTGGCACAATTAGCAGAGCTCATCCAGATTATACCAGGCACCCACGAACTCATGTGTGCTGGTGTGCGTGCGCACAGACCCCTGCAGTCTAGTCGCGGGCACAGCCCTGCAGAGCCACCACCACAGGCAGTCGGTAGCACCGTCACTGCAAAGATTCCCCTCCGCTAACCACTCCCTGCCTCACCATGCTAATCGCTGGCAACCACTAACATGTGCTCCACCTCAGCAATTTTCTTATTTCAAGAATGTTACATAAACGGAATCGTGCAATATGTGGCCTTTTTAAAATAAAGTCTATTTTTAGAACAGTTATACATTTACAAAAAGTTGTGGAGACAGTACAGAGAGTAGGCCAGTTTCCCTTGTTATTAACATCTTACATTATGGTGTGGTGTCTATGTCACAATTAATAAAACAAATTATTACATTATTATTATATTCAGATATCTTTAGTTTTTAGCTATATCCATTTTTATGTTCTGGAACCCCTTCCAGGACACTACATCAAATTTAGTCCTGTCTCTTTAGGCTCCTCTTAGCTGTGACAGTTTCTCAGACTTTCCTTGTTTTTAATAACCTTGACCATTTTGAAGAGTAGTGACCATGTATGTCCCCCATTTCGGTTTGTCTGATGTTTTTTATTAGACTGGGGTCATAAATTTTTGAGGAGATGATCACAGAGGTAAAGTATACATACATACGATCAAGACTTATCCCTGCTGATTCTGTCCTTGACCACCCAGCTGAGGAAGTGTTGGTCCAGTGTTCCCACTGTTAAGTTGTTTCCAGCTGCCCCCCTCTACTTTTCATACTTTGTTCTTTGGAAGGAATTCACTATATAGAACCCACACTCAAGATACAGAGAGTTATGGGGACTTTGGGCTGGTTTAGTAGGTGGAACATGTGATTCTTCATCTCAGTGTAATGAGCTTGAGCCCCACATTGGGTGTGGAGCCTACTTTAAAAAGGATGGAGGAAAGAAAAAGAAGAGTTCTGCTTCTCTTCTTCAGGGTTGGGTATCTACATAAATTATTTGAAATCCTTATGCACAGAGGAGTGGGATTTTTATACTTTTTATTCTGGAATAATTTTAGGCTTGGGGCACCTGGGTGGCTGGTTGGTTGAGCATCTGACTTCCACTCAGGTCATGGCCTCACACACAGTTCATGGGTTCCAGCCTCACATCGGGCTCTGTGCTGACAGCTCAGAGCCTGGAGCCTGCCTCCGATTCTGTGTCTCCCTCTCTCTCTGCCCCTTCCCTGCTTGCACTCTGCCTCTCTCTCTCTCTCAAAAATGAATAAACATTAAAAAAATGTTTGAGGCTTACAGAAAAATATCTAAAACAGTACAGGGTTCTATTTAATGTCTCTAACCAGCTTCTCCTAATGTTAACATCTTACATAGCCATAGTAAAATTATCAAAATTAAGAAATTAACTTTTGAACAGTATTATTAGCAGACACAGACTTGAGATTTCATCAGTTTTTCCAGAAATGTCTTTTTAAAATCTTTTTAAAAAATTTAGTTGTGGTAAAATACACAAAATTTATCATCTCAACCACTTTTAAATAAGTTTTTAATGTTTATTTATTTTTGAGAGAGAGAGAGAGAGAGCGCGCGCGAAGCAGAGAGAGAGGGAGACACAGAATCTGAAACAGGCTCCAGATAGCTCAGAGCCTGACATAGAACATGGGCTTGAACTCACAAACCACAAGATCATGACTTGAGCTGAAGTCAGATGCTTAACAGACCGAGCCACCAGGTGCCCCTCAACCATTTTTAAGTGCATATTTCAGTAGTATTAAGTATATTCACACTGTTGTGCAAATAATCTCCAAAACTTTTTCATCTTGCAAAAATGAAACTCTGTACCCATTAAACAACTCCCCATTCTCCCCACCTCCCTGCCCATGGAAACCACCCCTCTACCTTCTGTTTCTCTGAGTCTGACTACTCTAGATATCTCATGAAAGTGGAATCATGCAGAATCTGTCTTTTACACCCATTTATTCATTTACTCAATGTTTCATTTATTTGATATGGACCCATGGATATTGATTTTACATTACGGGTTATATTCTAATACCACTTGATCTTTTTGTTGTTGCTTACATTATTAGAATCATAACCATTGGGAGTTCTTTCACTTGGCTCCTATATTCCTTTGACGTATCCCCATCATTACAGGTGCACAATTTTTTCGGTGGGGGATGGGCAGCACTATTTTACCTTCTGGCATTATAAGATGCTCCAGGCTCATCTTGTATATATCCTGTGCCAGTTCTAGAATTCATCTTTTTTCTAAGGATCTAAACTCCGTTTATTAAAGAATTAGAAGCCAAGATATGGGCACTAGATTTGCATATTGCTTTTGGTGTGCCATAACTTCTTGGGCCTCTTAGCTGGCAAAACAAATCTATATGTTTATACCAGCCAGTATATGTACACTATGTAAAAATATTTTTATATGCAACCATCTGCATCTGCATTAAGCAAAACATGAGTCTAAACTGGTATCTCTAAGTCTAATATGTCACCACATGAGTATTCTAGCCTTCTTCCCTTGCTCATCTGTAACCTTCTACTCCAACAGTGGAAAAACCTGGTTCTCGTTATGTGCCATTCATTTACTCAACTGTTTAACTCCACCACAGGAGCATCAGAGTGGCTGACTTACACCTATCCTTTAAAAATGGTTTTTGTCTTTCACATAGCATAAGTTTTTTGAGATTTGTCCAAGTTGTGTGTTTCAGTAGTGGGTTTAAACTCATTGCTGAGTAGTATTCTATTGCACGGATATACCAGAGTTTTTCAACTATTCACCCATTTAAGAATGTTTGGGTGGTTTCTAATTTGTAGCTATTAAAAATAAAATTGCTATGAACATTGATATATAACTAACTAGATGAAAATACATTTCAATTTATCTGGGAAAATTGCCCCAAACTCCAATTGCTGGATATATGATAAACCCATTTTTAGGTTTTGTTTTAAATTTTTAATCTTATTTATTTATTTTGAGAGAGAGAGAGAGAGAGAGAGGGAATGCATGCAAGCAGAGGAGGGGCAGAAAGAGAGGGAAAGAGAATCCCAAGAGACCTCTGTGCTGACACAGGACTTGAACTCAGGAAATATGGGATTATGACATGGGCCAAAATCAAGAATTTGATGCTTAACTGACTGAGACACCCAGGTGCTCTCCATTTTTAGTTTTGAATGGAACAGATAAGCCATTTTCTTGAGTGGTTATACCATTTTACATTCCCACCAGCAGTGTATGAATGATCCAGTTTCTCTGCATCCTACAGGCATTCGATACTTTTATCACTACCTTCCATTTTAGCTATTCTGATAGGTACATAGTCACAACTCATTGTGGTTTAAAATTGCATTTCTATATTGGCTAATAATGCTGAACGTCTTTTCATGTGTTTGCCATCTATATATCCTCTTTGTTGAAATGTCTGTGCATGAATTTTGCCCCTTTTCTAATTAGATTTGTTTTAATGCTGAGTTTTGAAAATGTTTTATATATTCTAAAAATAAGGCTTTATTGGGTATGTGATTGCAAGTAGTTTTTTCCTAGTCTGTAATTTGTCTTTTCACTTATATTTAAAGTCTTAAAACATGAGTGCTAGTCACATTTTAGCATGAGGAAACAGGCTCAACAAGATAAAGGACTTGTTTTTTAAATACACAGTCATTAAGGGCATAGCTGGGATTAGAACTTGTACATGCTAAGTCTTAGCCAAGTACTTTTCTATAATAGACCATAATCTTGGTGATGGCACACTGGGTAATGTGTTTCCCTTTCTTCCTGCCGAAGACTCTTTCAATTAATAATAGACTGTTATTTTGGAAGAAATCTGAGAAAGATTATGGCGCAAGTCCTTCCATTTACAAATGATTGAGCACAAGGAGATGAAATGAATCAGATGTATTTACATGTTTACTAATTAATAATGGAACCCAGCCTAGAGCCCAGGACCTGGACTCCCAGTCTGATCTTTTCCCTGTCCTACCATACCCTCCCTTGGTATTCCTCAAACCTCTCCATTGTTAGCATTGTCACATCCTAAGAGCTTAGGAGGAGGGAAGAAAATGACCTGAGAGCTCAGAAAGGAGCTCTTCACCGGGGATGGGTAAGGGAAGGTGGAGAAGCATCTTAGAAAACAAATGGCACAGAAGGCAGTGATGTGGGCACATGGAGAACCTTGGAAACTTCATATGTGAGAATGCATGGGCACTGATGGGACCTGTGAATGTTATCACTGCACCCTCAAACATATATTTATTTCCCTGCAATATCTCTGACCATCTTAATAAAGGCTGTTTGTGCCTAATAGTTTATGGTTCTCTTGATTTGAAATACTAAAATATATTCTTAATATATTTTATATTTATATTTATAATTTTAATAAGTAAATTTTCCTTAGTGCAGCATTTTATGTATATATATCCCATTGCTCTCTCTATCCCCACCCTCTAACCTCTCACACCCATCCAGGAACACACACATCTTATTTTAATTTTGTTTATTTACTTTTGAGAGAGAGAGCAAGAGAAAGAGAGCGTGCATGCTAGCAAGGGGCAAAGAGAGAGGGAGACATGGAATCCAGAGCAGGCTCCAGACTCTGAGCTGTCAGCACAGCGCCCGACACCAGTCTCAAACCCATGAACCATGAGATCATGACCTGAGCCAAAGTCGAATGCTTAATCAAGGGAGCCACCCAGGTGCCCCGTAGGTACACACACATCTTAATGCAGGCTGGGGTGGAGTGGTGATGACCCACATAGCTAGGAAAGAGACTCTGTTTCTCTTTCTGCCAGAGTTAGAGGCTTTGGCTTAGGAGAGTGTCAGTTACACGTTGTGTTCTTGAAATGTATATGATTTGAAATAACCATGAAAACCCTAAAATCTCTCAAAACTCTCTGGGTCCCTGTGGACATTTCATTTTTTTTTAATTTTGTGCTGTAAAATAAAACTTTTTAAAACTTTGTATTGTAAAACAGAAATCACACCTAATATGGTTTCTTGCATCATTATAAGGTAAACCCTCTATAAGCATCACCCAGGTCAAAAAATAGAAACCATTAAGCTACCCCAGAAGTGCTTCCATGTTCCTCATCCCAACGCAGCCAATCCCTCCTCCATAAGTCTCCAGACTTTTACACAAATCACATCAGTGCACTTCTTTATGGTTTTAACAGCCAAGTGTACGTCCCTGGACATGAACAGTTAGTCTTACCCATTTTTTAAAAATTTGATATGTTTTTTGGTCCTCTTTGAATCCACATGTCTCCCCTTCATCCCTTACTCTTCTTTACATGTTCCTGTTGAAAACCCTTGGCTATCTGTCCTGCAGATATGCCCATGGTGTGGATGGTGCACACTCCTGGTATACTTCAGCATGTTTCTCTGTCCTCAGAGTCCCCTAAAATTGGCAGCTAGATCCAGAGCTGGTTCCAGACATAGGTGGATTCGGGTCTGATCCCTTAGGACAGATTGTAGGTGGAATTGTATCCATTTGTCTAGAGGCACACACTGTCTGGTTGTCTCTCTGTATTGTTAACAGCTATTGATGCCTGATGCCTGGAGCTACTCATTTTAGGGATTGAAAAGTGGTGACATTTTAATACTGTCATTACTTTTCACTAATTAGTTGGCATGGTTTTATAAAGAGGTGCTTTCCTTGTCTCCTTCTCAGTTACCTAATGGTACAGTTTGTATAAAAAACACAAAATAAATATTTGATTCTTCCTTTTATTTTCAGGAAAATGAATTAGTTCTCTACCACCCCCCCAAAGGTGACCAACTAATCCTTTTTAATATTATTTTGAACTCAGAGACTTATACC
Organism: Suricata suricatta; assembly: GCF_006229205.1. Lineage (NCBI taxonomy): Eukaryota > Metazoa > Chordata > Mammalia > Carnivora > Herpestidae > Suricata > Suricata suricatta. The sequence goes on along the minus strand of NC_043713.1, from coordinate 27,764,444 downwards.
TATTTGAAGGGTTTCATTCCATTCCAATTATTATCATTATTAAAGCTCAAATCAGCCCATCTGTGGCCAGTTGGAGCCTCTTCAAGTTGGCTCTTGAATCCTTTTTGTATCCAGCAGTTTCACATAACCTAGTAGGCTTTGATAGCTTCTTGGCTATCTGATGTGACAAGATGTTCTAAGCTTATCTTGTAATTTTTTCTGTTCAGGCCTTAAACAAGCCATTTCTCTAAGAGCTCTTGTTTTGTCTGGTTTCACTTTTAAGTGAGAAATGGTATTTCAAGACCTAAATCTGAGCACTAGGGATAGATAATCTGAAATAAATTTGAACTGAAAATATCAGTATGAACTTGGTGTGTGTTGTATATATATGTATGTGTGTGTGTTCATACTGATACTTCTAAATCAAATTCATTTCAAATCCCTGAATTTGAATTGGAGGAGATTTTATTAAAACTTATGTCCATGTTTTTCTTTCATATCCAGAATCTTAAGGACATAAAGGCAAATGAAATAGAAAAACCATAATTATTCATGTTTTTCTACTCCACATCATGTATACTACAGTGTCAGTGGAATAACCTAATGCCATCATCAATATGATTTCTAAAAAGTGGGGGAAAAATAACATGATCTTTACTCCTTCTCCATCTTTATAGCTTTTCTATGTCCACATTATAAGAACATAAAAAGCACATATACTTGCTCCCTTTTGACATACATTTAATCTTAGTTCTAAAAGTAGCTGACTATTTAGTACTTACCCCCAGAATTCAGTCAATATCTCTAGTTATTTTGGTGTCTGAAGCTCAAAATTAAGTCAATTCTTAAGAAAATTTTCTTTGGAATATAATTTCCTGAGTTTTTACTGGTAAATGGATCGGTGCTCTTTACACTTGCAAGACCATTGGTTGTATATAAAATCCTTATCTCAAACCTTCTTTGTGTCTTTGAAATAATCTCCTCTAGCATAAAATGCTGCTTTTGAAAATTATGATCTAATGTTCTTTCCTTGTATGTCACTTGCTTTTTCTTTTTCCTTAAAATTCAAGTGTTTTTGTAGAGTATATTTTGGTGTTCATCAATGTCACCTTTAAATATGTGACTTAAATTTTAAAACTTTTTCCTGAATCATATTTTTTTAGTGTTTATTCTATTTCTTTGCTTTGATTTTCTTCTTCGGGGACTCCTGTTACTTTCCAGGATCTTCTTTGCGTAGGTCCAATTTTAGTCACAATATCACATATCATTTTTCTTTCTTGATTTTACTTCTTTTTTATTTAAAATTTGTTTTCTCCACTTAACCTTTGATTTCTCTGCAAATATTTTTGTTTTGTGTTTATTTGTTCTGGTATTCCTTTTGCTTTCATTTTCATTTTTGACGTATTTTCATTGATTGCAAATCTGTCCCTGTCACTTCATTTCTGAGGTTTTCTAATTCACGCTAGTCTTTTTTTGTGTGTGTTTTAACATTTACTTAATATCTTTTAGTTCATTTTGAAACAGTAGGCTAGAGATTTTTCTGTGGGCATTTTTTTCTTTTATAGTTTATTGTCAAGTTGGTTTCCATATAACACCCAGTGCTCATGCCCACAAGTGCCCTCCTCCATGCCCATCACCCCCTTTCCCCCTCTCCCTCCCCCATCAGCCCTCAGTTTGTTCTCAGTATTCAAGAGTCTCTTATGGTTTGCCTCCCTCCCTCTCCCCAACAATTTCCCCCCCTTCCCTCCCCCATGGTCCTCTGTTAAGTTTCTCCTGTTCCACTTAAGAGTAAAAACATAGGGTATCTGTCCTTCTCTGCCTGACTTATTTCACTTAGCATGACACCCTCAAGTTCCATCCATGTTGCTACAAATGGCCAGATTTCATTCTTTCTCATTGCCATTCAGTATTCCATTGTATATATAAACCACATCTTGATCCATTCATCAGTTGATGGACATTTAGGCCAATGTGATGAACACATTTTCCATGATTTGGCTATTGTTGAAAGTGCTGCTATTAACATTGGGATACATGTGTCCCTTTGCATCAGCACCTCTGTATCCCTTGGGTAAATCCCTAGCAGTGCCATTGCTGGGTTATAAGGAAATTCTCTTGTTAATTTTTTTGAGGAACCTCCACACTGTTTTCCAGAGCAGCTGCATCGGTTTACATTCCCTTGGTGGACACTTTTTTACTGGTATATTTTATTCTACCTCTTAATTCTCTTTTTACCTTAATAGATTTTAAAGGATTT